>NC_137972.1:34284624-34884624 GCF_963924665.1 Micromys minutus
TACACCTCTCAGGGAGGCATCTATGGAGGTCTAGCCGTTGGTGACAGGCCTATCTTACTGGACAATCCTCTTCTACATGCTTTAACTTAGTTTTCCCAAACTGTGCTGCTTTATTGCTGCTGGATCCTGGCTTGAATGCTGTACCAAATTTCCTTAGGAGGGGCTGTACAACTTCCTTTTTTATTGCTATGATGAGACATTGAAATAAGGCTCAAAGGGAGTAATTCATGATGATGGATCAAAGAAGTGGTAAGAAGAAGCAGGAATGTTGGCAGGAGTGGGGAATTCTCCTCTTAAACCATAAACCTCACTAAAACAAAGCATCTGAAAGTAGTGAGATTTTTAAATTCTCAAAGCCTGCCTCCAGCTGCATACTGCCTCCAACCTTCCAGAAAATGCCAACAAATGGGGACTGAGTTCAAACATGTGAGCCTACAGGGGACATTTTCATTTCAACCACTATCAGCGGAGTACTTAATTTTGGGGTTTATGGAATCAGAAGTTTTAGTTAATGGCCACATGACATACTGCATTTATATACTATTCATGGGCATATACCCAAAAGATGTGCCAACAAATGTGTCTCAATATAATAATGGAAGTATGCCATTTCTAATTTTCATAGCAGTTCATTAGTGTCTTACCTGCTGTACTGGCTCATGTTTTGTCAACTTGACACAAGCTGGAGTTATCACAGAGAAAGGAACCTCAGTTGAGAAAATGCCTTCATGAGATCCAGCTGTAAGGCATTTTCTCAACTGGTGACCAAGGGGGAGGGCCCAGCACATTGTGGTGGTGCGATCGCTGGGCTGGTAGACCTGGGTTCTATAAGAAAGCAAGCTGAGCAAGCCAAGGGAAGCAAGCCAGTAAGTAACATCCCTCCATGGCCTCAGCATCAGCTCTTGTTTCCTGACCTGCTTGGGTTCCAGTCCTGACTTCCTTTGGTGACAGAACAGCAATGGGAAAGTACAAGCTGAATAAACCCTTTTCTCTCCAACTTGCTTCTTGGTCATGATTTTTAGTGCAGGAATAGAAACCCTGACTAAGACAACTGCTTTACTAGCAATTCAGCAACTTGATGTTAGCAATATATCATGACACTGACTTTTAGTGCAGAGAATTCTGTTAGCCATTGGAACGGGCAAAGGAACAAGTTGCTAACATCCCAGTATCCACTTTGAGATTTCTTCCTCCCTTATGACCAAACATCCACTCATCAGGCTTCATCCCCTATAGTGTCCAGTGACAGTAAGGGATTAGGATCATGCCTGTAACACATGGTTCTTTGGAAAACACTCAGTACTCAGATTTTTAGCCTATTATCATTTCGTCTACCCACCCATCAGTTCCAAGATGCTCTAAGCATCCCAGACTTAACTCATCTTTTGATGTGGGAGCCATTGCATTTGCAGGGCAGGGGACCAGGTTTTGAGTCTTTGTGTTGAACAGGAGGGCAGAGACGGCTGGGCAATAGCTCTTGCTCCAGTCTTTATGTGCCCCTCCAGGCTCTCTAGCTCTCTTGTCCTCACACTCTTAAGTGTCCTCTGTATATTTATAACTGCTTTTTCCCATCCTATTCAGTGGTTTTCTTGCTTGCTTTTACCCCCTGCAAGTTTAACCTTTGTTGTTTCTTTCTTTGTTCGTTCAGGGATATGCCTGAGAGGCTTCTCTGGTGCCAGACATATAGCTGAGACCAAACAGTCTGTACTGGCAGGGAGTTTGTATTCAGGTGAAGCAGGTGGGACACAGGCCAGGAATAAAAGAGTCAAATATATAATGTTTTTAAATGACAGCTGCCATGAGGGAAAGAATGCAGGAAGGTCAGGGAGGCACAGAGGAATGGTCTTGCTTTTTTAAACCATCCCTATATCCCTGAACAGAGTTACTCTAACTCTCTCTCTCTCTCTCTCTCTCTTTCTCTCTCTCTCTCTCTCTCTCTCTCTCTCTCTCTCTCTCTCTCTCTCTCTCTCTCTCTGTGTGTGTGTGTGTGTGTGTGTGTTTGTGTCTATGTGCATACTTGTGTAAGAGTGTGTATGTTTAGGTATGTGCTTCTGTGTGTGGATGCTTGATAACTTGTTTCTCCTTTAGTTTTCAAGACAGGGTCTTTTAATGGGACATGGAACTTACTGATTAATTGACAGCCATCACAAGAAAGCCTCCAGTACAGTATGGTATAATACAGTATGATGGGTATGGTATGGTATGGTATGGTATGGTATGATATGGTATGGTATGGTATTAGAAATGGAACTCATCTCCCCATGATAACATAGCTCAAAGTTTACTGATTGAGCTATGCCCCCAGTTTCTGCAACTGTGATGTTTAAAGAAATGTCAGTGGGAGCCAGCAGGGAGGCAAAACAGAAGAGCAACTGCCCAGGAGGAAGGTAGACAAAGTACTGCTGAGCAGAGGAAGAGGGACTCCATGTTGAATAAGGCTATGGCATCTATGTAGCATCTTAGAGCCTTAGTGTGAAGCCCAAGCCCCCGTGCCCACACTCAGTCCTCCACAGGAACATGCTTTAACCTGTACTTGCTCAGGGTCCTGAGCAGACTCTGCCTACAATACTCTGTCTAAAATCCTTCCTCTTTTCTAAAGCTACTTCCAAAGCCCGAGCTCAGTGTCATGCCTTTCTGTACCCTAAGATCTTTCCTTCCCAGTCAAACCAACTTCCTTCCTCAGCAATGATGCCAATTTGGGGATAGAAATTTCTGTTCCTCCAATCATCTCAGCAATCAAGTTCATAAAAAGCACATGCAGTGCGCGTACTGTTTAATTTTTTAGCACAGGGATTTAATATAACAAATTACCCTCTGTCTCATTTACAGAGACTAACATTCACCAACTTTCTGTTGAACAAAAGGGTAAGGTAAAATACTACTTTGGGGAGAAACGAGAAGTGAAATTAGTTCCTGGGGTGCAATTATTAACAGCAAATCTAAGGCAATCATGTAGCAAGAGACAAGTCAAATCCCAGCACTCAGAAATCAGTTTATCAATAAACGCAGCCAATGTTCTCTACCCGTCTTGCCAGTATAATAAGAGAACATTTTCAGGTTCTCTTAAGGTTAAGAGGGAGCTTGGAAAAAATCCCCTTTGATCGCATGCACTTAAGGACTCAGATTATAAAACAAAGGGCTGATAACATAAAACTATGATGAGCTCTTAAGGAGTGTCAGAGGGTCTCATTTAATCATTTAGTGCTATTAAGTAGAAATTAGGTTTCCATGGAGGCAGTGACTGGATTTGCAGGATTTTGATACTCATTTGCTCATCAGGTTCCTGTGCAAGAAACAGAATAGAACCATATTTTTGTCCTCATGTTTAAGGCAGATAGCCTCTTTGGCCCGATTTCTTCAGGGGGAACGAAGAGAGATTACACACCCACTGCTTGTGGGGAGGTTAAATGGAACAATGCAAATTCATGACTCTGACTCACTGCTGCTGTTGATGAAGGATCTTAGATTTTGAATCCTGTTGCTCTGGGCTTTCTTACCCTGTCATGGGTAGCATCCAAAAGTCTGTAAAATTGAAATCTTGTGGGAGGAAGTAGTGCATTCTAGTTTGCTTCTGTTGTGATAAAGCAATGACCAAAACCAACTTGGCAAAACCAAGGCTATATTTTAGCTTACAGAGCCATCATCTAGGGGAGCCAGGACAGGAAGTCAATCAGGAGCCTCGTAGCAGAAAGTGAATGTTACTTATCAGTTTGCTTAACCTCACTTCCATAGCTACCTTCATTATACATACTTGATTATACTTCATTATATATGACACCACTCACAGTGAGATAGACTCTGCTGCATCAATTATTGAAAATGCCCTAGAGATAGATATACTTGAAGGCAAATATGATGGGGGCAGTTCCTCAGTTCCTAACCAGCACATAGAATCATAATGCGTCACAATACACAGGCACACCACAGGTTTATTCTGAGATGGACAATCGTTTTACAACTTTGTTCCAGGTCTGCTTTGGATCCAGGGGTTGTAAGCTTTCTGCCACTCTAATGAAATATCCAACATGATCAACACATAAAGAAGAATGTTTTATTTGAATTCAGGGTTTAAAGGTTTCATTCCATGATTGCTTGTGCCATAACACTAGGACTTATGTTGAAGAAGTATACCTGAGTGGGGTATGGTTATTAGAGAAAGTCATTCCAATTCTTTGTCAGGATCAAAATGAAGAAGAGACCAAAATTCCACAGTATACTTTGAAAGCACATGCACAATGAGCCAAGACCTTCCATGTACCTTCCCTACTAATTCTTCCATCCCTCTCAATACCACCAAGAAGGAAGTGAAATCTTTAACACAATAGGCCTACAGAGAAAAACCTCCAAAGCATACTGTAGAAATCCTCTTTCCAAATGCACTTTATTATAGCCAGAAGCAAAACTGTGTCTTCTCAATTGATGTAACTTCCTGAGCATTTATTTGTGTCACAGGTGTTTCCTACCTTATCCTGAAGTCATGGGGAGGCTGTTGAGTCAACAACAGGTACATGCAGGAGTCACTGCCCCAATGATGCTCTGCCTCTGTGGAGCTCCATCTAGCACAGCCTCTTACTCATGCAACTGACTAGGTAATTCTACAGAGATAATGTAGGAGAGGAAGGAGGGAAGGCAGAGTTTCATACACTGCAAGGAATGCATAAAACACTCAGCTATGCCCTTCATATAATTAGATTTTTCATCTGTTTCCTAGAATTCCCTGTCTTCCTTTCTCTTTCCCTTTCCTTTCCTTCTTTTTGCATATTTCCTCTGTCCTTCTCTTTTCCTCCCTTTTCCCTTTTGATGCATATTTAATAAGAACTTTCTATGTGACCAGTATTGAACTCACTATTGCCTAGTACAACATTGGTCTTACTGAAAAGCATTCTTTCTTAATTTGGGTACTTTTCAAGAACTGGCTATATTTGAAAACAGAGTAGGTATTCCCAAATGGAAATATATCTGACCAATGTCTAGCCCATCTGATAAAGTCATAGATTCCCTGAGTTAGATGGGTTCAGCTTAGGAATCTTAACTACTTCAGTCCTTTTATAATTAGTCACACATTTACTTGGCATTATTTTTACATACTTCCTTGAGTATTTTTCTTCAGTACTGGAGTTTGAACCCAGGCTTCATGTACGTTAGACAATGTGCCATAATTCATGGTTCCTGACAACCTTTACATTTGAGCACAATTCTTTCGAGAGAATTCTGAGACCAGAAGCCTCCCACCTGCTTGAGATTCCTATAGCCTCTGCACCTTTTTCTGGGTTTTAATTCTCATAGCCTCCTGCTCAGTCTCTCCGGCTTTCTAGTCATTTCCTAGATCAGAATGCAAGGAAAATCTGACTGTCAAATTTCAGTGACTCATCTACCCTTGTTATTGCTCCTGGAAAGTTCCTAGAGACACTGCCAGTTTTTAAGGGAGTTGAGGACTTTTTTTTTTTTCATTGGGTTTTTAAAAATTCATTTTATTAGTTCTTTGAGAAGTCTATATAAGGTGTTTTGATAATATTCACTTCCTTCTCCAACTCCTCCCAGATCTACCTTCTCCTCTGTAACTGACCAACTTCTCTCCTTCTCTGTCTCTGTCTCTGTCGCTGTCTCTGTCTCTCTGTCTCTCTGTCTCTGTCTCTGTCTGTCTCTGTCTCTCTCTCTCTCTCTCTCTCTCTCTCTCTCTCTCTCTCTCTGTGTGTGTGTGTGTGTGTGTGAGTGTGTCCTGAGTCTAGGTAGTAATTGTGTGACTTCTTCTGCCCTGGAGTTTGGTGAGTTTAGAAATTGTTGCACCATTGTAGAAAACTGGCTCTCTACCTCCAATCAGCAATCAAGTGGCAATAGTTCTTCAGCTAGGGGTAGCTTCCTGCCCACCTCACATGTCTCTTCTGTTCTGGACTTTGTCTTTCTTGGGATTGTGCAGGTTCTGTATGTGCTATCAAAATTTCTGTGAGTTCATATGAATACTTGCAAGTTTGTGTCTAGAAAATAGTATACTTGAAGTCATTCAATACCTTTGGCTTCTATAATCATTCTCTCTTTTCTGTATAGATCCATGAACCTTGAGGAGAGAGGTGTAATATAGATATTCTATTTAGGCTAAATAGTCCAAGGTGTCTAATTCTTAAACAGTCGTGGGTCTTTGTGTTAATTTGAAATTTACTGCCATCTACTGCAATGGGAAACTTCTCTGATAAAGACTGAGAGATGTACCAGTCTATAAGTACAACAATAAGTCATTAAGTATTATTATATTCAATACCATAATAGTAGCAGTAATGGGGTTTGCCTTAGACTATATATATGTATCATCCCATATATTGTGGGATCATAATTCAAGGATGCCTTGAAGAATAATATACAGTACCACCCAACAAATGAATTTTACAAAAGGAAGTATGAGGTCCTGAGGGGTAAATTGTTTTCTGCCATCAGCTGAGAGTTTCAGAATTGGGAACCAAGCCCATAGGTTCCTGGCTGCCAGCTAGATCTTCTTTACACAAAGACATGTTACCCTACTTGCTGGCATTATTTGGGTGAGGATAGTTCCTCTTGAAAGTTTAATTTCTGGACACTTCTCAGTAATAGTTGTTTACCTTTTTCATAGAAGCACAGGACTTTAAGGAGGATGTGATAGGTGCGTCCTAGCAGAAGGCAAACTTTCAGCTCATCCCTAGTAACTTGAGCTCTAGATAAAAAGAATAAATTAGGGCAAGTGGATCCTTTCTTACTCTGTTTTAAAGACAAAGGGTTGGTAAACTATAGCCTCCTTGCCCCAAACAGTTCATATCCTTTATAAACAAAGTTTTATTGAAACATAAACATGCCCATTCATTTATGTACCCACAGTTGCTTTTGATCTCCAATCTCAGAGTTGACTAGTTGCCATGGAGAAGGTATCACTTCAAAACCAAGCATCTTTACTATGTGGTTATGCAGGCAGTAGTTTTGCTGAGCTCTGACACAAGGAGGTGAGCATTCCAATTATGATTGTGAATATAGTCCTTGAATTTCTCTTAGTCTATCTGTGTAGCCTCTGCTTTTGACTTTAGCATGATTGCTTTGGGTAATGAGAATTTAATTACACAATTTAAATAAATGAACAGAGTGAAAAGGTACTAGAAAGTTCAGGCCAGGTGAAAAAAGTACACACAGTACAATATAATTTATGCACATTATAAAACCAGAAATCAATACTATGCCTTATTTGTATACATGTTCAATAAATATATTAAAATGTATAAGAATAATCGTCACAAACTTTAGGGCCTTGGCTATCTATACTTGTATATGTGAGAAGGCAAAAAGAATATAATAAAGAACATATAATGGAATATTAATATTGCTAGTATTTGGTTTTTGTATCCTTAAGAGTCATATTATTTTCTATATCTTGATATGTTTTGAATGTTTAAAATTATAGATAAAACTCCAGATAAGTCAGGCAGGTAACTTATTGTTTAAATGAATTAGTTTCTCTTGGTGTTTTAGAGAAAACATCCAATCAGGTTTCCTGTGATCTTTGGTAAACTTCCTATTCCTCTATTTGAGTAATATGCCACAATAGGCACCATATACAAAGTAACATAAGATCTTCTAAACACATACACACACACACACACACACACACACACACACACACACACATTGGATGCAATACACTCAAATGCACACAGAGTATATTTCTATAGGTGAGGGTTGTGCTGTGAATGTTTGGAAACTTCATCCTCAGCCAGCAGAACTGTTTGGAAAGGTTGTGAAACCTTGTGGAGACTTGCTTTGGGAAGTAAGTTGGACATAGAGTGTATATAGCCCACCTCTACAGCTGCTCTCTGCTCTCTAATGTGAATGCCCTGGCCATGTAATCAATGGCCATATACTCACAGTCCTGGTGCATCTCCATTGGACTTTGCCTGTGGCACATTCTTCATTTCTACTAATGATAAGTCCACACTATACAAATTATTCCGTGCCTTATGCTTCTCCTGTAGGTATTTCTTATTCAGAACATATAAATCTAATTCCATAAAATGATCCAATACATTTTATGTAACTGGAAAAAAATCCACTCTGCAAAACTAAGGTTCTTTCATGTCATCATTAAAAGGCATCAGAAACTCAATTTCTTAGGTGGTACTATTTTATTATAGTAGGACCTGTATTGTATTGGGGACAGGGCTAGAGGGAGTAGCAGTTAGGTGCATGCAATTACAAAATGCATTTCTGTCAAGCTTTCAGGATCTTCTTTTAATGAAGCACTCAAAAGGCATGGTAACCAGCACTGCAGGATCTCTAAAGCGTTCAAAACGTTTGATGGCTGCCAATGAGTGAATCTGAGATATCTTTATGATCCTATAATACCATGACTTCTTTACAGTGGTAAGTATGGGTTTTCAGTTCTAAGTAAAAGGGGAACTCTGGTAGAAGACAAATTATAAAGTTCACAATTAAACTGGATAGAGAGGCCTTACTTCTCCATGTAAAATGAAATCCGGAGGGCATAAATTGACGGGGAAAAAATCTCCCCTCCCCAATTAATTGAGAATGAGAATAAGGCTGGATTTAGTCATGTGGTGGTTGCCTAGCAACTGAATCTTATTGTTGGAAAGAGGATAAGGATACTTCAGCCACTGGGTATCACTTAAAGCACTGAGTTGTCTGAAGGATGAGAAGAAGGGAAGTCTTTTCCTTTGGAAATTTCTCCTTAAAGATGCCCACAATTTATACCTAGCTTTTCCTTATTAAAACAGATTCAGCAGGAAAAGTTCAGCTCTGTTGTCTGCTCATTTATAAAGCTTTCCCTGACTTCCCCAAGGAGCCCCAAATTCTAGGCCATTTATATTCTCTCTCTCATCATAGGCATTTCACTGATGTGTACGGGCTTCGGTGTCCTTTCATTGTTGCTTGCTCATTTCTCTATTTCCCTGAATCTAATTCGTGATTAGTTCATGAATTTCTTTACATCACCGACACACATACCTATGCCTTGTAATGTGTAGATGACCTAGAATTTGATGGATTGGTGACTGGATACATAAATATAGATGAAAATGTCTAAGCAAATTAAAAATCCCATGAAGTTTCTAAGAACATGTTACCTGTAAGAGCAGTAGGTTGATAACTGTCTAACATGTACACATGCAAAGAGATCATTGGACTATACAGAGTTTGTTGAGAAGTAATTTGAAATCGGCCTATGTTAAATCATGATCTAGAAGTTTGGTTCTATTTAGTTGTTTCTTTCCTATTTTCCTTGTTCTGCTGTCCAGTTCACCTAGGGAATTCTGGCTGGTTCCTGAAGTGAGTTCACATTATTATGCAACTGGCTGTCCTCTCCTCTCCCTCAATAGGCATTTCTGCCTGCTTCTCTCTGCTTAATAGACCTTCCCTGTAGCTTATTGCTCTGTTTATTATAGCTCAGGTGATTTCTCTCTTCTTTCATGTTGGTATGAAATATTCTTTATCTTAGGTGGCACATGAAAGTTTTCTTAGGGAAAATCATGGTTCCCAGAGGCTGTTAAGGTGTTTATTTATGACTGTAATAACCTTAGATCTACTCTGGATAATTCTTAAAAAGGACATTATGCATCAGGCTGTTTCCTGGAGCAGAGAGCTACAGGGGAAGCAACTTTGTCACATGCAGGCCTTCACATGAAAAATACAGGAGGGACTTGGTATCGTTTGTGTCATTAAAGGAGACTTTTAGGAAGGGACTTTTTTTTTTTTTAAACCAAGATATGTGCAAGAGACTTTAAGTAGATGAACACTACCAAAGGTTAATGGGAAGGTGTTCTAGTTTGCTTTCTATTGCTGAGATGAGCATCATGACCAAGAGCAACTTGGAAAGAAAAGGGTTCATTTCAGTTTAAAGAACACAATCCAACATTAAGGGAGATTAGGGCAGTAACTCAAGCAGGATCGTGAGGGTAGGAATTGAAGCACATACCATGAATGAGCACTCCTAATGCCCTGGTTCATAGAAATTACTCAACTTAGTTTCATAACCAACCCCAGACTACTTTTGCAGGGTTAGCACTACCCACAATTGTTTGGTCACACATCAATCATTAATCCAAAAATTGCTCATGGGCCAATATTATGGAGGTGTTTCCTCAATTGAGTTTTCCTCTTCCTTGATGATCTGGGATTGTGTCAATTTAACAGAAAAGCCAGACATCACAGCAAGGTAAGAAGTTATGTTTGCCAAAATCTAGAACAGAATGATACCTGTGTGGCAGGATGCACAAGAGACGCCATGCGGTCATACCAGGAAAGGCACTGCAGGCTAGGTGTCTTCAAGTCCTTTCATTTCTTTCTGGGAGTCGAATGAAACTAAACCAGATATCCTTAGCATTAGCCAGCCTCTTGGCTGTTAGAAGTGCTGAACAAGCTAGTATGATTACTCAATTGGTAAGAGTACTTGCTGTTTTCATAGATGATTCAAATTCAATTCCCACTACCCACATTGTAAGAGCTCACAACTGCTTGTAACTACAGTCCCAAAAGATATCCTCTTCTGATTCAAAGTTTAACTAGAAAATAACTCAACTCTCTCTCTCTCTCTCTCTCTCTCTCTCTCTCTCTCTCTCTCTCTCTCTCTCTCTCTCTCTCTCTCTGTCTGCCTTTCTGTCTCTGTCTCTCCACCCCTACAGACCCCTGTTCCTTGTTAGCATTACCCCTAACAAGTTTGCTTACATATCATCTATATCTTTTGTAAAATTAAACACAAGCTTCCTTTGTCTAAACAAGCACTTTAGCAACTGAGTTTCCTCTCTAGTAATAGGCTAGAGGGCATTACTTAATATGAATCAGTTCCTAAGTCATTCCTTGAATTTCCATCTATGTTAATAGGGCAAATAGTTTCACTGATCCAGCTTGCATTACACACTCATCCCTATTTTAACAGGACATAGTCGACAGGATGGCAAAGTACCCTTGCAACTTCCAATGGGCAGCAGGTGAACCAAGAGTTTCTGGAGAAGAGAGTAATGAGAGAAGAGAGGAATCTAATAACATTAACTCCCACAAAGACTCAGTATACTCATGGCCTACTTCAGTAAGATTTTCTTAGACTCTAGTGGGTTTTACATCTTTCCTTATAATTCACCTATACTATTGTACTTCTATACTATTTCTCAGTTGATCCCTGAGAGAACAAACTGAAGAAAAGGGTCCATACCTTATTCATCATTGTAGAGCCACTACCTAATACAATGAGCAGTGAAATGAACTAGAGTTTTAGTTAAGCAAGTGAGTGATGAATAGTCTAAGTGATCTCAGAAATTTTGTGCCAAGTTTATTTATTCACTAGATGATTTGGATGAAGCCAATCTTGAGGTTTTTGTTAACCCTCATATAGTCATCTTCACTTAGAGTCACCCCTAACAGAAATGCAGTCAAAACATTATGCTCAGGAAATACTGTCCTTCACTTGAAAGCTTTCATTGGTTGAGGTTCTGGGTTCTGGATAGAATTGGGATCAAAAGGCTCTGTGTTACAAGCAAACGTGTGATTTCTTGAATGACCGTAAATGTGACACTTCATCTTTCTGCACCTCTTTTAAGATATTTGTCCTTTGTAAAGTTTTGATGGAGATTAAACTTAATGACATAAATACTATATTCTGCTCTTATTGGTGGCTCATATTTGCTGCCTGTTGCTGTTAAGACTGGGGTGGAGGCAATAATGGGAAGGAAATGAATTTTGACTGCATGTTCCACCCATGCATGTTCCACCATGGTTGCCACCCACCCTGACTCAGTACTTTTTCCTAGATATTGTGTCACTTATTCTGTTTTCCCCATTTAAAATATTAGATTAATTTCCATTCCTCCCCTATGCTCTTATTTCTTTGAAACCATTCATTTTTGTACATAAGTGATTTGTGATCTCTGTGGGTTTCTCTTCTGAGTTTTAGAAGACATGAATTGCCTTAGGGTTATTTTGACATTCAAGGTTAAATTGAAATACAGGAGGGAGCATCCTTGTTGGCAAAGAGCACATGTTCCCTTTGTGGTTCTCAATGCTGTGGCCATTGCTGCTGATGTTGCTGTACCAATCGTCTACAGCATCTTTGGTTTCTTCTTTGAAAAGTGTCTTCCTGAGAACACAATGATCAATAGGTTATTCTTGTTTGTTGTTCTCTTGCAGTATCTGAAGTGATTAAGCCCATGAGAGGGATGATCTATAAGAAAATAAATGAGCAGCTTCGTTCCAGAGCCCCAGTCTTTCAGCATCTTTCCCTTGGGAGCCGAGTGATGGATATTGACTTCTCTTTTATTTCTTTATGATTTCCCTGCCCATGAAACAGCAGAGAAATCTACTGTTATTTGGCATTCATTCCTTTGCTTTTCTCTTGGAAACTTGCCTGATGTAGTTATAAGTTTTAAGATATGATTGGGGTCCCCATAAAACTTTCTGTGTATGAAAAATATAAACATAAAGTCTATAGCAAGAATCCTGAATTTTTTAGGATTTTGTTCAACCACATATGAGAAATAACAAGCTCAAATTGCAGTGGCAAAAATATGACATTCAGGATGCCCAATAAATGGCAGGTGAAACCTCATATGGTAACTATGTATTGGTCAAGGATATAGGTCTATTCTCTCTTTATTGTCCTGCATCCTTTCTGAGACCTCCATCTCAATGGTTAACCTACGTTCTTAAACTGACAAGATATATAAAGTCTTTCCCTCCCCAAACATATACATCTGAAAGACACTCTATATAATCCACACTTTCTAGAAGAGGCTTAAGATCATCTAAGCCACCTAGAAGATGCAGAGAACAGCCTGCCTGCCTGGAGGAGCCTCAGACCACAAGCAGTCATCAAAAACTCTGTTCAGCCTATGATACTGCCTTCAATTTGTGCAGTGTGTTCCAGGTTTACAGTTGTTATGGTTTGTATATGCTTAGCCGAGGAAGTAACACTATTAGAAGGTGTGGCCCTGTTGGAGTAGGTGTGGCCTTGTTGGAATAGGTGTGTCACTGTGGGTGTGGGCTTTAACACCCTAGTCCTAGATGCCAGGAAGTCAGTATTCTGCTGGCAGCCTTCAGGTGAAGACGGAGAACTCTCATTTCCTCCTGTACCATGCCTACCTGGATGCTGCCACATTCCTGCCTTGATTATAATGGACTGAGCCTCTGAACTCATAAGTCAACTCCAATTCCACATTGTCCTTATAAGAGTTGCCTTGGTCATGGTATCTGTTCACAGCAGTAACCTTAACAGAGACAACAGTTATTTTTCATGAGCATCCACAATAGAATGGACCTATATGATTCAGCTGTCTCTGTGTCAGTTTTGATTCTGTAAGAAAACCCTCAACGATATTTTCATAAGAAATCCATGTAAAATAGATAAATTCACTACACTGGACCTTGCTGATATTTTTGATTTGTTCTTGATTCACTAACTAGGATGAGTAGAATGTGTTCACATCTCTTTAGTAATAGTTTCAACAATACCAGGTATAGACATTCTTGGACTAAATAGAGCAGAGGCCTAAAAGTACAGAAGGTAACATTTACTCAACTCTTGATTATAGGATTGCTAATCAGAGCATGCAAAACTTGGCTCTTGTCAGTGAAAATCTGGTCATCATGACAGTCTTTACATGTATAGGTTCCTTCAGATACTTATCTCATGTCCAGCCAACAATAAAATATAAGCCTCAGGGGAGTGATAGGAGAGTTGGAAATGTGGTCACAGGCTCAAGGTTTGTAATGATCTAGACTGATCCTTTGCACTTACTCTTATGAGTGTTTCTTGATAACATACTGAGGACTATAAATTGTTGACACAAATCTTTCAGGAGACAATGCACATTAGTTCTTTCTGCTAATAGATTTTCATCCTTTCAGTGACTATTTGCTACCAGTGATCCCTCTAGTCTAGGACTCTATAGCAATGTCCTAATTTGTGATGTGCACCTGCGTGCATGCTTGTGTGCATGTTTGCGTGCATGTGTGTGTGCTTCTGCTATGTGTCCATATTTGTGCACATGTACACATGAGTGTTGAAAGGAGTGGTCAACTATTATCTTCCTCAATTACTCTCCACCTTCACTTTTGAGGCAGGATGCTCAGTCAACTGGAGCTGTTGGTGCAGCTAAGCCAGCTGCCCTGGAAGCTGCAGGAGTCCTACAATTTAATGCCCCTTCAGTGCCCAAATTATAGGGTGCTTGACTGTGTCTAGCATTTTTCATCTGTGTCGAGGATCTAAGCCTAATTTTGAATGTATAAATCACCAGCATTTTACCCATTAAACCATTTCTCCAGCCCTGCTCACATATATTTTACGTTCTTCCTCATTGTGTTACTGCTTGTGTTGTCTGCTCAGTATCTCCAACAAAAAGTCACCTATATTTGGCCTATATAGCCACTCTACACCAACTTGGATATTACCCCCCTTGCAGCCTTGGGCTGTATGCCCTATCTAGTCTGTCTCTTTTCTATCTGTGCCATCTCTATTTTTATTTTCATGGATTTTGAATACACTTTTGTCATTGAACCTACTACTGTATTGCTACAAATGGATTATACACTGCAGAAAACAGAAAACATGTTTCAGGGCCGTATTTGATATTATTTTTCTTTTATAAAAGACATTTAAGACACATTTTCTAGTTTTCTATTTATTATTATTCAGATGTTGAACTTAATCATGGAAAAATAATTTTTCTAATTCCTTTTTTTTACCAAACATGATGCTGGACTCTGCATGTCATTGGGAGAAATGGGCTTACTGGTTATTCAAAGACATCTTCCTGTTTAACACTTTTATCATTAAATTCTCTTGTTCTGTCTTTAATCACAGGAGAAAAAAAAGAAGAAACGATAAGAAATTAAAAGTAGTCACTTTGAGTTATTTCCACAGCATTTGGGGGAAAGGAAGACATTTATTTATCCTCAGAAAGTTTAGCAAAATGATGTTATTTTTATTTATCACTACAGGGTTCCAAGCAGCATCTTGTCTAATTATGCTAATTGAATTATTCACATTACTCATGAGTTAATATTGTCTTTCCCCATATTTATAGCTCATTAACTAATAACCAAAATCCAAGTAATTAAGGTATTTAAAAACTAATATCCTGTCAATCCTGGATTTTTTTGAATGGTTAGAAAGGAAACACTTAACTCTTGGCTCTTAATACCTTTGTGGGGGTGGTCACTTCCTTATGACACCTTATAATTTCCCATATTGCATGCCCTTGACGCTCTTTACTATTAGCTACTATAATTTATAAATGCAGTATTATATTAGTAAAAGAGGATGGAGAAGACCCACAGGTTTCCCTTGTGCACCCATTTCTATCTGTTTGCTTGCCTTCTCAGCATTTTATACACAGAGATTAATATATTTTTCATGCCCTGGACTTCAGCAGCATCTCTGAGATCCATCCTGGTACTGTCTCCACAAGACTTTATCAGTTAAAGTATCTCGAAATCCAGAGAAAAGGCTACACTGTCCCACAAATTCATCTAATGTTCAAGCCTTCCAAATGTTTGGCTTTGGGCTGCTCTCTGAAAATGTAAAAACAAATCAATAATAATAATAGTCCGTATTAATGAAACTCGTTGTGGAAATTTGGGCCTCATATATAATATGGTCAAATCAAGGCAATTAGTATTTCTCCTTGAGCATGATTCATTTCTTTGATTGGAAGGCTTCTGAAGTCTTTCTTAAAATGCTTATTATACTATATAACATATTAGTATGAACTGTTGTGAGTCTACTGTGCCCTAGAACCTGCTCTCTAGTTACACTGTTCGGCTCTACAATTATGAAATCATCTTTTGGCCCACATGCATGAGTGGCAACATAACGTCTTTGTTTTTGCTGCATCTGGCTTATTTCATTTACATGGTCTATCTGGGTTCATCTGCGTTCCTGCAAATGGCAAGATTTTATTTCTTGCTACACTGGGAATAATATTCTTTCATGTATGTAAACAGTCTTTGCTTCAGTCATTCACTCATGCATTCATGACTAAATCCCCCTAAACTCCACAGTTTAATGCCACAGTTTGGGCTACTGTTGGTAATGTTGTCTCAGACATAAACATGCAGCTATCTTTTGAACAAAATGCCTTGCTCTTCTGGTGGCCTGACTCTTAGAATCTCCCAGCTCATTTTCTCTGCATGAGTTCCTACTATAACTGCTCATGAGTCTGGACTCAGACTCTTTCCTTCATTCACTGCAGAAGTTGCTGATACTCTGCACTGGAGTCTCAGAACCAGAGAAACAGAACAGAGACATTGGGCTTGTTTAACAGGTGCAGCAGATTTTTGATGTTTAAGTTAAATCTTCCAAAAACAAAATAGTTATGTACAAGCTTGGCTTGAAAGTGCAAAGGGTATGTAAATCCTGAACCTTTGAAGAAGCAGCTTGAGCCTTGGTGTTCTTTGTACTTCCTAGTTTACTTCTATTGTTGTAGTCAACAATGACCAAAGATATGTGGTGGTTTGAATGAGAATGGTCCCCATAGACTCATGTATTTAAATTTTTGGTCACCGATTGTTGGAACTGTTTGGAAAGGATTAAAAGTTATGGCCTTGTTGGAGAAGGTTTGTCAGTAGAGCTAGGATTTGAAATTTTAATAGCCTACATCATTCTCAATGAGTTTTATCTCTCTTTGCCTCATTATGATTGTTTTATACACACACACACACACACACACACACACACACACACACACACACATATATATATATATATATATATATATATATATATATATATATATATATAATCAGGATTTAAACTTCAGATACTGCTTTAGCACCCATGACTGCTTCTCTGTTGCCATGCTCCCTGCCATAATGGTCATGGAACCCCCCTCTGAAACTTTAAGGTATCCTCCAGTTAAATACTTTTTTATAAGTTCCCTTAATTATGATATTTTAACATGGCAATAGGACAGTTACTGAGCCAAGCAACTTGGGGAGAAAAGGGTTTACTTGGAATATATATAATAGAAAATCAAGGCAGGAACCTAGAGATGGAGATAAACCAAAGGATATAAAAGAGCTCTGCTTACAAATTGCTTTCTAGGCTTGCTGTGCCTAAATTGTTCGTGAACCCCAAAGGCTACAAGGAGCCTGTCCCAATGGGATCACATTGAGCTTTTTATATTCAAGCCCCAGCTTGGCCTCACTACCCATCCTGAAGCAATAGGACAGGAGAGTAAAGACCCTAACTTGGTTTTAAACAAGTATTTTTAGGGGTAAGCTACCAAAAAAGGTGGTATCCAGCTTGGCACACATCTGATTGTGGGGCTATTATGGAATTTGCTTCCCTTTAAAATAATTGGTTTCTCCAGGTATTAGCAAAGTGCCTGGACAGGGCCATCTCAGGTTGTATCACACCCTCAATGATGTTGGGAGAAGACCTAAGGGTGATCATTCGCTCCTCACCACTGTGGAAATCACAACTGGCAGTCATTAAGTGTGGCATGCAGAGTCTCATTGGAACAATATTCTGGGTTCTTAATAAGAAGCCCTGAGGAAGTGGTTGCCAGTTAATTGCGGTAACTCATATGACATGATGGATTGAAAGTGGCAAGTTTGTAGGTTTAAGCCTCAGAAAGTATAGGTCATGTCTAAGGAATCACTCAGTGAAACACTGGAATTTCTCAGATTAGAAATATTTAAAACAAAATTGTTTATCTGTATTCAAGATGTGTAGACTCTTAGTAGCATTTCATAGAATTTGGTTTGTATTAAGTATTGAAAGACAAATTAGGGCTGACTTAACAATAGATGCAGGTGCCTAGGTTTTGTGAAAATATTTGGCTATGTATTAGCAGAACATCATCAGGTTTTGGTATTAAAAGGAATAGGGGCTGGAGATTTTCTGGATACCATTTCCACAGATACCAAGACTCTCACTGTTACCTTATTACTAAGGAATTCTAACTAGTAATGAAAACACTATGTAAGTCCTATTGCCATTGGCTTCCCAGGAAAAATCTATCCCAAGGATCAATGAACAGATAGTCACACTCATTGAGAACTCTGCCCTAGTGTTATCAGGAGTTGGTGTTTAAACCTGGTGTTTTCAGGTTCTTGGTGTCTTATTTAGTACTAGATAAGGATTCACACATAAACTGCAAAGTAGTAGGGCTAGTCAAAGCAAAGCAACATTACTGTTTGGATGCATTGACTATAAAAAGTAACCTCATAACTGAAGGATTGACTATCAAAAGGTACTGATTATTGTTTGAGGTTTCTTCTATGGAGTTCAAAAGAAGAAAGTGTTTGGTTGCTTAGAGACACAGCACAGATGGTTTCATTTTGATTGACATGTTCAGAGTATATAAGCCTTTAGTCATTTCATCTGCCCCTTCCTATGATGAAACTGACTGTCATCATATGCATGCCTAATTATGCATAGGCATAAAATGGTAAACAGGAGATTCACCCTCAAAGTTTTTGCAGAGGACAGATTCCTTGATTACATATGCACCCCAAATACTTTAGACAACCCAATTCCCATTACTTTTAGATAAATATAACTGGAATATATTCAAATAGACATTTTCCAATGAAGGGGAGTTTGCAATGGTAGTCAAGAGGAGGAGAAACTTATTCTATTGTTTGAAGAGAGAGACTCATGAAGCTTGATGAAGGTGGTGGCCCTAAGTTGATAAGTGTTTTGTTAGAAGGAAGGTTTGTTGCTTTGGTTAGTTGTGGGTTTTCTTTATTATTTTATAGAGTCATGGCATCGTTCTGGAACTTCAGAGGGTCATGGAGTACCAGAGCATGAGAAGTCAAAAGACATGAATTACATTCTCATTTTATTTTGACACTTTGCTTTGGGATTTCTTGAAAACCTGCTACCTCTGTGAGCTTCATATTACCTACAAAACAGAGAGAATATACTTCTCATTAGATTACTCTAAGATTTTAAAAAATGATGCACTAAGGACTTTTCACTGTGAAAAGTAACAGAGAGTCCTGTGATGATTTTATTGTGGCTTTTTTCCTGCCTTAAAGGGAAAAGCCAGCAGGCTCAATAAACACAGCATTAAAATATAAATAGGTGAATGAACAACCTAGATGCCCTTAATGAAAACATATGAGCATCTTTTTTTCTAATGGAAGGGCCCCTCTGGCAGGGATAGATGGTAGCAGCCGGTTCATTTTCTAGATTTCCAGCAGATTAACTGCTTGTCTGAACTCCTGAAATAGGAGTGATGAGCCTCAGAGGAGATGGACTCATCTGTTTTCCTCTCTGTAATGAGAAGTTAGCACTGTGCTTGGAGTGCTCAGATTCTCTAAATGTCTGTTTCCGACCTTACCCTGCAGTGCCCATTGCTAAGGTACCCAGGCCAGGTAGACTGGGGTATTAAGCAGTTGACAGCCAGGAAGAAAGGGTGGTGAGTGTGAAATTGCTATGAAAATGAGGCATCCATGATCCCATGTACCTCTTCAAACATTCTGGGCCTCTTGGAGTACAACTCCCACCATATGCCTGAGTTCTCAGAGTGGTCTCTCCAGTGTCAGGGTTACCACTTTATGGGGATCTGATAAAATGAGAATTCTTTGAAGTATACTCCAGGTTTAATAAATAAGAAAGTCTAGAATCTAGGACTCCCAATCAGTGTTCTATCCAGTTTGGGGGTGGTATTAAACTGAGTTTAAATTTGACAATGCCATTGTGTCTTCACCGAATCATTGGATCCCTCTCACTATGACAAGGGAGGGGGTAGCATCGTAATGATAGCAGATATAGCATAACCCAGATATCTCATGGGGGTTCTTTGTGGATTGTGTGGGACTTTTAATGAGTTAGTAAGTTATGATATGAAGAAAATTGCATAACACTGTGCGCATATAATACAAGATCAAGTGCCAAATAGTCTGCTTTCACTGTTCCATAAGGAAACTTTAGGAAGATGTATGGAAGAAGCAAATGGGCAAAGTAACCAGGGGATGAGTCAGCCTATGTCTGTATCCCATACTATGCTCGTATCCCACATCTTGCCATTGATGCCGTCTACACATCAGTATTCACAAGCAAAATGCAACTTGTCTTAAAGCATTTTGTACAGGAATACACAGGTATACACAGCATGTTCAAGTTATTTTTCATGGGCCTATGTTTACTGAGAGATTACAATGAAATCACAATGGGCCTCCATACTGAATTTCTTCAAGCATTCCATTAGCAGAATCACATATTAGTACACAATGTTAGAGGCCTAGGTCACCTTTCCTTCAGGTCCCCTGCTCTGCACAGAACATAAACTCAGACCAGCATTAACTGAGTCCATCACTGTGCGAACAGCCAAAAAAGTAGAGATTGAATTTGTTTCGCACATCCTTCAGACTCAAGCCCATTCATCTCCTAAACAAGCCTTTGCACATCACTCTGAAGTTTCATTGGGGATCAATAAGACAATATAAGGATGAATGACTCCTAAACTTATAGACATCACAAAGCAGGTGTTGCTTATCAGAATGGCCAGAGAGGTATTTTTGAATCTTCCTGATATCTGTAGAATATTGCCTTGTGGGTGTTCAGTGGGTGTCACAGTGTGATTTCCTCATGAGTTACATTTCTCTTGCACAACCAATTTGAGAATGGGAACTGCTGTGATAAACACGTGCACACAGAGAACACGCAAAAAATGAAATAAAGTAGAAAATGATTTTCAAGCTTTGCCACTAGAGATGGGAAAGCCATAAACAAGCTTTTTCATGCTAACTACACTCTGTATGTTTATATTCATCAATGAATGCTAATAAGACACAACAGTGCTGACTGCCTTGGGCAGAAATAAATATTATGCACTCATGGTAATTAATTTATGGCACAGTGCAGTCAGTAAAGTGAATTTGTGAAATTTGCAGAGTACTTGACAGCTTCTTATTGAAGCAGAAATAAAATCCAGCCAGTAAATGTACAATGTAAAAGAAGAGCGTTTAGTGATTGCCACATGGATTATATTAAGTGATCTGGGGTTCTTTATTCTTCTACACAACCCAGGGGTTACACAATAATTTCATTGCAACTTGTGCTTAGGGTTTTATAAACTGAGTAAATGATGGCATGAATAAAAGATTTTGTGAATGTATTCTACCAGAATTCTTGGTGATATTCATGCATAAACATGTGTGTGCACATGCACATACACACACACACACACACACACACACACACACACACACACACACATGCACACACACACACATAAATCATCTCCAATGAAAGCATCCTTTATTACTCACAAATGACTTATCATTAAATCCTTGAAGATAAAGATGGGTTTGGATCTGATGGATGCACAGAACAAAAGCATTGTTTGGCTCTTTCATGTATCTATGTATGAGCTGCTGCGTCTGGTGGCCCTTAATGTGGATCTATGCAGAAGCCTGCAACCCAAGGATATCCATTCAAATCTTATGAAAGCCACATCAACTCACAAAATATTATTTCACAGACCTGCAAATTGTTTGACACGTAGACATTATTAGCATAGCAACTTAAATAGTTTAAGAATCTCTTGCCTCTAAGTAGGAAATCATTTCAATTATACTTATTAATTGACTAATTGGTTGTGTGTGTCTACAATGATATGCTTGTGGAAGTGAGAGGACGAATTGTGAGAATCATTTCTTTCCTTCCACTTTATGGGTCCTGGGGATCAAACTCAAGCAGGCAGCCTTGGCATCAAGAACCTTTGCCTGCTGAGCCATTTTACAAGCCCTAGTTAGGCAATCTTGTTGGCAGAAATCTGTGCAACTGCTTTGCTAAATGATCCTGTTGTAGAGAAAGTGAACACAAAAAGAAAAGAAAATATAAAATGGCTATTGGAAAAAGATAGCATTTCAGAATGCATGCTTTCAGCTCAAGCCACAGCAGAGGGAAGTGAGTCTCCCTACAGAGCTGATTCCTCTTCAAGCCAGCGTCCTTGTACTGCATGTCAGTGAATCATGTGAACTGAGAGGTTAGAAAGCAGTGGGCCTCACAAAAAATGTGGGTACCCTTTCCTGAAGATTCAGGAAGCTAAGATTCAGTATGAAATAATAGGTAGGATTAAATTCCCAAGCCAAACATTATCTGGGGGAATAATAAAGTCACAAACAAGCTGATTTGTGAACAAAGGGACCTTGACCTTGTTCTCATTAAGTGTCTTAGATACAAAACTACTTGTGTTCCTGTATTTTACCAAGGTTTGATTCTTATGTGTGTTTGAGAATTAATTAGTTATTATGCCACACTTCTCTTTGAAGGTCACTGCATAAACACAGCAGTAGAAAGTCTGGTGTCCTTGTTACTTCTCTGCCTAACTTCTTTTCTCCATTTCCCACTCCTACTCTTTCTATATTTCTCCATTTTATATTAAACTTACCCTGTCTTTTCTCTCTCCTTATTCTCACTCTTTCCATAAGGATCTCCTCACCTACCTTCCTGCTGCAACCCTTTACTCTTCTTCCTTCACATCTTCTATGACACCCTCCTTCTCCTTTTCTGTCTCTTTCTTTGGTTTGGACAGTGAGAGTTGCTGTTACCAGGACACTGGCCATATTCTGACTGATTCTTCCAGTTCTTCTGTCTCTAATCTGTCCCTTGTGTTTGGCACAGTTGTTATATTTAGTTTGGAAATTACTATAAATAATCAAAATACCTATTTATAATAATTAATGTGACAATTCAAACCATGGGAGGAAAAGGTAGATGATTGTTCAATGCTCTGGCTTTCCTTCTCCTACTACTTCAAACAGGCTTATCTCAGTCAGCCTCAGTGTTTCAGAAGAACAACTCCATTAGGCTTAAGGATGCTCTGTTAGATTTCCAGTTCTCGACCACGGTACTCTTTGTACAGCTGGCATAATTCTGATAAAGTCTACTATCCCCATCAGCTAGCACCGAGCAGGAGCTGTCTCAACTGCCTGACTCATTACCCATCCCATCTGTCTATGATGCTCCTCTGGCAGTCAGAGCACTTGATGTATTATTCATCTCATCATATTCGAAAGATTGTATAACCACCAGGCTATCAAAAGCAGGAGACCAGAAATAATGGGGAACAGGTCTTTCAAGGACTTACCCCTATTGTCTTAATGTCAAGGATAAGAATGCTATTTGGCAAGGGCTGGGGATGAGTGTAGACTCTGAATGGAAATGAAAACAACCATAGATCCAAATAAGTATTTACAACTTCAAAATAATCAACTTCATCAGCTTGGTTGAAACCAAGAAGTACAGAAAGGTACAGTATGTCAGATATCAAAAAGGTACATTTCGACCCATGATAATTCTGTACACAGACATGTTCTTGGGAGATTGTGTTGCTTGGTCATTGTATTTCCAATGTGATTTGTATAAGTACACTCTATGACATGTCACCTGACAAGGCATTTATCAGAATGCACTCTTTTCTTTTGTTGATGTGTGGCTACATTACATTTCATTTGGCCAAAGCCTTCTATAATCATTAATCAAATTTAGGGATTCAAAAATGTCCCATGAGTATATTATAACAGAGCATAGTTTCTTTATAAATGAGTAAAAATGGAGAAAATGTCTTCTGTGGATGGCTTAATGATGTCTGTATGGTGGTGTTGGCTATAAATGTGAACAAATATGAGACATTAACATGAATCATAGCTTTGCATTGTTAATTTGCTACATAGTTTGGGTGAATTATGGTCTTACAACAGAATGTTCATTGGCTTCCCTGGGGTAATTTCACTTAGCACCACACCTTGCTCATGAAAGCTTTTCAATACCTACTAAGAGTCAAGTAATCAATGCAGAGCAAACCCTCATCATCTATAGACCTAAACCCTATGGTGTATATGCAAATGAGACACAGAATGTGAAGTCTAGGAGTTCAAAGGACAAACCTATCAGAAAGCCCAGGAGAGGCAAAGAGTGCTTATGTAGACATAAATACTACCAAACACATCTCAAATATTCCCGATAATTACCTTATGCAGTTTCAAAATGCTGTTGGAAGCCCATCCCCCAGGTCCACCCTTTAGGCTTTGACTGTGTTCTGCAGTGGCTCATAGGCTGAGCAGGATGTGGATGGTAGCCCTTTGATCTTTTGCAGCACAGGGTTGTTGCTAAGAGACAAAGTACTTCCATTTTCCCCCTCACTCTGGAGCTGTAAGAGGTCAGCCTCTCTGTTTTCCATAATTTACTTTTCCAAGGAAAGTGGTTTCTTTGTTTCTTGTTTTTAAATTTTTATTTATTTTTTACACTCCAGATGTTATTCCTCTTCAGGTCTACTCTCTGAATGTTGCCCAACCTGTACTGACCACTCTTGTCTCCAGGAAGATGTCCCCATCCCCCACCTCCCACCCCATCAAACCTGTAAACTCCCGGGGGGGCCTTCAGTTCCTTGAGGGTTAGGTACATCTTCTCTGACTAGAATCTGGACCCAGCATTCCTCTGCTGTATATGAGTTGGGGACCTCATATCCACCGGTGTTTGCTGCCTGGTTGGTGTTCCAGTGTTTGCTAGATCTTGGGGACCAGGTTACTTGAGACTGCTGAAACTCCTACAGGGTTACCTGCCTCTGCTTTTTCTTAATTCAACCCTTGGGCCAATAGCTTCTGTCCATTGGTTGGGTGAAAATCTGCATCTAACTCAGGTGCTTGCTGGGTCTTTCAGAGGGCAGTCAGGATAGGTCTGCTTTCGGGAGCGCTCCATAGACTCAGTAATGGTGTCAGACCTGGGGCCCCCCTTGAGCTGGATCCCCTTTTGGGCCTGTCCCTGGACCTCCTTTTCCTCAGGCTCCTCTCCATTTTTGTCCTTGTAGTTCTTTCAGACAGAACAATTATGGGCCAGAGCTTTAGAGGATGTGATGGCAACCCCATTTGATGCCCTGTCTTTCTGTGGGAAGTGGGCTCTACAAGTTCTCTCTCCCCACTTTAGGGCATTTCATCTAGGGTCCCTCCCTTTGGGACCTGAGAGTCTCTCACCTCCCAGATCTCTGGTACATTTTGGAGCCCCTCCTCTCCACCTCCCATCTCCCAAGGTTGCCTATTTCCCTTCTTTCTGCTGGCCCTCGGGGCTTCAGTCCTTTCCCCTCATTCAATACCAGATCATATTCTCCTCTCCCTCCCTTTGCCTCCTTTCTCACCCAGGTCCCTTTCTCCCTCCAGCCCTCCCACCCTCCTGCCCTCTGTGCTTCTGATTGCTTTTTTCTCCCTTCCAAGTGGAACTGAGGAGTCTTCCTTTGGACCCTTCAGTTTGTAGTCCTTTTAGAGTTCTGTGGACTGTATTTTGGGTATTCTGTATCTTTTTGTTTTTGTTTTCTGTTTTTGTTTTTTGGCAATAGCTACTTATTAGTGAATAGGTTTGAGCAACCTCAGTCAGGATGTTACTTTTCTATTTCTGTCCATTTGCTGCAAAACTTAGGATGCCCTTATTCCTAATAGCTGAGTAGTATTCCATTCTTTCTTTGTATCAACTTTCCCAAATAACCATGAAAGGGTGCAATTGGATACTGCACCCACATATTTGTATTGATCCTCCTCCACAGTTACATCTCAGTGTTGTTTTGCAAGTGTTTTATTGTCAGGAGTGTGCAATGTACTAGTGTTCGCAAGATAATCGAGTCATCTGGGAATGGGATACCTTGTTTAAAGGATCACATCTGTCAGATTGTCCTGTAAGCAAATATATGGGGGGAATTTTCTTCTTTAATGACTGATATGGGAGGGCCTCTGTGGGTAGCACTGTTACTGGGCAGGTGTCCCTGGGTTGTGTTAAAAAGCAGAGTGTGCATGTCATGGACATTCGGTAAGTAAGCACCATTCTTCTGTGGGGATGGGAGCATGTTTCTCACCTCTGGTTCCATCTTAAGTCTCTGTTCTGACTTCCCTTCATGATGGACTGTGAACCATGTGTGTAAGCCAAAGAAAAACCTTTCCTCCCCGAAGATGCTTCTGTTCATGGTGTTTTCATCAGAATAGAAAGCAAATTTGGTCCAACTTAGTACCCCTGATCCAATCAACTTATGACCAAAGGTGTTATTATATGATGTATCTATGAGCAGGATTATTCAGAATGCAGAGAAGTGAACAATCTTTGGAACAGACAGATGTGGCTATGACGGAGAAGATATCTGCTTCTTTATAGGATTCCACACATTGAAAAGGCCAGCATCAGCATGAAGATCATTGACTGGAACCCTACAGGAAAATGTGTTTTTAATGGTTTTCTGATTTGAAAATAGTATTCCAGGGAACTTAAACATACTTGAGGGTCTATGAGAAAATTTTAATTTTACGGATTTAATGAACACTTCAAGACAATATTCACAGAGACAAAACCATTTGTATTTGGTACACTTGAATCAAACTCAGCATCAAAACATTGTGGTCTGAATGAAAGTTGTTACTCATAGGCTAAATATTTCAACACTTGATGCTCAATTCATGCTACAGTTTGGGGTGGTTATGGGACCTTTAGGAGATGGGACCTTGCTGGAGGAAGTATATCACTGAGAGGCTGGACTACACAGCATGAAAGTAGACATACTTCATTTATTGTTCTTCCTTTCTGTTTCCTGTGTGTGGATAAAAATCTTATCTAGCGCTGTGCTCCCACTGCCATACCTTCCCCAGCTTCCTAAACCTTATTCCTCTGGAGCCAGAAACCAAATGAACCATGTCTTTTTAAATTTTGCTTTTGACTGTGACATTTTATCACAGTGATGAAAGATAACTAATACAGAAATAATTTTATTTTGAAATTTTACTCTATTCATTCATGTACATATGTATTTTCGGGGGATTATTTATGGGGGGTACCTCAGCACATGTTTGAAGGTTGGAGGTCAGTCTTCAGGAGGGTCCCAGGTATCAATCAAATTGATGTCATTGGGCTTGGCAGTAGGAATCTTTACCCGTTGAACCATCTCATCATCATCTACCTCATTTAAATGAGTATTGATGCCTACCAAATTGTTACTTAAAAGTTTATTTAACAATAACTGATATTCTACATTGTCGTTTTTATAAAAAACATTCCCTCAACATCTAAGTTAAACAGCTTCTTATTTCCAAGTTATTCCCTTTCCCTCTGGAGGGAAAAAGTGCTCTTGCTTCTTGAGCTCTTCAGATTTGGCTTCATGCTGTGCCCTTGACTTCTTAAATAACCAAACTGACCTTCAATAAACCCAGGATATACGTTTTATAGATAAAATCTATACTTCTGCCAATATATACACAGAACCAGACGTCTCCTTCTCCAGCCCAAATCAATCAGCCACCAAGTCCTGCTGGTTTCATTTTCTTCATGTCTATAAATACAGATTTCATGTGGCTTTGTTTTTGCCTAGCATTTCCAGCACTTCCTAACAACTTTTCAATAGATCACTAATATTTTCAATGGCCAAGCCTTCTTTCCCCACTGGCTTTCAATATTAGTCTGTTTTTCTGTTGTGGTGACAAAACTTCACATACATACATACACACACACACACACACACACACACACACACATATATATGAAGATCTTCCTGGTTATATCACTTTATGGGAAGGAAGCAGAGTAGGAGATGCCTGCATATACAATGTGCTAAGCACAAGAGGTAGAATTGTTTTATGTTAACTCATTCTCATGAGATCTCATGCATTCTTCAAGGCCAGTGATGATCCCTTCGGAGAACAGAATTTCTCATGGTATAATTACTCTAAAAGATGTTTCTATCTTAATACCACTACTCTGAGAATAAATTTTTCAAATCAAAGTTAAAACAGATAATCCTCTCCTTTAATCCTATGTGGGAAGGAGAATTAAATAATCACAGGAGACATAAAGAGGGAGCCACCTGGGTGGGAGAGGGAAGGGGGAGGGGAAAAGGGGAACATGATCTGGTATAGGTGGGGTGAGAGACAACAAAGAAGCCCTGAGGGCCAGCTTTAGGGGTGAAAATATGCAATTATGGGGGTGGGCTGAGGGTAGGGAACCCTCTAGAAAGTACCAGAGACCTGGGAGGTAAGAGACTCTTGGGAATCAAAGGGGGAACCTTAGATAAAATGTCCTACAGTGGGGAGAGGAAACTTGTAGAGTCCACGTCCAGTATAAAGACAGGGCATCAAGTGAGGGATAGGGTTGTCATCCCACAGTTTAAACCTTGGACTCAGAATTGTTCCTGTTTAAAAGAACTGCAGGGACAAATATGGAGAAAAGCCTGAGGGAAAAAAGATGCAGTGACAGGACCAACTTGGGATTCATCACAAGGGAAAACTTTAAGGTGTGACACTGTTACTTATGCAATGGTTTGCTCACAGATAGGAGCCTACTGATGCTATGGTGTGCTTACAGCATGGTTGTCCTCTGACAGGCCCAATAAGCAGCTGACTGAGACTGATTTAGATATGTTCACCCAACCAATGGACTGGTCAGGGACCCCTCTGGTGGAATTAGGGAATGGATGAAATAAGCTGAGAAGGAGGGCAAACCCACAGGAAGACCAACAGTCTCAACTAACCTGAACCCCTGAGATCTCCTAGACACTGAGCCACCAACCAGGCAACATATACTAGCTGATCCATGGCCCCTGACACAGATACAGCAGAGGACTGCCTGGTCTGACCTTATTGGGAGAAGAGGGGCCTAACACTCAGGAGACTTAAGGTCCCAGGGAATAGGGAGGCCTGGTGGTGGTGGGGAATATTCATCCTTGTGACCCAAGAGGAAGGCAATGACTGGATTTTTTAAACAAACAAACAAACAACAACAAGAACAACAAGCAGAGATTCTGCTCTCAAATCTCATGATCTCACCCATGGGTGCTGCCCCTTAAAGGATAGCCATACCACAGCAGGTGCTCCTCCAAATGTACACACACAGACACCACTACATGACATTGGGACATACAAACCAAACACCAGATGTTGAGAGGCAAGTGGTGGAGAGGTGATAGGGGAAGAATTATTCAGGAGAGAAAAGAACAATGGGTCTTGTCAAAAGACACCTGGGTATGGTGGCACATGTCTTCAGTTCAATACCTAAGAGACAGAAGCAGGAGATCCTTTCTGAGATCCAGGCAAGCCTTGTCTTCAGAATAAGTTCTTGGTTAGTCAGCATTGCACAGTGAGACCCTTTCTCAAAGAAAGAAAGGAAGGAAGGAAGAAGGAATGAAAAAAGGAAGAAAGGAAGAAGGCAGGAAAAAATAAAGGAAATGAAAGGCTAGAAGTAAACAGACTGTAACTTTAGTTCCAAGGGCTCCAATGCCTCTGGTCTCCAAGGGTAGCTGCATTCATATGTACATATTCACATGTAGGCACATACTACATACACATAATTAAAAGTAATAAAAACTAATCCTAAAATCGTAAAGAAAACCTATGCTTCATATTTTATTTTAAAATCACCAGAGACACCCTGAAAAAATTCAGATTTTGTTGTATCCTCATGTTTCTTTCATAGTTTAGTATTTGGAGTATGTGGAAATTAATTATCATAGAGAAGTATTACTTCTTCAGAGTTCTCCAAGTTTGTCATGGGAGCAGTTCTCTTGCTGCTGATCTCACAGCAGGGGCTTTGACTAAGTGTTCTCCAACATTCTGTCTCCTTGTGGGTTTATATAGAACATTATCTCAGAACCTTGCCTCAGTAATCACCCCAGCTTCCTTTCCCTTCAGAGCTCTGGAGTGTGGAAGTCTTTAGCAGTCCAAAGTCTCTGGTTGAATGCCACTTCTTTTTAATCTCAATGCTCTCATATATAAACCACTTACTTGCCTCAAACAATCATTTTGTGTCATGATTTCTTTTGTTCTTTATAAAACAACTGCTGTGAACTAAAAGGAAATTTCACATGGAAGGGACAATATAGGTCCAAATATAAGGGCCATTTTAAATGTCTACCTTACTAGAACCTATTTCTTCTTCTTGGTGACTTTCACTGGTCTCTGCCAAGTTTAGCTACTCTATGTTGTGTATGTATTTGGTATAGGAAGGATGCCTCTCAGTCCAGCACCTCCAGGGATAATCCTTATTTAGCCTAACCTGAATGGCATATTTTCTCCTTGCTGCTTGGCCACCTGTCTCCATCAGAGAAGTGGCCTACAAGCAATGGGAGTTAAGCAGGTGCAAGCAAAGGCTTCTGGGAAATGTTACTTTTCCACCCTTAAGCCATCAGAGAAGGTTTGGGGCAGCACAGCAGACCACTGGGAACCCCAGGAAGGAGCCAACACACAAAAAGGCTGAAGAAAACAAGTGAACAAAAAGTAGTGTCATCCTTCGACCTTGTGTATCTCACAATTTACCCGTGGAGGGTCCTAATATTCTCAGTTTTAGCAATACGGTCTATACAACATAAAAAATCCTAAAAATCACGGTCATCTTGGAGTAATCATCTTATTTTCATCTTCACACATAAAGGTGTAGACAATAGTTTTTATCTTCAAGAATTGCTGGGAAAATTTTAAAAGGCAGGTATTCTTAACAAATTAGTTGTATTTGTATGTTCATTCATAATCCACATGAATCCAAAAGAATTTCTGCCATTTTTGTTAGGTGGGTACTCTAGTGTATTAGTTTCTTAACCTTCTGCTGCTGTGATAGAACACCGTGGCTAATAAAGCTTGTGGGGGGGGGAGGAGCTTATTTGCATCATTGTGGTAAGGCATGGCAGCATACATCAGGCATGGCATTAGGAGCAGAAAACCCAGAGCTCTTATTTCCAGTGTCAAACACAGTGTAGACAGAAAGATCTAAAAGTTGGTTTAGGGTATAAACTAAAGCATCTGGGACCCAGTGGAAACATCCTCCACCAACTGGAGACCAAGCACTCACCTACTGGACACTCTGCGTGTCATTCAAAGCACCACACTTGTATTCCGGATGTGTGTGTTAAAGGACTATGCAGTTCTCTTACAGGATGAATCAGAGGTGTGTCTGCTTGTGTGCTCATCTGTGCCAGATTTGATTTAAAAGCTTCCTGATTCTCAAACTGCAATAATAAATGTTTGTCTGCATTTCCTCATAACAGTGTTTTATAGAGGAGGTTGTTTTGCTGTTATTTCATTAGTTTTCAAACTGTAGAGAAGATAAATTTTGATGTCTTCATTTGCTCTCTTAGAGTCCTGTGTGTACATTTAAAGTTGTCTTCTTTAAGAAAAGTGAAAAGATAAATACACAGAGATGAATGAATATATTATAGAGAACTAGAGTTAGAAATTTTCCCTAACATCTGTCTGGTAGTATGGAATGCAGTGTTTTTGCCCTGGTGTTTCTTTTGACATCTTCTTACCTTATCTTTCTTCTGGGGTATGGACTGTACAATATCCCCTCAAAGACTGCCTCATTTAGGAAATCCCTGCCCTCTTGCTTTCTAATTGGTCTTGAACGCTCTCTTCTAGGTTTGTACCAATGCTAGTAAGAGGTAGCCAATTTTCAAAGAATTGCTATAAAATTGGACCCACATTCCTGGGGCACCTCTCTTGGACCTCGTATTTGTATTCAAATGCTACAGATGCAAGTGTAGTCAAGATGGGCTGTGCCTCTGAAAGTCATCCAGTCTGCTGACTGCATGAGGAAGCAGAATTGGTGTGTCTTCTAGTACAATCATCATAATCTTCCTGTTCTTTTCATTACTCCCCCCATTTATGCCTAGTGATAGACTACTTTCTTTGTAATGACCTTTTGAGATTATTATTTGGAAGGTCATCAATATTTCACTACTTCTAATATGATTGATAATAATAATTGATAACAATAGTAACTATCATTTTACACAGGTTTGCATCAATCACTGAAAAAGTCTCTGTATGCTGCTTCGCTTATCCTTAAAAGTAATCTATTACATTTGCACATTCATTATTATAGTTCTATTATTATTTTTTCTACAAAAATACTTTATTTATTTATTTTTTATATTATTTTATTTTCATTCTTACAACTTTATTTTCAAAAAAGAGGGATACATATACAGATTTTAAAGGCATTTTGGCATAACACTATATGAATATTTTTGTCAGTACTTAATTCTTTTAGAGGTTTGATAGAATGCATTGAAATCCCACTAGTTACCATAAGTATAAAGTACATGTAGGACAGAACATAACATGGAAACAGATTTCTTGGCGAGTATAGATTAAGCATAATTATCTGTGAATACCAAAAATTGCCACAAGGCTATTATTTTAGCTCTTCTACAAAAATACTTAATCACTTGTTTTATGAATCAAAGGGAGACTGCCTTGTCAAATGTGTAACTCAGCCACTGACAGCTTTGAACACCTGAAGTCCTGCTGTTCACAAGCACAGGGGGTGAGCATTCATTTGATTGCACCAAGTACTGAGTACAGGAAGAAGTTATTGGGAAGGGAAAAGGTACCTAAGGTAAGCATACAAAACAAGCATCATGTAGTCTCAAAACAAATCCCAGTTGGAATACTAGGGAATGCTGGCAATTGGTTACATGCCAAGATGTTTGTACTTGGCTGGAGGTAAAAATTATTCTTCTATTGACACACACCACCTGAATATTGTGAAATATGAGCAACATGTATCATCTAGTGCTATGGGTGGAAGAATAGAGATTTTGAAGAAGAGATCAGTTTAGCAACTTCAGAAAACGCAGAATTTTGGAAGATGAATAGATATCTAGCAGGCAGATTTGAAGGGTGGAGAAAAGCTTTCCTGGCAAAGTATTCAGCACAGACAGTGGCAGGTGAATAAGTAGCAGTCTGTAGAAGACTCAGAAAATTAAGTTTGGGAAGAGTTTACCCCCCCCCCCCCGGAAAAATGTGACTAGAGAAATTGGAATGTATTCTGATTGACCTTGGAAGGATTCTACTCTAAAGACGAATCCGTGCAGCTCTTGAGGAAATGTTAACCAGGTTCTTTTAAAGACCCAATCTGGTGTGATACAGAAAATGGCCAGAAGAAGCTACATACTGCACCTGCTTTGTTCCCAGACCCCCATGTGCAAATGCTTAGTGTATCCTTAAAACAAGTCCTGAACAGATTACATGGGGCCTGGCCTTTTGTGTCTTTGTTGTCTCAGGGAAATGACAAACTATGCTTTACTCTCCAAGCAGATGGAAGATTACTCTTCATTCAGATTTACATTTGTGAGAAATCTTGAGGGTTGAGTGGCTTCACAGCATCTTGGCAGGGGGTGCTTTGAAAACTCATTGGTCAAATCAAGTCTTGCTGCTGCTGGTAGAAAACATGTCTTGTTTTTGGCCATGCTATTTAGTTAATAAACAAATACCAATTTACTATATACAGTTTGCTGGGTAGATGATGCATTAACACTGGGAAATGAACAGGATTTAATGCCACCAGCACCACTGGTGATAAATGTGGTGATGGGCAACAGTTATCAAGTTATGTCAGACATGTGGCTAAGTGCTTTACATATATTGCCTAATTGAACCCTCACAAAAAATCACTAAAAGGTAGATTTTATTACTTTTTCATTATACTCATAAGGCAACATACCCAGAGATATACAGTATGAAATTACACAGCTAGTTGGAGGTAGAAGAGGAACCTTAAATTTGTCTAACACCAGAACCAAAGCTTTCTACTTAACATGTAAGGGGGAGTGATGCGTTATGGGAAAACAGTGTAGAGACTCATTTAGAAGCTACTAGAATACTGTGAAATTCCTTACAGATTAGGATATTAATAACAAAGGAAATATGATTTTTACAGACAATGAGAGGCAGGGTGAAAGGGAAATAACGAAAAATAGCTACAATATATTAATGGCTTTAGGAAAGAGAACAATGGTTGTGTTTTGCTTAGGAAGATCTGAAAGCTATGTGGAAAAGAGAGAACTGTTTTCTAGGCTGGGTTTTATTTAGATTCAAACATTGCCATAATGAAGCATCTGAATGGTAATGGGAGGGGAGTAATCAAAACCACTCTAGCAAGGGGGAGTGAGATGGCAAAGGGAGCAATAATATCATTTCTAGACTAAATTACTACTGTGGACAGCTGCAGTTCTGTTCTAGCCAGTAGTCTAGGTAGCATCCACTGTATTACTACTATGATAGGTTCTTATTAACAGTTAAATCAAAATAACAAGGGCAGAGCTGTGTATTTATCCTCCAAGGCTGTCCTGTCACTGACCATTTGATACTGACATTATTAACTCCCCAGCATGTCCACCTAGCCCTAGCTCAGAGATAAGCCCGCTGGCAAGAAATATTCAGAGTGTACAGTGGAAAGAGGCTGGAGTATCCTAATCCAATGTACTTGAAGGGAAAGAAGCAATCACACAGAGGATTGTTTCTTTGGTCGCTTTTCTCATTGCTCTGACCAAATATCTAATGGGAAGTCATTTTAGGAAGGTAGTGTTTGTTTGTGAGGTTGTGGTTTAAAGGGATTTGTTTTGGTAGAGAAGACTTCATGGTGCTGGCATCATGGTGGTGGGAGGAGTTTGTTATATACTCCTCTTACCTCAACATGCCAGTAAGTTGAGAATCTGGGACCAAAAGTGGGGGTGGGCTCATCCTGATGGCCCCTACACATGTCTTCTAGACAAGTACTACTTGCTAAAATATCCACAAATAAATAATTTGTTTAAAGTCATCATGATGACACAGATACACTATTTGAATTGGACCCACTCACTTAGCTAAGAAAGAAGAAGGAATCTTCCTCTTGGACAATGTTGACGGAAACCAGTATCTAGAATTCTAGTGCATTGCTTCTAAAGAAGGGAAGCACATTTAGTCTTAGCTGTGATGGTTAATATTGATTAACTCAACACGAGAGACACAGCTGTGGTCTAGTCTGTGGGGTAATTTCTAAAAAATGTTTCACTTTACATGTGAATCACATTGCATTAAATGACAGTATATGAATCTTTAACATGGTGGACAGAATCTTTGAAGTTAGAGCCAAAATAACCCTTTCCTTGCATAAGTGGCTTTTTTTGTTACAGTATTTTGTTACAATAAGTAACTACTGCATGAACTGAATTCAACATTTTGACATATTAAGGAAGCTAAGGGTGTAAGACTGTGCTAACACATTAAGCAGAGATCTGGGGAAAACCAATGTAGCAGAGATAGGGGAAGGATGAGGCTAAGAATTAAGGAAGGTAGGATGCCAGGTACAGACTTCTGTGAACTGGGAACCAGCTATATTTAAATATCCCCCTAAAGGCAGGTAATATTATGATCCATTTTCCAGAATTATCACGAGATTCCCTCAGGAATGACTATAATTCCAGAAACTACCAGTGTTGTACTGAGTTCAGGGTGAAGTACATGAATGCAACCAGACATTTGGTTCCCATGATGTCACTCAAAGTGAGTAGTGACATGTACTATTTAGCATGTATTTGAATGTAAAAACAAAAGCTATGAGCTAAATGAGATGTAGAAAGGATGTTTGTTTCCCATAATGACATGTGATCAGGCTTCCATCCTCTGGATTATGATGAGTCTTTTCTGATACCTTGCTTGGTCTCTCCTCTTATTTAACTCTTGATCCTGGAACTGGCACCAACAGTCACTGTAGCTATATATATGTTGCTTTGTTCTAGGATAGTGGTTCTTAACCCCCTTGGTGATCAAGTGACCCTTTCACAGGGGTTGGCTAATACCATTGGAAAACACTGACACTTAGATAATAATTCATAACAGTATCAAAATTATAGTTATGAAGTAAAAAATTAATCTCATGGTTGGAACTCACAACAATATGAATAATTGTATTAAAGGGTCACAGAGTTAGGAAAGTTAGAGACTTTGTTCTAGGAGATGAAAGGTATTCTACTTTTTGGGTCACACACTAGTTTTACTAGATAATGTCTTAATAAACAAAAATATTGAGCTTATCCCTGCCCAGCGATTGTCTATTAGAAAATTGTGACATAATAATGACTCTGTTTTGAATCTCTTTAACTATTAGAGATGGAAGCAGAGCTGTTATTAACTCAAACAAATTATGGACACTTCTGAAGGTACTTATTATATTAGTTATTAAAACAGAATAGACCCACATCAAAGTAATTGCTTTAAGAGAAAGAACAAGAAAGGAAATACAGTCAAGTCAGCCTACAAAGCTTATCCCCTTCCAATGATTACATCTCTTCTTCAAAATAACCACAGGAAAATTATGATTAATAAATTTCAAATATAGTCTTCATTTGAAAATAGTCCCCTGAGATAGCCTGGTATTATAGTTAAAATCTTGGGCCTTTGTTGTTACTATAAAAATAACAGATACTAAAATCCACATAGAATCAAACACATGCTCATATGAGGTTATAGTCATTGAAATCCAAGAACTGTGCTGGGCTCATGATAAGAATCTAATAAAGTTAAGCTATGTTATTATATGTTTGCTCAGTACAGAACAACACATCCTTTGAGTTATGAAAAAATAGTGCTTTAACCTGTGCTGTGGTAGGAGGGTTCTGTCCAGAAGACAGATTCAGAAATAGGTAGGTGAGCTGTCACATAATATGATCCCTCCCAGCTCTTTAGTATATAAATTAGAGTTGGAAGAGGAAGTAAAGTCACTGGAAAGTGCTTTCCTGATATAAAAACCTAATAAGGATACCAGAGCTTCTAAGCACAGTGGAGAATGAGCCCCTCTGAGGAGCAGATGCACTTAAATGGGAACGAATGGAGTGATAACCAAAGAATCATTAGAGAGAAGGCACAATGATACTGTTATTAGACTGTGTGTGTATGTGTGTGTGTGTTTGTGTGTGTGGAATTGGAGAAGACTCCAAGTACTCTTTTTTTTTTTTTTTTTTTTTTTTTTTTTTTTTTTTACTGAAGCAAAATTATCAAAGGCAATTGAAACTAGGGAAAGCGAAGATGAGTTTCCTGAAGATGAGTCCATGGTGTACTCGAGTACATATCTGTCCATTCAGTAGTTCTGCAGATCTCTCTCCTCAGAGAATGTGAGGATAATTTTCAAGGCATCTAAGCCCATATAACCACTAAAATGGAAATGAAATTAATGGAATAGTTTTTATATTCCTTTTCACACTCATCTGCAATAAATCACACAAAGCCAGAGCAATTTATCATACACATAGTTCTTCTCCTGCTAAGGGCTGTGCCTCTGTCTCTAAATTCCAGAGAAATATATTCAATGTCAAGATGATAGAAAAAAAAACCAAAAACCAAAAAACAACAACAACAACAACAAAAAACAGTCCCTGTAAACAGCTATTTACTCATCTAATGTTGAAACCCCTAAGTGAGCAATGTGCCAAGAGTAAGTGATAACAGAGTGCTTGTCGTGAAATGGGGCGTCATTATTCCCATCCAAGGCTTAGAAACAGTTCAGAACAAGGGATAAAAATAATGTAAGAGCTGAGCTTGAGAAGACCTGCAGCAAAATGATGTCTTCTGGATATGATGCAGCCATGTCCCTCAGGACCACAATGAAGCTGTGTTTACCTGCACAGAACCTACATGGGATTGGATTTGTCAACATTTCATCATAGATGGGGAAGGGAACTATAAAGACCCATTCCTCCTAGTGAAATTATCAGCAGCTAACAGTAATTGGTAAAGGAGGATATCATAATTATTTCTTGTCAACTTGCCACAAACCATTCATAACTGGGGACAGTGAAAGTCAACCGAAAAATTGCCTCTATCAGATTATTCAATGGGCATGTCTGTGAGGTATGCTTACTGTTATTTTATGTGGAAGGGCCAAGCTCACTGGGGACAGTGCCGTTCCTCAATATATGGCTCAGGCTTTGTTTTTTAAAGACAAAAAACAAAACAAAACACAAAAACAAAAACAAAAACAAGAAGAGTAGTTGAGCAGAATTTCCCCTGGCTTCTGCTTCAGTTCTCCCCTTTATGTTCCCACCTTTACTTTTTCATCATGGCATGTAACCTTAAGCCAAATAGTTCTTTGCCTCCCCAAGGTACTTTTGGTCACCACTGTATCATGGGGAAAAAAAAGCAAACTAGAATGGTGACATCATTGTCTTCCATGGTATACACATGAATAAGTCACTCTTGTTGCACTAAATACTAATTTCCCCACATGCAGGCAGGTATGTCTTATTAGTCTTAGGGATCTACACACAAACAACAGATAGAGAGTAGGGGTGGGGATGAAGGAGGGCATCAGGCATGAGCATCACTGAAATTCATTATATAAACATATACAACTGTCGAACCTTAAAAGGAAGCAGAGCTGTTGTTCACCAGGTCTCTACATCCGGTACTGTCAGGAAGGGGTAGAGTGTTCAAAAAGTGAAGAGACCAGTCCACTCTTATGTCATTCTTTCTATCTATGAAGAGATACTCTGCTATTTCAATGTTTGCTTCGTCCAGAGACTCCCTCTGACTTGCTTCCTTTATATTCTTTGTGAACTGAAAGCAATAGCATCAGGAGACCCAGGGGCTTCTGAAATGAGAAAGTGTGTTAGCATTGAAGAAAACAAATGGACAAGCTCTCCATAGAAGTCTTTGGTGTGGTGTGCCTTTCCCTGTAATCCAAAAAGACGAGAGGATTCCTTGCCCAGAGGACCAAGGTGAGCCAGCACACTCAGGATAAAAGGACTCCCTTTTGTCCGGATCAGCCTTTTGAGTTCAAACTGCTAGTTTGTTGAAGGTCATCAAAGAAAGAGTATTGTAGACTATAGAATATTGGCGTGAAATCATCTGAAGATGGTAGTGTTTGTCCACATTTGGCCCTCTGTTTCTCAGGTAAGTTTGAACACTGGGAGCCTAGTTGACACGCTTGGTAGTATATGTATCATAATGGTAGAGTCAGGTCTATTTGAGTAGATATTATTTGTCTTGCTTGAGGATTAATGTGTGAGATACTAAAGCTTCTGGCTACAAGAACAAAGTGGTTTAAACAAATCGGGATTTCATTTGCTTATGGAATGTGGACCACAACACAAGAGAATGGTGGTTATAGAGATTCAGACATAATATATTTGTCTTTTTGCATCTTTAGCAGCCATCATTAAACTATGCACATCTTACCAGCTTTTGTCTTATAAAATGATTGCTACCCACCCCCTTAGTGGTAGAAAACATTGTCTATCTTTCAATAGAGCAGGGATGTGTTCAAGTTGGGCGGATAAGAACAAGCAGTTAGATACTTGCTCTGGTTTTCTTTATGTTTCTTGATTAAAGTAACATTAGCAAAATCAACTTAAGGTAGAAATGGAATCAACAGGTTACTTCATTGATGGGAGTCATGGAAGAAACTTGAATCAGAAACTGTTAAACATCCTGTTTCTGGCTTGAATTCAAGCTCATAGCTAGCCAGTTTTTATACACAACCTTGGATCACTTGTACATGGAATGGTGCTACCCACAGAGGTCTAAAGCTTACTACATCAATTGTCAGATGAGGACAATCCTACAGAATTGTTTGAAAGTCAGGCAGTCTCTCAGATGAGACTTCCATCTCAAGTGCCTCAAGTATACAGTTAATTATAAATAGAATGGTATTGCTACCTACCTCCATCCTCCTACACAGGCCAACAGAGCAATTCTCTCCTCTCACTAACAATTGTAGTTCTCCATCACTTGTTAAAACTGGAACATACATTCTTCCTAGGGGTGGAAACCATTGTCATGAGAAACTGGATAAATGGGCTGCATTGGCTTTGGTCAGTTGCAGTTTTGACTTCTCCTTTGATCCACTTAAATTTTCAGCAGTGGCTGGGTTCTTGTACAAATGAAAGAATATCCAGAGGAAATAGGATATTATCTACAAGGAGAGATCACAGGACCCAGAATACACATGTTCAACAGGTTGCCTATATTACATGCCCATGCCCAATACTCTGGGGCAAATACTAATCTGCCACATTACTGTCATCATTGTCTTTCATAAACATAGTAATTGTTAAAAAAATCTAGTTTTTAGTACTGCTCAGCCATGTACTATCTTGCATAGGTTGGTATAAGCTATACTTTTCTACATAAGCAATATCTCATGACTCAGTGTCCTATCACAAGCTATTTCATTAAGAAAAATGCTATTGTGTATATATGCCTGTGTGCATGATGTTTACAAAAGCACATTTACCATGGTGCATATGTGGAAGGAATAAGAAAAGTGGAGTGATTTCTTCCATCTTCATGTTCATAATAGGTATCAAACTCAGGCCAGCGAGAGGTTTTATAGTTAGAGCCTTTACCTGTTGGCCATCTCACCAGTCTATAACGCTGTTTTTGTCTGATTGTCCCATGTCTAATATGAGCTAATACAGGTAGAGTCAGATCAACATTGCCCCGTGGAAAGTCACTGTATCATTATATAATTATACAACGTGAGCACCTGCCTTCCTTGTTCAGCTTGTTGGAGAAAGAGAAAATACTGACAATCAAGCATAAGCTCTTAAAATCTACTCATAAGTCACATTTCCATTTACATCCTCTGTCCCATGTAAATGACATTGTATACTTAAAAGATCAAGCGATGCTTCTCCTTGTATTTATTTAGAAGAGAGCTAGATAACGGAGGACATTAGTATTGTCAACCAAAAATAATTGTTCTGTTCCTCTGTGAAGTCATCTGTAACATAAGGCTAATAACTTCCATGTCATCAAGCTGTCTATGAATTTAAAAATGAAATAGAGTATAGAAAAGATGAGAGGTTTATTTGGCATCCAATTGAGAAAGTTAACTATTAATATTGTTAGTTCAAATATATATCATTGGGCTCAAATGTTCTATTACGTACTCACATATATAGAATCCTTTGTGGTGAAAAATATATAAAAACAGAAACAGTTCATAGTTGTTAACATACTGGGCCAGAATAAGATACATTATGTTATAGAGTCTTTTAAAATATATACCTATTGGGTCTTAAGAAATTGCTCAGTCAATAAAATAGTTGATGTGCAAACATGAGGACCTAAGCTAAAATTTCTAGTACCTAATGTAAAAGACCAGGCCTGGAAGTGTACAGCTGTAAATTCAAAATTAGGAGACAAAGACAGAGGATTCTGGAGACTCTCTAGACAGCCATCTAGCCAACTGGTAGTTGCCAAAGTTTAGTGAGACATTTTTTTTCTCAAATTATAAAGTAGAAAGCAATAAAAGAAGACAACTGATCTAAATTTCGGGTCTCTATACTTTATGCATGGCCACATGTACCTATACAAACATGTATACGCACATAAATACTATACTCATGTGCACACACTGAAAATGTGCCATTTTATGTAGATGATTATATTAACACAATTTTCTTTGAAATGAATAAGTTGTCACTTTGCATCTTGTTTCATAACTTCTTTTTTTTAAATAGTAATATCAACTACCCATTCAGGCTGTGTAGTTAGGCTTCATCTCTAATACTGTCTTTTCCTTCACTTCCTCTTCCAGTCAGTTAGATAAGCACTGTTAAATCTACTTTTTCACCACTTGCTCAAAACTCATATTATTTTTATGCGTAGAATTTTTATGTGACCTTCACTCTACATGTGTGCAAGTTGTAATCCTGTATGATAATCTTAGAAGGTTTCTATTCAGTCGTGAACTTACAGCTTCATGTAATGAGAACCCATGTCCTATCAGGAAAGGAAAGAAACACCAGAACTCTCTCTCCTTTATCTAGAACACTACAAGAACTTTGTCCCCTGCAGGCCAGAAGGGGAGCTCTTGACATACACAAGAAAAATTAAGCTTTTCTCAGTATTTCATCCATCAGTATTTTTTTCCCATTTAATCATTTTACCAAGACTTGTGGAGCTCTTGTTTGGAAAGGACAGCTCTTCTGCAGAATATTGTATATTTTCCTAGATGTGTGGGAATCTTCCAGAGTTCATTCCATGTCTCCCACTGCCCTCTGGCTCCTCTAGCCTGAGCTCCTGGCATACATTCAGGTTAGTACTTGGTGATGTTCTGTCTGTTTCCAAGTGCAACTGTCATCAAAATGAGGTGAAATCAAAGGCCACTGTTATCACCCTTCCTCTTGTGGCTTCTCAGGCACCACACTATACATGTAAATCAAGAATCATTGGCTTCTGTATGACTTTCCCATTACTGTGAACAAATAGCTGACAAAAAGATACTTTAAGGTTTCCTTTGGCTTCCTGAATAGAATTTATCCTGGTAAAGCAAGCATTACAACAAAAGCAACTCAGCGCGTAGCAGCATCTTTCCCACATCTATGTGACGTAGGAAGCAAAAAAAGATGAATGCTGGTATGGACTTTTGAGCCCGGTTTCTGGGATAGTGGCTTTACTTTCTCAGTCTCATCTCTGTGAAAACACTGAGGTGCCCAGAGGCATGTCTTTTTGGCTTGTGACTGAGTCACAGAAGAAATCTCTTTCCTGTAGCTCAGTGTGTCCTATTCAAAATGTAAAGGGTAATATTTTATGCGTTTGTCATAGTAACAGCATGCTGTAGGCTTTCACCAGCGGCAGGCATTATTAATCAAGTGTGATGCTTTTACACACTAAGCTCCACACACTCTTCTCATCTTCTCTAATGCAGTCACTCGCAACAAGCTGGGAGCTGGACACATAGCTCAGCGGAAGAGCTCTTGCCTTTCGTGCATTACGTTCTGAGTTTGATTCCTAGGAAGGCCAAATAACTATAACCTAACACCTCCCCACAAATTTAAGTATAAAATGGCATACTTTAAAAATAACCCTTGCCTCCTAGATTTGGTAGTTTTCATATTACTACATCTCAACCACTTAGACATAGGGAAATATGAAGAGTTTCAGAAGGTCAAAAAGAACAGTAAATACCTACCTGATCGAATTTCTAACTTTTTCCTTTCTTTCTTCCTTATTATGAAGATGTCATTGGTATTGGGACATAGTCAACTATTTTCTTTTTGTCATTTCAGCATGTTCATTTGTCCCTTATGCTTAGATTCTCTTTAGGTAGTGTTCCATAGATATAGCCTCTCCGGCACCTCCAGGAGACACAATCCGGTCATAGAACTGTAAAGCAGGACTCTCACATTTGCTCCCAGTATTAAAGGTGGAAATTTCCCAGTGTTTATTAGACATTGCTGATTTTCTCTTATATATCATTTTGGTTACAAAACTCCAACAGTTTCCGCAAATATGAAATTAAACGGTTTCTAGTTGGAAGCATTTATATTTAGTTTCTTTTTTATTAAAAAATGTTTATATTATCTAATTTTGGTATTATCCTGAAGCAAGAAGATTATGATATTTTCACGAGTAACTTGGACTCTGTCCTGCCAATATTCCTCAAGAAACCAGAAGCAGACAAATGAAAAGGGTAGGAAAAATCAACCAAAATACACACAATTCCCAAGTCAGCATCCTTCGTTGAGTATTTCATTGATAAAAGCCAACTTAGGACTGAGCAGCTAAAATGCCATTTAGCATATAAAGTGCTTTCTGAAATAAATTCAAACCCAAGACCCCATGTTCATCCTACAAGGGATACAGGATGAGAGAACAGCCTGCTTTGCAGAGCCTCTTGGCCCTTCTTTTTTGCGGTGGGAGCAGTCCTTACCATGGATTTTCAGACACTCAAGTTTGAATGCAGATGGAGTTGGGCAGGTGGTGGGGGTTGGGGAAAAGGGTCAGGTGGGAGATTGTGCTTCAGGCTGCCAGGCAACTGTGACCTTCCTGTCACCAAGTTCACTTCCACTGTAGGAAATATTTAGATTTTTCTCTCAAGTGCCACAGATCAACACTTTTTATTTCAAATAGAGCCTTTTCAGTCAAAGACCTCACACTGGAATGGGTAAAAACTTGAAAAATCCCTGCAGGAAATTAGCAGCCTCATTTCTTTTCTCTCTCACTTTCAGCCTATTAACATCATCCTAAAACTTAAGACACTAACTAGAGGACATTCTCCTCCCCAGGGTCTGCCTCAGGTTTTAGGAACAATCCAAAAATATTAAGCACAGGGCCTAAAATTTCTTCACAACACTTTTAAGGGGAGAAAAAGAATTAGGAGCTTGAGAGATACTGGTTCTGCAGTTATAGGCATCCATTGTTCTTACAGAGTACCCAAGTTTTGTTCCCAGGATCCTCATCAGGAAACTCACAGTTATGACTACAGTTCCAGGTAATTCAGGGCCCTCTTTTGGCCTCTTCTGGCACTGATTTCACAGTCATAAATCACAAGAGTGCACATGCATGTAAGAGCACACGCATACACAGACACACAGACATACATCTACAAATAATTTTAAAATAAAAGTCTTTTAAGATTTTGAGAACCGAGTAATTTCAAGTGTTCATAGAGCTCATGAAACATCATTAAGAATTACCAATAATTGCCAATCCAATGTCATCTCTGCAGAAACAGCTTTATTGTATTACTGAGAGATGATTAATATATAACAAGGATTAAAGATTGCAGCACAGCAGGTAGGCCTCTTAACAGATATGTCATTATGCTGATTACAAAGGTATGCAAATGATATAAACAGAAAAAAAGGTGTTTTTCTTTTATGCTAATTTTAGCCTGGCCCACCTGTGCATTAATTAACTCATATTCAATTAGCTGGTTCACCAAGGCAGAATTCTGTCTTGTCAGCCTGCCCTCTGAGGCACACAAGGCAGTTGTAACTTATCCTAAAATTAAACTCATATTTATAACCTCTGCCTTTTCATTCTTAAGACAATAAAAGCCAAACAAATATCTTTTGTTGGTGGGAGGGTGTTTGTAGATATTGTGCTATGATGCTGTTGGTAAGGCCCTTGCTTTCCTTTCCTTAACAGTCCAAAAAATTAGAGCTAAAGTCGTTTTATGACTCTCATGTTAATTGTTAGGCTGGCAAGTGTCCAGAAAACATCTTTATTTTTTAGTAAAAGATCAAGTTTACTTTCTAATGTGTGTATGTGCATGTGTTTATGTGGGGGTATATGTATCTGAGTGCAGGTGTACCCAGAGGTCTCAGATCCCTAGGATCTGGAGTTATAGATAGTTCAAGCTCCTCATGTGAACACTGGGAACTCTACAAGGTCAGTTATATGTTCCTAATTGCTGAGCCATCTCTTCACCCCATAAGGATACCTTGTGCTGGATAGATTGATGTCAACCAGACAAGACACAATCTAAAGTCATCTGGAAGGGAGGAATCTCAAGTAAGAAAATGTTTTCATAAGACTGTAGGCAGGCCTGTAGAGCAATTTCTTAATTAGTGATTTATTGGACAGAGGTCCAGCCCATTGTGAGTGTTGAGGTCCCTGGGCTGGAGGTCTTGGGTTCTATCAAAAATGAGGCTGAGCAAGACACAGAGAGCAATTTAGTAACCAGGATTCATACATTACTTTTGCATAAGCTCTTGCTCCAAGCTTCATGTATGGCTTGAGTTTCTGTCATGGGTTCCTTCAATGAATTGGAATTTAAGCTAACTAAACTCTTTGTTCCTCAACTTGATTTTGGTCATAGTGCTTCATCACAGCAAGAGAAACCTGATCAAAGCATACCTGACATTAGTGATGCATTGTATCAGTGCCCATGTTTGCTTCCATGGCAAGCCAAAACTGGAAGCTGCAGTACAAATAAATGGCTTTAAATTTATGTTCACAGCAGCAAAAATGACAAATAAGACCATCTCACCAGTCAAATTAAAGCAGTTTTTGCATGTGAAGTAGTGAAAATTCAGTAGAAAGAACCAGACAGGCTCTTTGGTAATACACATGCCTAAATAAGAAGTGCTGGTGAAATTGAATTACCTACCCTGCATGAGCTTTTATATTCTGCCTTTTGGCCAACGTAGATCTACATGTAACCGTTTCCTGTAGCCTCCGTGCTATCAGAGACCAGGATCTGATATTACCTGAGTATTACCAGGTTCTTGGTCTTTTGTCCAAAATTGATCTAAAAGACTATGGTACAGCAAAGTATAGAGGAAGTATAATTCAAAGCAAAGGGATGGAACAGGTGAGAAACATTTTACAGGAGATCACCCAGGCTCATAAGTGAACATACTCAAAGGGTTCCAGTGATATGGGCAGAGCTTCGATTTGTGGAATCTAAAGGAAGGAAGGTCTGATTATTAAGGATATAGTTATTATATGTCTCTATATAATTGACAGATTGGCTTATATAATCACTTTTATACTGAATATATCCCTTTTCCTAGTATATATTATTTTTTATTATATATGTACCCAAATATGTATAAGATATTAAATATGATATTCTCCCTAAAATTTTACTTTGGAACAGATTTCCCCCTATTGTGTGTGCATCGCAAATCACTTTAAGTTGAGGCCTTTCCACTCTTGTAATAGTATTTAAGCAGAGTATGGAGGAATAGAATCTGTCTGAGTTTGATGACCAGTAGGGGAGAAAAGAATTCATTGCTCTGAATGGGGTGTGCTTGGATATCTACATCTTGGAGTTTGCTAACAGGTTGCTAGTAAACTGTTAAGAGAGGTTTGTGCAGAATGGTACATATAGGTAATATAGGTAATCTCAGAATTTCAGTATGGAATTAGAAGAGAAAATTGCACATCCCATACCTAGTGGACTACTCTACATGTTTCCTGCACTAGTGCTGGGCATACAGTAGCTCTCTGTTAGCATTCTGTCCTACCCACAGTTACCTGGCAACCACCAGGTATGCTCTGCCTCACAGTTACCTGGCGACAGCCAGGTATTCCTGTCACTATAAAAGAGTCTGCTTGTCCCCTCCTCCTCACTTTTTTACCTCTCTTGCTTCTCTTGCTCTCTTGCTCCTTTCTTGCTTTGACTTCTTGACTCTGTTCTCTTCCCATTCCTCCCCCTTCCATGTTTTCATGGCCAGCCTCTATTCTACTCCTCTCCTCTCCTCTCCTCTCCTCTCCTCTCCTCTCCTCTCCTCTCCTCTCCTCTCCTCTCCTCTCCTCTCTCTCTCTCTCTTTCTCTATTTCTCTCTCTCTCTCTCTCTGTCTCTCTCTCCCTTCCTTCCTCCCTCCTTCCCTCTCTCTCTCTGTTTCTCTCTCCCTTCCTCTCTCTCTCTCTCTCTCTCTCTCTCTCTCTCTCTCTCTCTCTCTCTCTCTCTCTCTCTCTCTCTGCCCCTTCTACCCTCTCAACTCCTCATCATCATGTGGCTGGTCCCCCAGGGTGAAGGTATACCTCGCCAGGTGTCTACCAGAGGCATCCCAGTTTCCCTACACCTCACCACACCTCCATAGAACATATACCTTTTCTCTTTATCATTTTATATCATTTATAAACATATCAGTCTACTTAATACCTCACAACATTGGGTTTGAAGGCCAACATCCTTGGTTTAAAGACCAATTTTGCCAAATGTAGCAAAGTGATCTTGGCAAGATTTCAGTATCTATGATTCAGTTCTCTCAGAAAGAATCAAGTTAAGTCATTCATCTGTAGAATTATAAAAAAAAGTCGAAGAAAATAGCATATATAGACTTACATAATGTCTGTGATATAGAAGGTGCTCAGATAATGCATACTTAACATTTGTAAAGAAATGAAAATGCTTGTGTACATCTGTAGTTCATAATTTGCTCTTTAATTTGAGCAAGGAAACCCAGGAAACGATGAACAATTTTGACACTGATAATTCTCAAATCCCTGTAATTAAGTCTGACATCAGAATCTTATCATTCTGGGTGGTTAGCTGATGTAAAGTCCTCCCAGAGTTTGGAGTGAGATCTACAGAGGCCATAGGATCTATAAACCAAAACTGTCTTCTACAATAAATTGATTTCTCTATACATACTCTCTTATCTTTACATGTGCACCCCTAGATGTAACATCAATAAACGTAAACGGATTGCCATTTTTCTTACCTTCATTTAACTTAGAAAGGCAGAAGAAACATTGAGGGTTAAATCTATAGATTCAGGGACCAGTACCCCACTGCCTCTGACTGGTATTGCTTATTGGTAAACTTCTGCCTCTGCCCAATATACATTTTCTTATATCATATATTAGTTTTGTGTCTTTGTTTTGAAGACCAAGGGAAGAGAGATAGGGCCTTACTTATGCCAGGCAAGCATTCTACTCCTGACCTCTGTTCTTAGCCATGTGTATGTAATTTTCTCAATCTTGCAAACCTTTTGTTATAGTTTGAATGTGAAATATCTTCCATCAGTTCACGTTTCAACACTTTTCCTAACTTGATAGTACTATTTTTGGAGGTTGTGGAACTTTTAGGTGTGTGTTCTAGCTGGAAAAAGTGCATGGGTCATGAGGTTTATAGGTGAGCTCTGCTTTGTTTCTTCTCTCTAGTCCCTAATTCACTCAGGCAGAGACATCAGTCTGTTGATTACAATGTCAGTCTTCAACAAATTACCACTTAATAATTAGCTTCTCCACTGTTGGTGGGGTTGTCAACTGGTACAACCACTCTGGAAATCAGTCTGGTGACTTCTCAGAAAATAGGACATAGTACTACCTGAAGATCCAGTTATTCCACTTCTGGTCATACACCCCAGAGAAGCTCCAACATACAACAAAGTCACATACACCACAATGTTCATAGCAGCCCTATTAATAATAGCCAGAAGCTTGAAACAACCCAGATGTCCTTCAGTAGATGAATGGATACAAAAATTTTGGTATATTTACACAATGAAGTACTACTCAGCTATCAGAAACAATGACCTTATGAAATTCTTAGGAAAACGGATGCATCTAGAGAATATTATTCTGAGTGAGATAACCCAGTCACAAAAGAACAGACATAATATGCAGTCACTTATAATTGGATACTAACCCTAGAAAGCTCTGAACACGCCAAAAACAACTCACAGACTATATGAAGCTCAAGAAAAACAAAGGCCAAAAAAAAAAAAAAAAAAAAAAGAAAAAGAAAAACCATTATGCTTAATCTTTACACACCAAGAAAACTTTGATTATTTCCAGGTTACATCTTGTTTTACATGTACTTTATGCGCATTGTAAGTAGTAAAATTTTAATGCATACTATCAAACCTTTAAAAAAATCAAGTGCTGACAAAATATATTTATATACTTTTATGCAAATATCCTTAAAATCTGTACATTTACCTTTGTTTTATGGAATAAAATTGTTCAATTAAAAATAAAAATAAAATGGTAATAATGGCAAATAAAATAAAATAAAATAAAACATTGAAATTAAAAAAAAAAGAAAACTAGCTAACTAATCACAGGTTCTCCTAAAAGCACCTATAGTTCTGTGACTATGGCTAAGCTCTGGAATGGTTTGATCTGTTAAGTCCAATGGTGACACCAGACCAAATCATTGTTGTCCTTCAAAGTTCATGAAACATCTGCAAAGGTTATCTGAGCATCAAGAGTTTTCTTCTGGAGGTGAGGACTAAGAGGAGGATATAAGCATTTGAATTATGTTTTATATCTTCATTGTATGATTTGTTGTTGGGATTATGTCAATGCATTTACAATGGTTAATTTGGGATATCTTTGGGTTTTCTCAGTTAAGTGTTAAATGTTATTGTCATTGGTATTTGTGGCTCCCTACAACATAATAGTAAGTCCTTCATCACAAAGACAACACTTACTTAAGTTATCAACCATGAAGAAGTTGTACTGCTGCCTAAACAGAAGATTTTTTCCTTATCACAAGTGACTCACAGCGCTAAAAGGTACTCTTTACACTAACAGAGGAGGTTATCATACATTTCACATTGCCAAAAACTTTTCAAACTGCAACAGGGGCTTGTTATATGAGTGTAATAGTGACAAAAATATCATGGGAGTAACCAAACATGTTTTAAAAAATTGGATTTACAGTCCACTTCATGAGATAGAACCCGTATCTCACACTGTTAACAAGGTGAAGGACCTATGACTAAAATGGGGAAACTAACCTATTGTTCTGCTAAAAGAACATAGCAATAAAATGACTACTAATGACATCCTATTTTATCCATAGATTAATACCCCACTCAGAAAAACTAGACAGTATATGAGAAGTAACACGGAGATTCATAACTGAACAATGTACAGAGGAAAAGAGACATCAGAACATTCAGTTCTAAATGAGATTCTTTTCATTAAAGCTCTCCCTAAAAGGCTTGAAGACTTGTATAGAAGAGGAAGTTGGAATATGATTCTAAGGAAACAGTTTGTTTCAGACACAACAGGATTATTGTATCTATGAACTCATAGAGAATGTGACAGCACACAAAAGACCTACACAGAAAAAAACAGCTTCAAGCAAGATGGAGCCCCAGCACAAAAGGGAATGTAGAGAACATGGAATCCTTCCCCTATTGATATTACTTTCAAGAAAAATGTCAGTTCTTATTCAATGCAGTGTCTCTGGGTTATAACAACGATACCTCAGGTCATGCCTTTTACACAGGAGTACTTAATCAACACAAAACCAAGCTTAATTTGTGTGTGTGTGTGTGTGTGTGTGTGTGTGTGTGTGTGTGTGTGTTCTGTTTTGGTTTGACTTTTCTGTCTCATTGCTAGGAGGTTAGCTCCAGGTTGGGTCCTGAAGCAGCTGAGGGGAAAGAGCATAGGGAGGGGCAAGACTTGGTCTTGTGAAAAAAATAGGTTCCCTTCTATAATAATGTTTATCCATCTTGATTCTAAGTTACTCTGAAGCCAGAAGTTGCAGGCCTATGAGCCTTAACACTTGTCTTAAAACAGAAGGGATTAAATAAATGATTAATTGCAAGGACTGCTTTCTCTCTTGCCAAATAGGTTTGTCTGGGATAGAGAGGTTTGGAGCAATGAAATTGTATTGATCCAGGAGAATTGAGTCATGCTTATAGAAGGAAAACTTTTACATAAGCAAATATACATTAAACACACCTATTTATGCACATACACTTATACACCTTTATGCACACAAGTTGAGCTCACTACTTACTTATCTCATACTTACATACTTACACACACATCCATGCATATATGCAAATAAGGCAAAAGTCCAAGTGCCAGTGAAGAACGAACTCAATCATTTTGGATGAAAAACATGTTCCAATCTTTTCTTCATAAAGAAAAAAAGGACTTCTAAGACTTCTATGCTTTTATTGCTAAAAGAATTAAACAAAGTCTGTGAGGAAAAAATAAACTTCACTATATATTTTAATAAGTCTAAGCCTGACCTGCTGTTAAGAAAAGAGCTGCTTAATCCAATGGTAAGGAAATGCCTGCCTGTTCTTTCTGCTCTCACTGAAGCTTCTTTGTCACTCTTTCTGAATTTTGTGTATTGCTCTCTTTTTCTGCTCCTGTCCTAATGTCCTTTTTATTTTTAAAGGAAAGTAAAAAGGAATAAATAAATCAGACTATGTACTCTCATAATTTCTACAGGGATATATCACATATTTTCCCCAAATGTCCTTTTAAAGTTAAAGCTCACTAAAGGTCTAAACATAAATCCAAGTCATAAATTGAAGAGGAAGTTTACAACTGAGATGTTCACATGTGTTCCATTAAGGCTAAATGCTGAGCTAGACATTCATTATGGTTTCTAGCTCCACAAGTTCATAGAGAGTCTAAAACCATAATTTTTGTGATTTGTTAGTATTGTAGTTTTGTATAGATAAACTAGATGTTATTTTTTTTTATTTTAATTGTAATGAATCACTAGTCCCTTTTAATTAGAAGGGGGTTCAATGCAATAAAGTTGCTACCAAGTGACTTATACCTACAACAAATAATTAGCTCCCTTTTATTAGTTTTGGTTAATTGTTTTACAACCTCTTGGTATAAGATTCTCCATTGAAAATGCCTGCTCTCTATCTCAGAAGCAATTAACTGGTGACATGTGAAGACTGGTAGAATTCTAATTGCAGTTTTGATATGGAGGGGTGCTTTAATAGTAGTACTACTATAGAGGTCTCAATAACTACTAATAAAATTTTAGGAATTCTTAGAGGATCATCATTAAGTATTAAGGAAACATTTATTTGTCTCTATAGCATTACTAGAAGACAGCACATCTTTGTTGTTCTGCAGAAATCTGCCTAAAATGGTGGGCTTAGTACTTTGTGATTATTATTTACATTCAGTAATAACAGGGAAAGCATATTAATAGCAGAAATCTTTCTTAAAATGTAGTACCCTTTGATTTTATCTGAAAATGGCTCATTTCATCATCCTTTGCAGTGTAAATTAAAAGCATCTCAGGAAGATCACTTACTAGGTTTTAGCCTCTTCATTATGGAGGCTTCTGGCTTGTTATTTTTCTTTGGCTGGTACCTTTTAAGTTTCATTTTTGATTTTGCTATTTTTATTGAATATATTTTCTCATACACTATGTTCTAAACATAGTTTCTTTTCCTGAAATTTCTTGCCATGTTTCTGTCCACCCAACTCATTGCCCCCACTCAAACAATCCAATTGCAAACAAAGCAGAAGGGGGAAAAGCAAATGAGACAAAACAAAAGAAACACACACAATCATGTGTGTAGACACAAGAAAAAAATCTGTAAAAAAAATCAAAATCGGAAACCATAATATACAAGTAAAAGATCAGTAGGACATAATATTTGAACTTTCAGAATTCCCAGGATAAGCTGCAAACTGGTTACACATCCAGAATAGTCATTATATGCAGATGGTGTAATTTTAATAATAGTGATTTGCAAATCCCCAGCTCTTACTATCAACTCTTTTTTGAAACTGACAGATTCAAAGCCTCCTTCTCTTAAGAGTTACAGATTTATAAAATATAGCTTGTATTACTTTAATATTTGCAATAACCTGATTAGGCTTATTGAATTTAGGAAACTTGTCTAATATAAAAACTGGTCACGAACCTGTGAAGCATATTCAAGGATAAAACTTGATGGCAAAAGTCAGAGAATACATGGGATATAGAAAGGGACAATGAAGTAGATTGGCCCTGTCATGTGTGTGCACCTGGGCTGGGACTTGCCCTCATGCTGGTGCAGGAAATCTTGTTTACTTGGTAAGGATGTATAGGTGCTTTTCCACTGCATGCCTGCACTTTAGGGAAGTAAGTCTTCTTTTCTAGCTGGAGAACTAAAGGATGCCAAACATTCAGAGTCTCTAAGATTTGGTGCCTCAGTAACCTCAGCCTTTTTTGTGCCTTGGTGAAAATCAAACAGCTTTTTCAGACAAGTTAATAGAAACTGTCTTCTGAAAACACTGCTTTCATGACAATCTGCTGCCCTTATTTATTAACTTTTATAGTGACTTAAAAATCCTCCTTCCCTTAATTTACACAGATTCCTAATGTTGTTAAGCTGTTTGATTCAGAAAAGTGTTAGGCTACGAATGTATATTAATGGCAGCTTTAGAGTCTTGAATAGATCCAGTAGATAAAAGTAAGTATAAAACAGATTTCTGCAGACAGTTTAAAAAACAATTGTTTAAAATACCAACCATAGGATTAACTAGAGCAAAGAAGGTGAAATAGTTAATCCCTTATGGGAACCCTAGTGCACTCTTGCCTGCCTGGAGCATGAGACTAGAGGAGGATCCTGAGCTGACACTTGGACTTATAGGGAGTGCATTTTGGCTATTTAATGATACTCACTCCTGGATTCTGAGGGATATACTGGAATCTACATGCTAGGCTAGATTCTTTCTGACTCACTCGAAATATAGCAGCTTGTAAGCATAACAAAATATTGTTCTGAATGTAGTAGCTTAAACCTGTAATCCCAGCACTGGATAGACTGAAACAGGACTCTTACCCCACTCTGCCCCAGTTAGATGCCATTTAGGGCTATGTAGTAAGTTTCAGGTCAGCCTGGGATACAAAGTAAGTCCTTAAACAGACAAACAGCATTAAAGACAAGGATGACAAATGTAATATAAGTATTAACTTTGCATTGGGAGAGTGAAATGCAAAACTGTGCTGACAAAAAAAAAAAATCCGTCATTGGTTGGTAACTTCTGCATGCTTCTGTATGCTCAATAATACAAACATAGTTTGACAAAATCTTTCCATAAAGATTTAGTTAGTTAGCAGACCTTAAGAACCAATTGGAATTAATAGACATCTACAGAACATTTCATCCTAAAACAAAAGAATACACATTTTTCTCAGCACCTCACGGCACCTTCTCCAAAATTGACCATATTGGTCACAGAAAAAGCCTCAATAGATATAAGAAGATTGAAATACTCCCATGCATCCTATCAGATTACCATGGTCTAAGGCTGGTCTTTAATAACAACAAATACAACAAAAAAAGCCCATATACACATGGAAATTAAACAATGATTTATTAAACAATACCATGGTTAAAGAAGAAATAAAGAAAGAAATTAAGGATTTTTTATAATATAATGAAAATAAAAACACAACATATCCAAACCTATGGGATGCAATGCGAACTGCACTGAGAGGACAACTCATTGCTCTGAGTGCTTCCAAAAAGAAACTAGAGAGAGCATAAACTAGAAACTTGATAGCACAGTTGAAAGCTCTAGAACAAAAGGAAGCAGATACACCCAAGAGGAGTAGATGGCAATAAATAATCAGAGCAGAAATTGACCAAATAGAAACATAATGAACCATTCAAAGAATCAGCAAAACCAATAGCTGGTTCTTTGAGAAAATTAACAAGATTGACAAACGCATAGCCAGACTATCTAGAAGGCAAAGAGAGAGTATCCAAATTAACAAAATCAGAAAGGAAAGTGGAGATATAACAACTGAATCTGAGGAAATTCATGAAATCATCAGCCTACTACAAAAGCCTATACTCAACAAAGCTGGAAAATCTGGAGGAAATGGATGAAGTCCTAGACAGATACCAGATACTAAAGTTAAACTAGGACCCGGTAAACCATCTAAATAATCCAATAACACCTAAAGAAATAGAAGCAGTCATCAAAATCCTCCAAAACAAAAAAAATCCCAGGTCCAGATGGGTTCAGTGCAAAATAATATCAGACATTTATTAATGACCTAATACCAATACTCTCCAAACTATTCCACAAAATAGAGTCAGATAGAACACTACTTATATAATTTTACGAGGCCACAATAATCCTTATTCATAAACTACACAAAGACTCTAAAAGGAAAGAGAACTTCAGACCAATCTCACTTATGAACATTGATGCAAAAATAGTCAAAAAAAAAAAATGCTTGCAAACTGAATCCAAGAACACATCAAAATGACCATTCACTGTGATCAAGTAGGATTTATCCCTAGGATGCAGGGATAGTTTAATATACGGAAATCCACTAATGTAATCCATCAAATAAACTCAACAACAACAAAAAAACCCCACATGGTCATCTCACTAGATGCTGGGAAAGTATTTTACAAAATTCAACACCCCTTCATATTGAAAGTCTTGGAAAGAACAGTAGTCCAAGGCCCATACCCAAACATAATAAAAGCAATATATAGCAAACCAATATCCAATATCAAACTTAATGGTGAGAAACTTAAAGCAATCCCTCATAAATATGGTCAGTTGATTTTTGACAAAGGAGCTGTAAACATTCAATGGAAAAAGGACAGCCTCTTTAACAAATGATATTGGTCCAACTGGCACTCAACATGCAGAAGAATGAAAATAGACCCTTTCTTATCTCCTTGTCCAAAGCTCAAGTGCAAGTTCATCAAAGATCTCCATATTAAACCAGGTACACTGAAATTATTAGAAGAGAAATTAGGAAAAACCTTAGAACACATAGGCACAGGAGAAAATTTCCTGAACAGAGCACCAATGGTTCCTGCTCTAAGGTCAAATATCGACAAATGGGACTCAATGAAATTGCAAAGTTTCTGTAAGGCTAAGGACACTGTCAAGAAAACAAAATGACAGCCAATAGATTTGGAAAAGATCTTCACTAATTCCACATCTGATAGAGTTCTAATATCCAAGGTATACAAAGAACTCAAGAAGTTAGACTCCATAGAATCAAACAACCCTATTGAAAAATGGGGTACAGAGCTAAACAAAAAGTTCTCAATTGAGGAATATCAAATGCTGGAGATGCATCTAAGGATGTGCTCAACATCCTTACCCATTAGGAAAATGCAAATCAAAATAACCCTTATATTCCACCTCCCACCATTCAGAATGGCTAAGATCAAAAATTCAGATTACAGCAGATCCTGGCAAGGATGCAGAGAAAGAGGAACACTTCTCCACTGTTAGTGGGGTTGTAAACTGCTATAACCACTCTGGAAATCAGTCTGGCAGTTCCTCAGAAAATTGGACCTAGTACTACCTGAAGTCCCACTTATTCCACGTCTGGGCATATACCCCAGAGATGCTCCAACATATAACAAAGACACATGCACCACAATGTTCATAGCAGCCCTATTTATAATAACCAGAATCTGGAAAGAACCCAGATGTCCTTCAGTAGATGAATGGATACAAAAATTGTGGTACATATACACAATGGAGTACTACTCAGCTATCAGAAGCAATGACCTTATGAAATTCTTAAGAAAACAGATGCATATAGAGAATATCATCCTGAGTGAGGTAACCCAATCACAAAACAACAGACATAATATTCAGTCACTGATAATTGACTACTAACCCCAGAAAGCTTTGAATAACCCAGAAACAACTCACAGACTATATGAAGCTCAAGAAAAATAAAGGCCAAAAAAATCATTATGCTTAATCTTTACACACCAAGTAAACTTTGACTATTTACAGGTTATATCTTGTTTTACATGAACTTTATGCTCATTGTAACTAGTAAGATCTTAATGCACACTATCAAACCTTTAAAAAAAATCAAGTACTGACAAAAATGTATTCATATACTGTTATGCAAAAATGCTTTTAAAATCTGTACATTTATCTGTTTTTTAAATAAAGTTGTTCAATTAAAAATAGCTAGTTAGTAAATACTTTTGACTTTACAGGCATGTAATCTGTGTAGGAACTACTTAGAGAAAGAAGCTACAGGCAGTATGAAAGTAATGTGGGTGGCTATGTTCCTGTCAAACCTTTTTATATAAACAAGTAGCTTTGTTAAAAAATAATATAGACCATACAGCATAGCCTACTGACTCCTCACATAAGGGATCATTAAGAAATTACTATTACTCTATGGACTCTGGGCAGTCTAAAAACACAGTTGCAGTGTTGACGGGGGAGTGAGGAGTTGCTATGAGAAGTTGTGCAGCAAACCTGCTCAGTTCTTTGCACTGTGCCCATAGGGTGCATGTCTCTCTTTGCCAGCAGAGTTACATTATGCACTGAGGACTGCAAGGCGATCCATTAGACAGCACACAGCAAGGAATAGTGAGAGATGTTCTGACCTTTGCCTTTGCTGATGGAGGTTTTTTTTTTTTTTTTTTTTTTTTTTTTTTTTCCAGCAAACATCAGGGGCATCTGATGGATATGGAGTGAAAATAGCAAATGTTTTAATATACCTGTCTCTCCCGATATTAAAATATTTAGCTTGTCAGTCAACATATTCTTGAGAACATTTTATCATGCGTTTCTCTGAAGCATTTTTTTCTTTTTTGCTGGAGTCTGAATATTTGCAATTAGCCACAATGAACTGAAAGTCCTAATTGTGTTTTTTTCCCATCTTTCTGTTTCCAGCAGCTGTTCACAGTTATTGAGATTGTTAAAACATGTTCTGGGGGATAGTGCAAGGGCAGAGGTCCTACTGTGGTACCTATTTTCATTCCAAAAAAAGCTTTTAAAAGTGGTTTTAAATGAATAACTTTAATCAACTTAAAAAAAATAACCCCTGTCTCTAAGACTTTGGTATATTATCTCTAATGAGAATTGTTTAAAATATTTTCTAATTGTTCTCTGGGTGATTCTGTACTGGATTCTGAGCGGATGTGTTTGGATGCCTGGGGACTTGGTGAGAAGAACACAATCACTCCTGCTTTATTAATACTCTAAATAAAATTTGTTTTTCATGCTTAAGGCTTGGCTCTTCTGAGCTAATGGTAATGAAGTGTAAGAAGGAGATTTTAAAAAATGATCCTACTAGACACCATTCTGGAGAAAGAAGAGATGTATGTGTCTGTCCGAGGAACAGCAGGCCTCACTGACAAGGTTGTAATTGCTTCCACAAAAACATGGGGCTTGAGTCTGAGCACAGCTGCAGACGAAACATCCACCAGATAGCCAAACTGAAGCCTGCCTGAGCGCCTAGAGATTGGTGATGCAGACAGTGACAGCCAATCAGGAGCTGGTTCTTGGAAGACAAGGTGGAGACTCTAAAGGGGACTCCAAGAGCCTTCTGAGAGAATGATGGAGCTTGCTGCTGCGTACTCACCTGCTCCCAGAATCTGAACCACATCACCTCACCCCAGCCCCAAAGACTGAGTGTGGTTGCGGGACAGGTGGTCCAGGGCAAAAGCTTTGTCATATCACCCCATTCTTAATAGGGCATAACGCCCCACCCCAGACAGCCCACAAATCACACTGAACTGTACACTTTGTCATCTTCCAAAGCTCAGTATCTGGAAGGAAAGTTAGCTGGCCAGGGCACCACCATACTACTATGTACCTTCGCTTTCTCAGCTTCTTCTTGCCAAACTCCACACTGATACAACTGTTCATTTACGCAATTCATTTCTTCAGTGCAATGAATGATTGGCTTCTCCCTGCACAAGAAAACTGCTATGTTCCCTCTACACTCTCATCTTCTTGTCTTCTAACCAAAGTATAAAGGGTTTTTTTTTTGGGGGGGGGGGTGGTGCTCAGTTTCTTTCCAGAGTTAGATATCTCCTTTCTTATTGTGCAGAACATCTTTCACATGCAATCTCAACTGTAGAGCTGGGGAGGGGGGTGGAACAAAACACCACCAGCAATTTTTAATGACACAGTTTATTTCCTATGTGTTTCTCAATGTTCTCAGATAAATGCAATCTAGTTGTCTCTTTACTTTCTATTGATCATGAACTGAATTATGTCAAAATAAAGTTTACTGAAATGATTTTCCTTCAGTAAAAAACATATAGGCATGTTTTCTTGTAAAGTTCAGGTCTGGTGTTCTCATGTTCCTGGTTTTTTTTACTCAAGGAACTGAAATAAAAATCTCAGACATTTGCAAAATTGGCAATGAAACTTTAAGCAAAGCTATTAGAGAGGGTCATGTAAATGAAGATACCCCAAGCCATACTATTGTTTGGGGATCCATTCTATGAGATTTAAGAGAAGAAATACTTTTGGTAGTTCTCTATTCTGACAGATTTGGCAGTTTATCCAATGCTTGAGTCCTTCTTATAATGCACTTAGTTTTAATTATCTCTATGCCAAATTTGCTTAAGCTAGTAAGTAGAAACGTCTCCTTAAAACTTTACATAGTTCTTAGACTGTGTTTCAGGATGTGATTGAACAGAAATGATAATAAGATGTTGCTATGAGGAATTACTTATTTTCATTGTTTAAAGTAGGTATAGGTGTCAGGTGATGGATGTGGGGGCCTTCAGGTTGTCAACTCTTTCCTAAGTACAGTGTTTGGAAAACAGCTTAGGTATACTGCATACAGTTAAAGGAAAGAGGGTTCAGATTACATTATATTAGAGAGAATTGGACATACTCCAAGTCAAGTTGAGTTCTAGGTTGATAAGACGTTTCCTATGCATAATTGCCCTCCAATCCTAACTATTGATGGGCATTGGAGAATGTGAGTTTTTCAGTGCTTGAGAAACTTAAATGAGAGTTGGAAAGGTGGCCTATAGGTTAAGAACATATATTGCTCATGTAAACCTCCTGAATAGTTTATAGCTGCCTGCATTATATGCATATGCACACATTCAGACACAGATGTAAAAATGAAATTTAAAATAGAAAAAAAATCTTTTACAAAAACAAAATTTACGTGATTTCTTCAAATTTGTAGTATTTTTTATTACTTTTGTTTTTATTAACTTTATTTCCCAATGAGAAGAAGAATTGTGCCAAAGATTCAAAGAGTAGAGTCCAGCTTTTGGACAGTGCAACACACTGCTGTGGTCTATCAGTGTGTTGGGTGCTGTTTATAGCTGTCTTGAGATACACAAAGCCATTAGAACATATAGTGGACAAGCCTGAAATAAAGCAATATTTTTAAATTGTCTACTTACTAGTTTTAGTCAAATTTAGATGCTTTAATCATTTTGGGAATGAATATTTTTATTATTATGGGTTGAGCTATTCCTAAAAACTCTCTGACCTACTTTCTAGTTTCCCTGATAGAAATCTCAATTTTCTACCTCCTTTAGTTTGTTATTTTCTGACCTTATTTTTTATGTCCAACTTTGTTTTTCCATTGCTGTTTATACGCATTCCCTCACAGCACAGAGCCAAATTTTAAGATATCACCAACTCTTTAAAATGAAAATTTCATTTTTAATTCTATGACAATTCTAGCATTGTACTTATAACACATTTGTTTCAGATTTTTTCCATCTTAAAATATACTTTTAATTACTTCTCTTATTTTAGATGGAGGTATTTATTTTTTTAACTTTATCTCTCACATATTAACTTTTTCCAACGATTCTCTACTAATTAGAAAATCATGTAGGTTTTTTTTTTTAAAGATAGAATTGCCCCTATTTTGCAAATTTTATTGTCTAAGTATGATCAAATCTTCACTCACCTAAACAACGTGGAGACCTCAGGCTGTTTAAATTCCCCTCCCTTCTGAATAGCTTGCAAGGCCACCATTTCTCAGAGCCTGAGAGTTTTGTATTTTCTTTTAAACTTTCTTAATGAATGTTCAGCTATACTTGTTTATATACCCATTAGTTGTTAATAATAATTATTAGCTGGTTAATTATTCATTACATGTCTATCACAATTTTTTTTGCAAAGCACTCATTTTTACTGTTTCCTCAAAGGAAGGTTACTTGTGGTTAGGTATGATTTTTGTTTCTTCTGAAGCTATTAGGTAATAACATTGCTTTGTTCTTAAGAGTGAATTTTCTCAGGAGTCACATTTCTTTTCTAAATGACAGTTTTTTGACAATGTTTCCTTTCAGATTCTTGGATGTATTTGATTGTATTATAACTTCATTTTTTTCTTTGCTAAAATGAAGTACTCTGACCATCTAATTATACTACTTTTTGTTTTTAGCTGGTTTTGATAACATTTTATTAACATTTCATGTTTACTATATCTATAAAGCTATGATTTTTTTTCATGGATTTTCTCATAGACTTCTGTATGTTTCTCAAACCTGAAAACACATGCTTTCTAAATTGTGAAATTTTTCTTGGCCATATATGAGTTTTACAAAGCATGTGAGGTTCTAGACTTGTCATTTAGTCTGAGTTTGTTGAAAATGCCTAATAGATATGCCCACAGGCCAGTCTAATGAAGGAAATTGCCTAATTGCGATTCTATCTTCCTAGATGAATTTGGTTTATGTCAAATTGAAAATAAAATTGTGACTAAATCAGTGTCTTAATAGTATATTATATTATGATCTCTTATTTTGATATTATTGGTTGTGAGGCTAGCCTTTAATGTTCCTGCCATCTCTTCACCCCTATCCTGCTAGTCTTTTAACCCATGTGTGTATCTTTATTTACACATCCAATTTACTGTAGAAAGAATATTTCTGGGACCCTATTTGTTGAGATGATATTCGTACTTAAGGTCTGCCTAGCTGCCTGATATAATCTCTTTAATTTGATGACTAAAATTTGAATATGAGTTAGTCAAGATGAGAGCTAGTGACTATGTAGATAAAGAATATGTTTGTACAGGCATTCAACTAAGTGGCTGCTCCATTGGAGACTGACCCTGTTTCAACATTTACAGTCATCTGAGGAGCTTTATCACATATTCTGCTGTTGATTTTAATTTCTGCAGTAGTGCTTCAGATCAAGGTCAATACTGGGTTAATAGGAAGCCTTTGACTTTCTAGCTTCAATGACTCGTTCAAGTCAAAATACATACATAGTCTTTAGCATCAAACAGATCCTATTGATAGTTCCAAAGATTCTAGACAACTCCATTAGAAGGAGGAAAGAGTGCACATAGGTGCTTATTTGGCCTTTTACCTCTTTACTATTTTCTGTTAGCTCCTTCCTTTGTATGGGGACTCCTTCCCTGAATTCTCCTTTGATTCCTTTTATCCTATTTTACTTTTGTCTGTGGTAGGATCTCATTATATAGACCAGGATGACCTGGAGCTCAGAGATCTGCTTCTCTCTTCATCCCAAATGCTGGGATTAAAGGCAAGCACCACTATACCTGGGAAAGTATTCTATTTATAAATAATTTCAGAAATCTTTTCTAAACAAGAAGAGTTTGATGTTTTTTTTTAACTTCATGATGGTAGACATAACGCTTATTGCAAATAGAATTGTATCCTATTTAATAACTTGGAGAGCCTATTTTCAAGTTACTCTGCTCTACCTATTTCATAGCTAAGCTACAAGTGAATGTCATTGATAATACCTGCACAGATTTACTAACACATTGTAAAAGTGTGGAAAGAACTCAGTTACAGGATGACAGACATTTATGTTTGTTTATTTATTTATTTATTTATTTATTTATTTTGGTCTACTAACCAAGCATTTGAACTTGGATTGGCAAATTTTCTGGGACTTAGTAGTATGCATACCTGTTAAATAAGAGACATGGTGTTTTCAGACTCTGAACACCAATTATCCAGTTCAACTTTAACACTGCTTCAAAAGCATTTTACAAATGACACATTTTTTCTTAAGTATAATATCTATGTAAGATATTTATAAAACTAAAAGTTTGCCCCAAAGTAAAATTATTAGTTTCTCAGAATATCCCATAATTTTAGCTCTCTTTTTCTGTTTAGCAAGACCCTGTTTCTCAACTTTAACAATCTTTCATGATTTTGTGCTATTTTACTTTTCTTCCTCTGAGTGGGTAGTATGAGAGTGGGTTGATATTCACCCTCTTCAGAAAACATGCAACTATGAGTTTCCTGTCACATGTAGTGTGACTTTTATAGCCATTGGGCAGTGCTATTCCTCCATGTTGATGATGGTGAACAAACCCATGGGCAGAGTTCACCCATGGGATCTGCTTATGTGAAATAAACCACCCTCTCTGTGTTTATATAATGTCTTCATTTGTGAACAGCAGCCATGGTCATGAGTAAAGACAGATTTTCAAATATGCTTCTACTTTAGACTTGATGGCCAGAAATTAGCTTTAGATCTAAGGATCAAAGGAGCTGTTAATATTGCTGAACATTCTCTTCCTTAAATAGAGTCATAACTGTGTGTTATTTCTATAATAATAAGCAATTTGGTATATAATGAGGAATATAGTATATCTTTAAAACTTACTGCATGTTTGGGGTTATCAATCAGAATTACATTAAAATACATTCTCAAGGATAGAGAGATAGCTCAGATGTTGGGAGTATGGGCTATTGTCCCTGAGCACTTGGTTTCCATTCTCATCACCTACATGGCAGCTCAAAAGACCACTCTATCCCCTTCTTCCTTCATCCTCCAAAAGGTGCTCTACTGGTTTATCTGGCATTTCTCAATCAAGGGAGGTTGACAGTCCAGTGTTGCTCTCACAAATATTTCTTTCACGGATAGACTTGTGCTCAATTATTTAATTTATGATCATCCTAGAACTCTCTTAGTAATAAAAGGAAAAATCATTGCTTTGTTTAAAATGTTATCTGAAGGAGTGATATTAGGGTGTTGAGGGTAAAAGATAATATTTTTGGTTTATCTTTTGGACTTTTACTTGTCATGTGTACATGAAAGTAAAGAACTATGACAATGGTTGAGTACATTCTAATGTAATGACATTCGGAAGTGATGAACAACCAGGAAATAATGATTTAAAGTAATTATGGATATCTATACACTTAGTCAAGATGGAGTAGGTGTGACAGTTTTCTCCTTCTGCATTAGAGAAAGTGGAAACGTACAAACACTCTAATACAATATTTTGCAATTATTTGAAAATAAATTTTGGGAATTCCATCCCCGAGAAAAGGACCAATGTCATAGGGGGCTCTAACTACTTATAGGCAGTTTACAAGCTACAACAAAGAAATACCATTCAGGAATGTGGGTGGCAGGTCACTGGACAGAACAGGGAAAATAGGAAGAAACAAGGAAAAGAGATTTTCTCACTAGTCTTTGCATATGTGAGAAAAAACAGCCATGGAGATAGATGCTGGAAAGCTGTGCAGTAAAGAACTTTCAGAGCACTATAGATACTGGCAGTTCCTCTTCTCATAATTGGTTTGACAGATCCCTGAATATATGGAGTGTCTTCTTGAGCACTTAGACTACAACATTAATACTTGGGATATGTTAATCCTAGAGTAAAGGTTATTTTCAGTCTGCCCTAAACAACTTGGTGAGTTAGGTTTCTCATTGTTGTAAAAACAAAATCTGTCATAAACAGCTCAAAGAACAAGGGTTTATTTTGGATCCAGAATATATAAATTTTAGTCCATCAAGGTGGGAGGAACATGCAGGGCAGAATATTTACATTTTGAGTTCTGAGAGACAGAAAGAAAATATAAGAATGGACCAGAGCAGAACAGAACCACCAAGGACAATTCAGTAATGATCTTTTTCCTGCAGCAAGGCTCTGACTTCTATCTTTTACCACTTCATACTTATGCCATCACTCCATGATTCTGTCAAGGGTTGGCACTCATGTGATCTTATCAATGGAATCATAGATATTTTCCAGATCATATAGGAGTTATAAACTATTATATACTGTGTCTTCATCTTCAGCCTTAAGGTACCTCTATTTTCAGTGCTGTTTATGACCTTTCATAACTAATTCTCTTTCTAATTGAAACTGTCTTTTTTCATTTCTTTAATGTCTTGCTCAACAATCAATGCCCAGTTTTTCCCATTGTGATGGTAAACAATGTATCAAGATATACTTACAGGCAAAAGCCCCATCTTTCCTTTCATCTGAAAATTTAAACTAATGGGGAAGAAAATATCCCGCTTATTTATAGTATAAATTTAAATTTACTGCTAATGTCTGACTGTATAAAGCCACCATTTAATTTTGCTCATAATGTATCTCTGTCCTCAGATCCGAGAGGGTGCAGAAGATCTTCCCTCTGCCAGCCAATGTTAGAAGCCCTAAAGACTCAATGGCTTAGAGTTGGAATCATGTAGGATATTTGTCATTCACACATAAGAGTTTGGATGAGTCTCTAGCTGAGCTCACTTGGGTTATTAAATTTTGTACAAACCCATGGTTTTCCCAGACATAAGACTCCTTGCAATACAGTCACACATAGGCAGCTGAACTTTATAACTGGTAGCTTCAGGCTTGGAGAGAAAGTTTCAGCAATAAACTCATAAACCATAAGACCCAGCCTCAGAAGACACATGAGGCTAGTTCGGCTGCTCCTCCTTAGCTGTTGTCTTCATGCATGTGCCTTGATTGAAGAAGAGGAGCTCCTAGTGGGAGGAGAGTCAAGATTTAAAAATTATCTTTTTAAACCTTCTGTGAAAGAAAAGATAGTGTACACTCTGAAATATTACCCTGGAAGTAGCCATTTCTTAAAATTAATAGAATGTTCTTTACTCTTTGACAATTTCATAGGTGTTCACAATACATATTGATCATAGGTAGACCACATTCTATCCTTCCACTCTTCCCTGGATCTTCTTCGTTTACATTCCTTCTAGGAATGCCTAACACTATATCCTTCATGCCTTCTTTTTTTCTTGTTAATAATTCACAAAGTCGCGTTGGTGCTATCTATTAGAATGTTGACTGATCTTGTTGGTTTGGTCTTATGTAGGTGACTACAGCTGCATTGAGTTCATTAGTCCAGTGGCCATGCTTTGTCTAGAAGACAGCATTTCATGGTACTCCTCTCCGCATTGCAGCTGGTTCATCTCTTCTTTCATAATATTCCCTGAGCTTTAGAGAAAAGGGGCAGATGGATGTATATATCCTATTTAGAGATCAGCAGTGAATAATAGAGTGACCCTATGTAACACATTCTTGGTCTTAGTTTCTGTTGCCTCACCATGAGGGAGAGCACAGTTGACCTTTTATGTCTGGTGTGTAGATTAGTGGTAATATTTAAAAGTGTTATTTCATTCTCACAGATAGCAGAATTTTCTCATTGTGTTTTGCAAATGTTAGTGCAGCACAATCTGTAAAATATAAGTGGTATGTGAGAGGTAGATTATTTGGTCAGATAATCAATAGAGAATGATACCTCTCAAGCCTACTGTGTGACTCCAAACATGATTCCCAGAGCAGGAATTTAGTCAACTGTATTTGTTCATATAAGCTGGTGTCTGTGCAATAAATGATCCAAACATGACAGTTCTACCTGGGTTGTTGTCCCCCAAGAACAGAGGGGCAAACCGAGGTTCTTATATGTTACCGACAGTATACTTTAGTTAATTCATTACTGAGCAGTCACTACCAAATGCTGTTGACATGTATGCATTATAGCAAGGCTGCTTTGACATCCAGGCCTTTCAGGAAGGCAATTTAGAGAGAAAATTGATTTGGGATAGCAACAGTGGTCTAAGTCAGGTGACATCCATGTCATAGCAATCAATATAGGACCAAAGAATACAACATTAATAAAAGATGGATTTGTTCATGCACAGGACCAGTGTTTCTTTGTAAATTCTATTTTACTCTCACTGTCTGCTTTCCAGTCAAGGCTGAGTAGAAGCTCAATGACAGTAAACTCAAGGTGACATTTCTTATTTTAATTATTTCCTAAAGTGCCATCCTCCTCCTTTCTCTCTCACTGCTTGTCAGGAACTGCAAATGACATAATGAAATACTCCATCAGCTCTGGAGTCTGGAGTCTGGTAAAGCAGGACAGAAATCTTGTCCACCTGTCTAAATGCAGAATAGTTAGTAACTGGTAAACTAGGATGGGGTATGAAGAGAACCCTGGGCTTAGAAATAAAATACTGAGATCATTTTACTTTAAGATTGTATTTACTTACTCTTTAGCCAAGTTACCTGTTAGTTTGATTTAAATTGGAAACTCCAGTGAACTCCTGGGAATGACTGTACTAACAGTTACTATTTCTTATGTACTTATGCTGCAAGTTATGAGAATCTGTGCTGTTTTCTGAGAAGATTTTGGTCATTTTTTATCTGTCATGTTCATGGATTTTGAAAATATTTTGCTTTGAAAGATTATTTTGTATATTATAGTGACAGAAAAGTTCATGGTACTGAAAGAGGATGCATTAAGAATTATTTGGTATTAGACTGATAATAACTTGTTGAAAAAATTTTGAATTATCTATCTGAATGTGGTTCAGCAATTACTAAGTTTCCTTTGAAGCTCAGTCTCAGATAAGTAGCTAGTTGAATCCATTGAACAGAGTAGGTAATATTGTTATGTGGGATGCAGAAGTGGGCAAAGGCACCAACAAGTCCCAGATGCCAGAAATTTATGAGGCTCCCAGGATCCAACAGGGATGAGATTATCTGAAATGCCCAACCAAGGTCGGGGGAAACCTGTAGAGACCATATCAAGAGGTTAGGCAAGGCCCTTTGTTGGGAATGGGCCTACCCACTCATCTCCAAATTTTTAACCCAGAATGTCTCCTGTCTATAGAAAATACAGAGACAAAGTGTGGAGCAGAGACTCATCCAGAGACTGGCACACCTGGGGATCTATCCCAAATATATGCCACAAATCCAGACAGTCTTGCAGATGCTAAGAAATGCTTGCTTACAGGAGCCTGTTATAATGGTTTCCCTAATGGCTCTGCCAGAGCCTGACAAATAGAGGTGGATGCTCATAGCCAACCATTGGACTGATCATGGGGACCCCAATGAAGGAGTTAGAGAAAAGACTGAAGAAGTTCAAGGGGTTTGCAACCCCATAGGAAGAACAACATCAACCAACCAGACTCAGCACAGCTTTTAGGATTAAACCACACACCACAAACTACACACAGAGGGACCCATGGCTCCAGCTGCATATGTAGCAGTAGATGGCAATGTCTGAAATTAATTAGGAGGAAAAGTCCTTGTTCTTGTGAAGGCTTGATTCCCCAGTATAGGGGAAAACCAGGGTGGTAAGGTGGGAGTAGGTAAGATGGAGGGGAGCATTCTCATAGAAACAGGGGGAGGGGGTTGGCATAGGTGAATTCTATAAGGAAAACTTGGAAAGGCAATAATATTTGAAATGTAAATACATAAAACACCCGTCTCCCCAAAGAAGGTAGGTATTACCTAACTTTAAAAACCTGGAACATTTAACTCTTACTGTATTTGTGCTTTGCGTTCCTTACTTTTTGATGCTTTGATTAAACAACTAGACAAAAACCAATTAACAAAGAAAGGGTTTAGTTTGAGAGACAGAACTCAGTGAGGTGGGGAACTCTTAGGAGAAGTTACAGAAAGCATAGAGCCAGGAGCATGAAGCTGGCTAATTACAATTTTATCCATGCACAGGAAATAAAAAAAGAGAAGGAGAAGTATTAGACAGGCTATAGAATCTTCAATCCTGCCTTTAGTCAAAAACTTCCTCAAGCAAGGCTGTACTTCCTAAAAGTCCCATTACACCCTGCCCTAAATAGCACTATCAACTTCAGAGCGAATTTTCAAATGCATAACCATATGAAAGATGTACTTTTTTATGTCAGCCCCTACATGGCCAGTTCATGAAAGATTCCTAACATTATGACCTTTCACTTGTTGATGGTAATGACTCCTTTTGACATTGGGTCAGCCAGTGTCAAAAAGAACAACCAGAGTACAGTGTTTCAAGTCTCTAAAGATTGATGTGCCTTTCAATGAAGAAAATATATTTATTCTAGTGTTTTATTAATTTCAGTTTAAACTCACAACACTTTTGCTGAATGTGAAGAGAAACTGAGACTTATAGAAAGTGATTGGATCCAGCAGACTGTCTTGATGTGTGTTTTTCCTAAAATCTGAGGGTTGAGGCAGTAAGAATCATTTTCCTTTTTTTATCTCCTTTCTTCTGTCTCTTGGTGGGCAAGAGAATACTGGCCCCTTTAATATGCTCACATATTTTGTTTTGTATTTTTAAATTGCTATTCTGCATGTCAAATGGCCCTTAGAAGTAATTAAGGATCTTGAAATAAAGAACACATTTTTGTTTATCTCTCTGAGCCCAGTCAATGCAAAGGATCCTTAGGAAAGAAGGGAAGAAATGTCCAATTTTGAGAAAGAAACAGGGAATAAAATTTATGATTTTATTACAGGAGCCAAGAAATGCATGACAATGTAAAAGAAGCTGTGCTATAGGCCAGCTCCTCTAATGTGCTATTTGAGACCATGCGAGAGCCTGCTGGAGACTTCAGTCCAACAGAATTGTAAGATAACAAGACCATGGAGTTTGATCACCTCATCTCACATGCCTAGCCATTGCAGAGTTAAGTTACTGTTTATAACAAATATAACCTCTGCCTCCTTCTTGTCCCTCCTCATCCACTGGTTAAAGGACCTAAGGCCTCCCTCTTTGATTTTTATTCTACCCCTTCCTGCTAGAGAAATCATGGATAATTCAAGGAACTAAATTTTTTCCTTTTAATTGACTTCATTCAACCCACATGCTCCTACTGAGTTTCATGAATATTAGCTTTCTGATTGTTTCTAAGTTGTTGATGGCTATTCAAGTGGTTATTTTTTGGAGTTATAGATAGCGAAGTATGGGCTATAGTAGTGGTGACTAACAGATTACAGTAGCAAGAATTGCATCATCCACTATTTATTTATCTTTGCATAAAACAATAATTTTCTTTGTTTACTTTCTCACTATAGTCTTGATCTTGAACTTGTACATTTCATATTTAAAATTCCTGTTTTACCTTCTACTTTTTCTTGGTTCTTTTTTAGTTTATACTTCCTGCCTTAAAAAATGTCCCTGATGCTTTCAGAGTCATTAAGTTCTATAGTTTCAATCCTCATTGTTTTTATCTCCTTATGTGCAACATCATAGGCATCTCTTCCTTCTTACACTGTGATCTGTTCGTGCTTTTCTTATGGTTTTCCTTGTTACAATTTGCCAGCATTTTTTATCTTTATCTCTGCTTTCACACCTAAATCCCATAATCCCATTATGATACAAATTCAGCTGTGCTTTTTGCTTTTATAATTTAATCTGATTGTCTCATGATATTTCTCAGTTTGTGCCAAGCCTGCTCCCTCTACTTCCACATTATGACTATGTAATTGACTAGGCACGTATAAGAGATTTCTGCTGGGGTTTTCCTGGCCTCTTTGCCTAGTTCCCCCTCTCAGTATATAAGACCTTTCAAGCAGGCTATCTCATGGCTCTGGTCTGCATACTCCCATTTGTACTAAATAAAACTTAAATTCTAGGATGTTGTTGCGAAGATCCATGAACTGGGTGTTTCTACAATAACAATTTCCAGACAAATCTGTGGTAATGCTACTAGGAATAATTGCTTGATTGTCTAAGGTGGTTAAGATTGAAGTAGCCACTTGAGGCAGGTGTACTGAACTGATGACAATGTGGAGGTTTTCAGGCATATCAGCCAGTCTTAGTGGAATATGTTAGTTGTCTATATTCAACTATTTCACTTTCTCTTACACTTTTCCCAAGCTGAGTAGAGGTGACATATTTTTTTCTTGAAATGTCATTTGACTTCTTCCTTTCCTCATGTTCCCTTACAAATAAAGGAAACAAATTTTCCAGAAATGGGGCAAATGATAGTCTAAACCTTGAGTTCATGGCTCTATTTGGCATAGGTGGCTCAGTCAAATCATTGCTTCTGGACACGTAGGGCTTTAGCTCTCCTCTAGACAAACCAGTATTTTAATTCCCAGGTGGCTTTCTAACTTTATGCTGTTTCTGTATCTGAAATAACTGACTGTCCAGTGCCCCATTCCAGCTCTGACTCCAGGATCATCTTTGCTCTTTGGGATTTTTTTAGAATAGCTTGGTTGAGTGGCCATGACTGTGAAAATGCAGAGGGAGGGCAAAGCACAGATAATAAAGTAAATGACAAGCTCAATGAGACTCGAAACTTCATTATGAAGAGCAGATGACAGAGAGGATGGAATTGGTCTGCGTGATAGTTAACAGTCATTGAACCCTTATTTACATGCCTGGCTTTGGTTCAAGATCCACTTGCATTATCTTCCATTGTGTAACTGAACACAGATGGCAGCTGAAGTTTTAACCATAACTGGCTGAGGGTAGGTGAGAACTATTTACTTAAGGGACTGCCAAATGCAGGGCAGGCCACAAGCCTAGTAGCAAAGGATCCATGACATAGTGAATACAGAAACCAAGGTGCTAGAAACCCCTGGTGACACAGAGAAATATTTGATTGAATGTAATAGTGAAGTTTTAGCTTCTCTGTTTTATGGCTTTACTTTTGGATTTCATGTTTCACATAAGTCATCTTTATGAGAATTTATACACAAATCTATTTCACTTGTATGCATATTTTTGACAGGAAGCATAGGTTTTCAGATTAGAGAATCATCCATTTATTTGCCACAGAAACACATGTACTTCTATGAGCCTCCATCAAAATAGTGAAAGACCAGGAAAAATCATCAGATTGTTTCATTTGGAGTTCGGTTGGGGTGGTTGAGAAGAATGGCCCATCCTCCCTCTGGAGGGAGAGAAACATGTTTTTCTTGGACTATGAACTGATATTTGCAAGAGACACAAGGAGAACAGGGTTAGTAGCATTCCCAGTCCTTAGATAAGGCCAACATTTTTGAGATAGAGAAGCCTCTAAATCTTATTTGAACAATGTATGATCTCAAGATCTCAAGATGTATTTGCTACAGAATCATTCTTTATCTGAGTCAGCCAGGGCTTAGAGAGCACCAACTCAACACATCCAGGTGAAAATATGCACATAGGAGACGCCATTTCAGTAGTACTAGCTCAGAACAGAGATTCATCTGCTTGAATATAGGCCTTACAAAAACGCCCTAACTGTTTTATTGCCGACATTCGTGGTAATGTCCAAGATTCTCAGGGGACTTGGAAGTGGTGGAGCTGGAGAACAACAATTTCTGAAACATTGTGTGCCTGGCACACTTTTCTGTGAGAAGATACAGAGTAAAATTGATTAAGAACCTTGAGAGGCCATTTCTTTAGAAACTCTAAGTGTTTGAAAGGACTTCTGCCAGGGATTGAAATTTACTGGGTTGTCCTTATTAAAGCCTTGTAGAAACTGAACTTTGATACCCCTTAATAGATTCACACATCCCCTACAAATTTGATTTGAATCCATATTTCTTCTTAATTGAATATGCTTCTCACTGATATAACTTAATTTAATTAAAAACTCAGCTCCATCATTTAACAAACTCAAAGGTAAACCACAAAGAGTTGGTACATGTATCTCTCAATACAAGATTTATTATTTATGGAAAGAGAGGAGGGACTGAGTGGCTTGGGAAACTAGGCAGACAGAAGGCAGGGCCTTGACATACCCATCGTGTTTCCTCCCAAACTTCATGCTAGTTTCCCCACTAGGAAGACAAACATAGGCTTAGGCAAGGAAACAAAGCACATTGTCAGGAAGCTAAATCTTCATAGAAATGGATTTTTGAGATGCTGCAGGTTCAATTTGTCATATAATTTATTTCCTACATAGGGATTTCCCTATGGCACAGTGAAATGCATTTTATTTAAAATTGCCTCCCAGCTCCAATCAGTATTAAGTGCATAGCACATATTCAACAGATACAAACACTTCAAATAGCTGGAAACTGAGTCCAGATCCATGTATACTTCTGCTGATATTGGCAACTAAGTATAATCTATCAAAAATGGCAGCAAAATGCTCTTATTTCTTCTCTCAACTGAGAATATGAAAGTACTTGCCAGAATTCACACAGATGAATTCAACAGAGCCTTGGATAACTTAATTTTCTATATATTTATCATAATTTTCTCTATGGACCGTAGTTGGCTTAATCTTTTTCCCTGGTATGGTCATCCTGCCAAGTGTGCTGATTGGTCTATGTAGCAAGTCAGTTCAGCCTGTGGTGGCAACATTTTATCCTTGCTACAGCAACTGGAGGGCATCAAGAAAGTTTTACTTAAGAAAGATGTCTCTATAGATGTCTTTATAATCAAGAAAAAACTTGCAATAGACCCCAGGGTTGCCAAAATTAGGTGAAACAGATGGAAACTACACTGAGTGGTACAGAAGGACAAAAAAAGGAAGAACAGAAATTCCAAATAAGTTTGGAACCTTGAGTTGCCTCAGGATGTTAGGTAAAGCAGGAAATAAATGTTGAACCTCCTATATCTAGGTCAATGCACATTCTTACAGTTCAGCTATTTTTCAAGTTTAGCTGCCACTTGGGACAGAGAATGCAGCTGCCATTTCTGTCATAAGCCAAGATAAGCATTGTTTTTCTAAAAGACATAGCTTAGCAGCTGATAAAAAATAAAGAAGATTAAAGTGTAATACAAAAACAAATGGTGGGAGTTGAGGAGAAGGTTCAATTCTTGACGAGCCAGCTACACAAGCATGAGGATCAGAGTTCAAATCCCTGAAGCCCCCAAAATGCTTGCTGTGAGGTTCTCTGTTGAACCAGTTCAGCTAAAATTGGGAGCTACATACCAATGACTGAATATATCTCAAAAAACCAAGGTGGAATGCTGTCAAGATGGCCACTCAAGCATGGTTTTCTTAATGGGATCTCTGGAGCCCACATAAACATGGAAGAAATTCAATAGGAAAAGATGGCAACTAATAGATTGGAAAGATCTGTTGGTTACCAATTCTATATTTGATAGAGGGTTAGTATCTGATATGTACAAATAACTCAAGATGTTAGACTCCAGAGAATCAAATAATCCTATTAAAAATGGGGTACAGAACTAAACAAAGAATTCTCAACTGAGGAATACCAAATGGCTGAGAAGTACTTAAGGAAATGTTCAACATCCTTAGTAATCAGGGAAATTCAAGTCAAAACAACCCCGAGATTCCACCTCACACCAGTCAGAATGCTAGTGTTAAAAACTAGGGTGACAGAAGATGATGTCAAGGATGTGGAAAAAGAGAAATACTCCTCCATTTTTTGGTGGTATTCAAAGCTGTTACAACCACTCTGAAAATCAGTCTGGTGGTTCCTCAGTAAATTGGACAGTGTACTACCTGAGGACCCGGCTATACCACTGCTGGGCATATACTCAAAAGATGATCCAACATATAACAAGGACACATGCTTCACTATGTTCATAGCAGCCTCATTTATAATAGCCAGAAGCTGGAAAGAACACACATGTCTTTCCATAGAGGAATGAATACAAAAATTATACCTTTACACAATGGAGTACTACTCAGCTATTAAAAACAATGACTTCATGAAATTCTTAGGAATATGTGTGGAATTAGAAAATATGATGAGTGAGGTAACCCAGTCTCTCTCTCTCTCTCTCTCTCTCTCTCTCTCTCTCTCTCTCTCTCTCTCTCTCTCTCTCTCTCTCTCTCTCTTTCTCTGTCACACACACACACACACACAATCAAAACAAAATAAAATCAAAACAACAACAATAACAAAAACCACACACATATGGTATACAATCACACATAAGTTAATATTAACTCAAAAGCTTGGAATATTGAAGATACAATTTCCAGACCACATGAAGTTTAAGAAGAAGGAATAAATAACTGTGGATATTTAATTCCTTCTTACAATGAGAAAGAAAATACTCAATGGAGGAAACACAAAGGCAAAGTATGGAGTAGAGCAGAGACTGAAGGAAAGGTCATTCAGAGACTTCCTCACTTGGGAATCCATCCCAGACCCAAACAACAAACCCAGGCACTTGCAGATGTCAATAAGCGCTTGCTGACAGGAGCCTGATATTGCTATCTCCTGAGAGGCTCTGCCAGAGTCTGCCAAATACAGAGGAGGATGGTCACAGGCAAACATTGGTTCCAGAATTGGAGAGTTAGAGAAAGGAGTAATGGAGCTGAAGTGGTTTGAAACCCATAGAAAGAACAATAATATCAACCAATCAGAACCCCCAGAGCTCCCAGGGACTAAACCACCAACCATATAGGGACTCATGGCTACAAACATATATGTAGCAGAGGATGGCCATGTTAGACATCAATGAAAGAAGAGGCCTTTGGTTCTGGGAAGGCTTGATGCCCCAGTGTAGGGAAATGCCAGAGTAGAGAGGCAGGACTGGGGTGGTGTGGGGTAGCACCCTCATAGAAGCAGGGGAAAGAATGATGGAATAGGGAGTTTCCAAAGGAGAAACCAAAAAAAGAGATGATGTTTGAAATATAATTAAATAAAATATTCATAAAATGCTAAATTAAAGTGGAAGAAATAATCAACTCCACATTATTTTGTTTTATCTTAGTAAACATTTTAGATTTAAAGAAATAAGATAAAGAAGTAATTGAGAATCATATTCATGTATTAATCTCTGGCTTTCCCATACCCTTACATTTGTGAGTACTTCTCTACACACATACATACACATACATAAACCAAATACATACATGAAAGGACAATACCAGTGATTGCATCAGAAAGTAGTCCCTGTTTAGGTGAGTCAAAGTCAAATGTTCAACGAGTTAAAGTCATACCTTTAGTACATGTTTAATTAAAGACTGGTTTCAGTTTGTATGATTAATAAGGGGGTAAATGAGATGGTAAAGCTGATTGATTGCCAGAACAGTTAAGTAATATAGAATTTACACAAGTTGATCCCTGTTACCTTATGTTTGCTAGGTTAGATACCAAACTGGTAAATCTTCCACAGGGCAATAAAATGTCTGCACCTTAATATATGGGAATATATTTTATACTGAACATAAATCTCCATGTTCACCTGTAATTTTCCAGTGATTGGGTCCAGTCAAATAGTTAGTAATGTACAAATATTAGATAGTAAATAGTCTTTCATGCAAATCTGTGCTTCTAGAAATTTCAGTGCAGTCATGTGCTGCATAATGTTTCAGCCAAGAGTGAACCATATATAGCGTAGTGATCCCCAAAAAAGATGGTGGATAGTGATGTTGTTGCTGTCTCATTGTACACATACAGTGAAAGAACAGCTTAACAACGTATCTCTTACAACATGACAAAAACATTAAATGATAAATCAGCTTAATCTCTGAGTGGTCCTTTGAATAAAAATCACAGCAGGTATTGTCAGCACCTTTTTGGGATTTCTGTCTCTGTGGTATTCCCAGAATCTGGCTGCCCAGCACCTTCCCAGTGGGCTTTTTATTTAGGGGTCCCACCCAGCTTCTCTTCATCTGATGGTCTTCCAACATCCTACAGATTTCTCAGTTGTCCCTATCATGAGTCACTTTGGTCATCATTAGATATGACACTGACTCGTCATATCAGTGGCAACTGTCTTACACCATAGGGTTAGGTTAAGAAATCAAGAGCTGCAGTTCACGGAAAAGAAAAGACTAGAGAAGGGAGTGATGGATAGAGATGGGTTGAAGTGTGTGTGTGTGTGTGTGTGTGTGTGTCCCTGTATTTACATTTCAAATTTTATCCCTTTCCCTCCACCTGTTTCTATGCCCTGTCCACTTCAACTTGCCTCCAGTAAGGTACACCCTCTCCCAATCACTCTCTCCACCTCAGTGTCTTGGCATTCCCCTTCATTGAGAAAACATGCCCTCAATGAACCAAAGGTCTCTTCTCACATTGATGCCAGACACTACTATCCTCCGATATATATACAACTGGATTCATGGGTCTCTCCATATGCACTCAATGGTTGGTGTTTAGTTCATGGGAGTTGCGGAGGGTTTGGCTGGTTGATAATGCTGTTCTTCCCATGAGGTTGCAAACTCTTTGTGCTCCTTCAGTTCTTTCTCTAGTACATTCATTGGGGTCCCTGTGTTCAGTCTGATGGTTAGCTGCAAGTATGCTCAGCTCTATCTGTCTAACTCTGGCAGAGCCACCGAGGAGGCACCCATATCTGGTTCCTGCCAGTAAGTGCTTCTTGGCATCAGCAATAGTGTGTGGATTTTGTGTGGGTTTTGCGGCTGCATATGGGGGCAGATCTCAAGGTGCGGCAGTCTCTGGATAATCTAGATAATCTGGATAACACATTAGGCTGGTGCTCTAAAGGGGCATATAGTCTTCTTGATTCAGAGCAGTGGGTTGCCTTTTTTCTGTGTCATCTTCACATGTCTTGAGTTATCCCTGTATTAACACCACCTTGATAATGCCTGGCTTTCTCTGAGTAGTTCTGGTAGAATTATTTCCTTTGATCATTTTAAATTTTTACCATGGATCTATAATTATTATTAAGCATTTGGTCAATTTTGTAGAAACAAATTTCAAAGACCATATTGCTTCTAAGGAAAGGAATTTTATTTGTCTTTAGTTTAGATAATATAATGCATACATAATGAAATATGATAATATCTAATTTCTATCTCCTCTCCAACTTTCCCCATATGCCACCAACTCCTACCTTACGGCATTCATTTACTCTTTAAATAATTCATAAAATCTAGTTAGTGTTACACATATAGCAATAGATGTAGAGCCATCCACTGGAGCATAGGAACCCTACCAAAAGTTGCATTTTTACATAAGAATCATTATTCCTCCCCTATCAGGTATCTACGGCCAGTACCTCTTCAGTAAGCAGTGGGAATTGGGCTAGCTTGATATTGTGCAGGTCTTATGAAGAGCTACATTTTCACATATCTGGAAAGAATCTTCCGGTAGAAAATATATCCTCTGTTCTTACTCTAGAACAGTAGGTCCAAGGCTGCTAATGGTTACTACACTGACACCTTACCCCACAAAATAATCTAGATAGCCCATCTATAAAGAAACACTAATTAGAGTGATGAAAATATCAAACTTACATGCCTGGGTTTAGAAAGTCTAAGCTCTTGCACTAACATGTTGATATGCTTCTTACATGTAGCCTGTCCTTCACGGGATGCCAGACTCCTCATCAGTTTGGTTTCCATTAAAAATCCTATGGGTAAAAAACAGTGAAGTTTTCTCTGATACATTCATGGTCCCTATACATGTCCTCCATGTCCAACTCATACCACAGCAGTCCAGCTTTGAGTGTCTTTTACACTACTTTAGTAAGGTATAGCTCAGGGAACTGACACTGGTGAGCCTCATGGATTTTGTTCTAGCCAAGTTGCATTTGCCTTAAATTATTATCCTGTGAATGACAAACAGATCATTGTTCATACACTAGAGCTTCAAAGTAACAGCCGCGTAGAATAGGGAAGGGGTAATTTAAGTAATGCTGTGTTTTCTTACCATGCCAATTTGAAAAGATTTCCAAGTGTAAATAGTGTTTAAAATGTGAAAAGGTCTGTGAATGAGCCTGGCGGTCCAAGATAAAAGGAAAAGCAAGTGACCAACCCTAACCTAATTCATATAAATTCCAATTTTAATAAGAAAAAGAAAGGAAAAGGAGAAGGGAGAGAAAGGGAAAAACAGAATGGACAGGCTGAAACTTTGCAAAGCTGATGTCCTCTGATGAAGATGGATTGACATGTCAGTGCTGATTCTGATTTCAGGAGCTCCATGATATATACTTGACATTCTTTTACTTTAACAGCAGTTCTGTGGTGACACAAGAAGTGCTTCCTAGCATTCAGTTAGTGTATTGCGTTGTCACCTGATATTATTGTTTCAATTACCATAATGAAAATTGTAACTGAGTTGATAGGTGATAGGGAGAAAGTTGTGCTTCTGAGACTGGAACTTTGTAAATCAATTAAATAAGAAGATGATGCCACTGTGAGTAAATCAGCACAAAAGAAACTGACATTAAGAGGAAGCCATACAAGAAGGGGCTATAGAGAGAACTATCTGCTATACCACATCATAAACTATTGTTTTTATTTCACTAGCTTTATTGGAAAAAATATACCAGTACTGGAGTATATGTTACTGGCTTTGTTGGTACCTTCAAAAGACTGATAATGTGGTCAACAGATAAATGGTGTGGTAGAATACATGCTGCCAAATACTGTCATAAAACAAAACGGTCAAGTCTTTGGGCACCAGTTTTCATGGGTAATAGAATCAGTGATAGAGCATGGCTTATGATACTCACAATTTTAGTTTTGAATGAGTAAGTTTATTAATATACAAGACAAATTAAAATAATAAACCTCAAATGGCACGCACACAATCAAAACAGAATCACATCACATGTTCAAAACATGCAATAATTGATTTTGGATGGCCCATTGAGACAGTTAACTGGAATTTATGGTAGGTTTCTAGGTAGAGTAGTGTTGGCTCAGATGAGAATTTCAAGTAAAATAACAATAACAGGAGAAATGTAACCTAATCACGTCAACTGCTTTAAAACATCAAGTAGAAAGCAGCCATGTAAACAGAAGTAGTCAGCTACATTTCCCAGATGAGCTGTCCTTTCCTGGATAAATTTCCAGCTTTCCTTAACACTGTGAGAATTTTATATTATGGGAGAAACAAAAGTAACATCTGCTGGAAATAGTTTAACTTTTAGCTAATTTTAAGAACATGATGCTTTTAAATTGACCTGTTTTGCTAGTCTCTCTTTTCCTTGTCAAAGTTAGAGAAGTGGGCCATACACAGACATGGTGCCTTGGAAAACATTGAGACAAATGTGGTTGGGTCTATAGTATAGAGGACAGACTTACCTTTATAGTCAGCTTCTCAGAATTTGACAAGGCCAGGAATGTCACAAACAAATAGATTACCTCATAGGTCCCTGGAGTAATTTTGAAAGTTCTCATTAAATTTAACAGAGCAAATGACTGTCTAAAGTCTACACAACCTCATGGAAGTTGCTCATATAGTCCCAAGAAGAGGTAAAAGAGCTCTAAAGAATGCCTTCAAACCAACAATCAGTGATGAAAGGCCTCAAGTCAATACTGTTCTTCTGTTGTTCTTCAGGCCATCATGTCAGATAGTGTTCTACAAGCCAGCCCTGTCCTGACACTCCCTGAGATAGGACAAACATGATAGGCTCAAAGGCAAGACAACCACTCTTTCAAACGCCAGCCCACAGATCCAGCTACCCACACTTCAGCTCAGCTCAGTGTAGAAATTTTCTTCATGTCTCACAGTTTTCTAGCATGATTCCTACCAGCCAAGAAGGAGCTACACTTGTAGTTGTGATTTTATTTTAAAGGATTTAATTCATCAAATTCATCAAAAGCCAAACACCAGAGTTGTGAAAGAACAGATATAGGTAAAAGGACCAGAAGTCTCACACTCACTTTGGTACCCTATTCTCCCAGAGCACTCATGTTCCACACCCAGAATCATCTCCAAAATTCTGGAGTTGAAATGTTGATTGAGGTTTAATGATAGATGGGGTAATGTCATAAATCATGTTTGTATGATTGAATTCAATATTCAACCTCACTCTTGTCTCCAGAGACTCTGTGGCAGAGTTGAAAGCTCTCGTCTGAACTGTTTTGGACTCTTTGGTGACTAGTTCACACTTTGGGTCTGGAAGTTATTTAGACTCCTTGTAGTGAGGTATCTTAGTCAAGTAGGATCTAAAAGGCTCAATAGAGTCACAAGGGACACTTCTACTGCTCAGAAAGTTCTGAGATTTTCCTAAGCTCTTTGTCAGGTAGAGGAGGACAAAGCTTGAATACCTGTGTTTTATTACACTACATCTTTCACTTTTGTCTTGAATAAATGTTGTTGTCATCAAAGGCCATTTGTCTTCTTGACTAATCTGCAGCTTTCCGCAAGGAAACATTTACTATCTGGTGCTGGACTGCCATATGTAGAAATATTAGGAGTGATTATTTGAGCAGTTTGCATTTCTTGTATATAAAAGGATGAGCACAGATTGGTTTATAGATAATTTTGCAACTGTCTGAAGGCTGTTAGGATATATGAAGAAGAATAGATTTATCTTTATATTGGATAGTACATTGCCATGCAGAGAATATCAGGTTGAGTAAAAAATAACACCCAAATGATTGCTTCTAGTTTATGATATACTTTTGTAAGCACAGAAGATAAACCATTAACACTTACTGAGCATTTCAGGTCAGATTCCATTCTCAATGTTTCTCAGCACGCTAACTGTTGCATGGGAATTCACACAATTTCCATGTGTAAATAAAGAAATACAGACAAGTACAAAGTATCAGAATGACTCTTCAAGGTCATAAATTAGCACCATCACTTGAACTCTGATTTATTAGAGCCTGTTGATCTAAAAGCTCTACTTTTAGCTAAAAACAGAACAAGAAAACCTTTATTAATAACCAAAGCGGACCTGAGTCCTTGTGGCCAATTTTTCTTACTGGATCTTGAACAATCTCTTTCCTGAACTACTTATTTCTCCTACCATCTTGTCAGACAGGGTGCACATTGGGGTGATATCTGACATTCCTACTCTGTAATTCAGGATCAAATGCTTAAGTTGTTTAGCTTCTGTTCTGATTTTGAAGGAGCTTGTGATTTATAAATCTACAATGGAATGGGCTCTCCATTTCCTAGTCATACTTCTTATTCCCAACACATGTAACACCAGCATATTCATTTTTCCTGCTTATCTTTAAATATAAATGGTGATCATGCCAAAGAGACACTAAGGTGCAATAAATGCACATTTCCATCTTCATAGTCCTGGGAAAAGTACTTCATCACCCATAGGTTTAAAATTAGTTCTGGTTGTTTCTTGGTTTATATTATGGTTGAAATTGAAAGTATTTGGGTATTTTGCTATTTGCTTTGTTCTCCTCCTCTGAAAGAAGACTAAACTGGTTCACAGCAATTTGAGATTTTGTTTGCTGACTGTTATTTGACAAAAGACAAATTATCTTGGTTAAGTATCTTAACTATTCTGAATTCAGTTTAGTTGTTTCCAGTGATAATGGTAATATATGATATTGTCAAGAATTATACTAAATCACAATGGCAAAGATGTGGCCTTATCCTTCCTAGCACCATTTTTCCTTTTTCATTAATTAATTAATTAATTAATTATTCATTTCCACTCAACATCAACACCCATTTCTCCTAGTCCTCCTCACCCATTTTCTTCCCTAGATTCCCTCCTCCTCTGAGAAGGGGGAGCGACCCCTAGATATTTCCCCACCCTGGCACATTAAATCACTACTGGATCACTGCATATCCACTGAGGCTAGTCAAGGAAACCCAGTTAGAAGAACATGATCTATAGGCAAGCAACAGATTCAGGGCCAGCTCTTACTCCAGTTGTTGAGGGATCTTCATCAAGTGGTACATCTCCCACATATATGTAGGGGCCTAGGTCTAGCTCATGCTTGCTTTATGGTTGTTAGTTCAGTTTGTGGGAACCCCTCAAGAGTCTAGGAGAGTTGACTCTGTTGGTGTTCTTGTAGACTCTCTATCTTCCTCAGGTCCTTCAACCCTTCCCCCTACTTTTTCACAATATTCCCCAGGTTCCATCTAATGTTTGACTGTAGGTCTCTCTGTATTTGTTTTAATCAACTTTTGGGTGGAGCCTTTCAGAGGAAGATTATGTTAGGTTCCTGTCTGTAAGCATAGCAAGGTATCATTAACAGTGTCAGAGATTAGTTCTTGCCTATGGGATGGGTATCAATTTTTGAATGTCCCTAGTTGGCCATTTCCTCAGTCTTTGCTCCATCCTTGTTTCTGCACATCTAAGCAGAAGACATTTTGAGTTGGAGGTTTTCTAAGTAGATTGGCATTCTTTTTTTCCACTGGAGAGTCCTGCCTGCCTACACATGGTGGCCACTTCTGGATCCATATCTCCTAATGCTATCTTTAAACTTTTTGTTTCCCAAGGCTGTAAGGAGGTATCCACCATCTCCTAATCTGAGGGACATTAGCCTAAAATATCTATAATATCTGATTGAACTTGAAAAAACTTACAACTTTGGTCATATTGCTAAATAGCAAGACTCAATAGTGTGGTGCAGTGACTTACAGTGACTTCTGAGTCCCATCCTTGATTACCATGTCCCCTTGTTTTTCAGTATCTTTGACTCTGAAGCTACATTTGTTGGGTTGAGCTAGTCATTGTGTCCTTGTCATTTTTATCACTCTTTGTGACTCACATGTTTTTGTTTCAGACTTTTTTAGATGCTTCAAGAACATACACAGTTTGCTATATAGGCAGTCTGGACAATTAAAGCATTTGTCTCATTGTTACAATATTTTCTGTGTGCATGAAATTGATCTTACTACTTATGATCAAGAAATTAAAAATCAGCCAAGTTTACTCTTCAGATCTGGATGAATTGTATCATAAAAATGATCCGCTCTTTAAAAAATGATTTGTTGTGATGTAACATTTTTATTCTCTCAAATTATCAGGAGAATCAGAACAGCAATAAAATGAGAGGGAAAAGCACTTGCTCTTTTTTGTTAATGGGATGTGCATCTCCTCCTCATCTTTAGGGAGTCTGAGAACATGGCATGGTTTCTGGAATGAAGACATCACTAAGAGGGAAATATGGTCAGAAATGCGAAATGGTATGGGAAAGGCTGACTTAATCAAAACCATTTGAGTTAAGTAATATTTTGATACTGATAGTTATGAGTAGTAATTATACATAATAGAAAGTTTATAAATATTGTACCTAGGGAGCTGACTCAATTCTAAGTTAGAATTTCTGAAATTTGGATAGTATGCTGCATCTTTTCAAAGGCATCATGCAGAAGTTGCTTAACTATTTTTAAAGTTTATTTTCATCTTATGAGAGTAATTGCTTTGCTTATACGTACATCTAGTTATGACATATGTGCAATTCCATCAGAGGCGAGAAGATGAATTTAGACTCCTTGGAAATAGAGGTATAGATACATGGGTTCTGGGAACTAGACCTGGGTCTGCTGCAAGAGCAACAAGAACAGATAACCATGAGCTCTCTCTCCAGCCCTTTTTGAACTGTTTTGTGACTTACAGCAATAATTATGTAGTAACATATTTGAGAAGATCCTTTTATATGATAATTTAAAAAGGAAGAAAAACTTCACCTGTAATGTAGTCTTTTAAAAAATGCAACAATCTTAGAAAATCACATAGCTGGATGGGAAAATCTGGACTGCATATCATCTAGGACTTAATTTAAACCCTGTATTTCCTATTTAATAAGGTTAAAAAGATGGTAAATTTTTGAAGTGTTCTGAGCCTGTTTTCTCTCTTTAAAAAGGGGGGAAATAATACAACTTAAGAGAAAGACCAAATCAAATAATTTGCCCTAAATCAATCATTGAAGTTTCTGCCAAACAAAAAACACACTGTCAAGGTGAAGCCTTTTTAGAGGAGGTCTAAGAAAATGACAACTAAGATTAAAATAGTACTATCCTGCAATTTTAATGATATTTTATAAATATTTGGCTTTTATTTATACATAAAATAGCAAGTGGTATTTGCCAGCATTGCCTTTTCTTCCCTGGTGCATACCACAAAGATTGTGAGCAGGTGTATGCCACATCTGGCCTTCTTGTAAACGGTGAATTTTCACTAGGCTTTCCTGCTTTTGAATTGAGCTGTTTAGCTGGAACTCATTGGCACTATGTAGTTGATTTCCATGTAAAAGTTGGAAGAGTCAGCCAGTATGAGTTCATGTTGCAGAGGGGATAGTGAGGGAAGAGAGGTAAGCTGGTGTTTGTGTGACTGAGGCTGCCTGGTAGGAACTGGACAGTAGGCAGAAGAGATTGGCTCTAGCTTTCCCTCCACATGTTTGGTTTGCAGAGGCATAGACTGTTATATCAGACTGGATCTCTTCTGTAGATCAATATGATAGAGGTATGCAACGTAGTAGCACCTAAACCGAGAGTGGAAATCCTTTTAAGGGATGAAAAGAGAGCAAGCTGTTGCCTTTGAGAGGCACTCAGGATGGTTAGTAGTGTAGAACTCAGAAACAGGAGTCTCTATCCAGAGAGAAAACACCAAAGCCAACAAAACCTACTCAAGTGCAAATCAGCACTTTGAACTTTAGCCTTTTAAGTTACTGCTTGGTATGGGATTAAACTTAGTTCTCAACTCACAGAAATATACGAGTAGCATTGAAATTGCTATAAAAAGTCTTCCTGTGTGGATTTGGGTTCAGAAGCAGGCCATTTAAATGGTTCCAGCTTTGATAGGATTATTGAAGACATTTATGCCTTATTTTTAAAATTTCACCTTTTTTTGGTATTCATTTGGATGGGCTTTCAGTTTGTACCTCAGGCTTCTCTAAAAATATCCGTGTTTCAATCTGGCCTCAGGTTTGTCCTCTTGCCTCAGCCTCTTATGCAATGAGATCACAGACATGTGCTCCTGTGCTTGTTTAAAATTTCCTTTGCAAAAACATAGTTGGGGGCTATTTTATTATATATAATCTATGTAGTTATTTTACCCTGAAAACCATGTTTTAAGATGTCCGTTCAGCAGTATGCTGGTTTCTGATGTAGTAGGTCCTCATTTTCTCTATTACTTCATATTTAATACTTAGGCTCTGGAATGGCATGATGCATAGCATTGGACAAATGAAACAGGCTCAGAGAAGTCAAATCAGTTGTGGAGGATCACACAACTCAGACTGGCAATTTCAGTATTTAAGCCCAGGTTAGGTGGGTTTCAGGACTCACATTTTAAGCCTGTAAATTCTGGAACTTCATTTAATTCCATAGCACACCTTAGTTTGCAGAATAGCTCCCAGCCCATAGTAGGTGTAGATTTTTTGAATGAGAAATGTCCCCCCTAGGTTCATATCCTGGAACACTTGGTCCACAGTTGGTGATGCTATTTGAGGAAGGTATGAAACTTTAGGTGGCACAGCCTTGGTGGAGGAAGTATTCACTGGGGTTGACTGTATAATCTCCCATTTCTCTTTCTTTCTTGTTCCAATATGTGGATGAACGAGTTACCTCCATGTTCCGGTTGCTATGAATACCTTTCTTGACATTAAAGGTTCTATATTTCTAGAATCATAAACCAAACAAATCCATTTTACTTAAGTTACCTTTAGTCATGGCATGTTGTCACAGCAACAAAGAAGTCACTAATGACATACTGCTCAGCGACAAGCTGTCTAAATCAAAACAATGAGTAGTATATCCAGATAATATCTAGAATTTACTTGTAAGTGAAGAAGTTGTCATCCATCATGGCTGGCATCCTTTTATACTACCAGGCTACTGTCTGAGACTTCCACCTGTATTGGGGTTACAGATGACTGTTACTCCCCTTCAAAGTAAACATTGTCCCATAACCCCTACACTAAGTCTTCTATCTACTTTGACCAAGGCTACCCTTCTGTATCCTGTTTCATTCTGTTTAGGAATTCTTAAAATATGGGAAAGTTAGGCTGGAGATGCGGTTCAGTTGTTAAGAGCATCTCTTTCTTTTGCACCCACATTGCATGAATATAACCAACCTGCAACTCCAGTTATAATGCCATCTTCTGGACTACCCAGAAAGACAAACATATTTTTTACATGTAAAATTATTTTTTCTCTCTTTTCATTTATGTATTCATTTTTTACACTCCAGGCTTTATTCCCCTCCATGTCCACCCTCGGACTGTTCCACATCCCAACCCAGTTTTTATGAGAATGTGCCCACTCTACCATTCCCCATTCCACCAGACCTCTAAACTCCCTGGGACCTCCAGTCTCTTGAGGTTTAGGTACATCTTCTCTGATTGAACACAAACCTAGCAGTCTTCCACTGTACATTAGGCGCCTCATACCAGCAGGTGTATGCTGAATGGTTGGTGTTCCAGTATCTGAGAGATCCCCAGGGTCTATGTTAATTGAGACTGCTGGTTCTTCTACAGAGTGGCCCTCATAATTTTAAAAACTGATTTTTATCATTTAAAATATATACAGAAAGAGGATAGAAAGATATCCAGTGTTTAAAAGCATCTGTTGCTTCTGCAGAGAACTTGTGTTCTATTTCTAGAACCTACATGTTGGCCCACAAGCATTTATAATTCCAGGTCCTTTAGATCCAATGCCCTCATCTGACCTCTGCTAACATCAGGTTAAGATATTTGTTTTCGACTGGCCTTTCACAATAGCAAAATCTTCTCTCTCTCGTATATGGAAACATTATATTTATTATGTGATTACAAAGTGGTTTACGTGTATTGAATATTTCTCTAGGCACCAGGTACAAAGGAAAGATAGTGTCCAAAATTACATGATGTCAACTTACTCGCAAGTAGAAGTCAAATATGTTTATCTGACTTCAATCTTAAACCTCTATCACTGAAGTTTAGAGCATTCCAAAATTCACAACATCAATCATAGTAGAATACAATTTAGAACTCCTCATGTAGGAAGATGTGAAGGCTGGTTACTAGCTTTAGCTTAACAAAGCCTCTGCAAGCTCATTTTCTGGCTTCTTTGCTTAGAGGGAAGTAGCTCATTTTCCCAGCAGGCTGGAAGCCATCTTAACAGATGGTCTTGTGCTGCATGGTATGTGCCAGTCATGGAGAATTTGCCTGGTGTGTCTGCAGGTGGCTTTTCTCTTGTCCAAGCAGCAGGCTTTGGCTAGAGAGTGCTTTTTCTGGCTCTCAAACAGAGTAAGGGGAGAGAGAAGATACTGATAGGAGGGGATTCAAAGTGGTTTTCTTTCATTTGGTATTTTTCTATAAGCAGCCTTACTTTAGAAATAGATAGATAGGTAGAGAGGGAGGGAGAGAGAGAGAGAGAGAGAGAGAGAGAGAGAGAGAGAGAGAGAGAGAGAGAGAGAGAGAGAGACAGAGAGAGAGAGAGAGAGACAGAGAGACAGAGACAGAGAGACAGAGAGACAGAGAGACAGAGACAGAGAGAGATTTAGGGATTAGTAGAATCTGAGAAACACACACCCTTTGAAGATTTTATAATCTAGTAGAGACTGAGGTATTCTTCCTTGATACCTGACTTTTTGTCTACCCCTGCATCCATAGCACATGGTTTCTCTTCTACCTGAAGTCTGTTGAAGTACTGATATCTAAAAATCTGTGGTCATTGGCTATGCCTGTCTGTTTTCATGGGGCTAGGCAGGGTATTTTGTTTCCTCCTGCCCATAAGACTGATAGACTTCTGCTAGAAGACTTGCTTTAATAATACATTAAATATTTTTCCATTTTAGTAACATTGACTACTCTGATTTCAACAGTAAGGCTGATTATTGTAATTAATCTTTTCTCTTAACTTTAGAGTTCACATATATCATAGAGAGGTGGGAGGGAGAATCTTCTTTTTGAATGTTTGAAAGCATGAAATTAAGTATGCATTAAATCATTTATAAGAATCACATTAGTTTGTATATGTTCCTGCTGTAGTTATTATTAATCAGGCAGATACTGTTTAGAAATATGGTTTGGTATATCTGAAAGGAACACAGAGTTCTGAGTAGTGTACAGATTTAAATCTTGTTAACCTTTGGTACTGTAGCAAAATATCACAGATTATTAACTTTGAAAGAGCAAAGGTTTACTTTGACTCAGAGGTTTAAAGATTTCAGTCTGTGGCCAGTTGGTTCCACAGCTTTTGTTCCAGAGGTCAACCAGAACTTTTTCACAGAAATATGTGATCCAATAAAATGCTGAGTAGATTGTCCTTGTGGTAGGGGAACAGAGGTATAAAGGTATATTCCTGTTACCCTATTCAAGGACACACCCGTGGCCTCAGAATTCCTACTATGTCCCAATTCTTAAAGGTTCTAGCTTCAAAATAGTTCTTACATGAGGATTACTTATCTAAACCATGATTTGTCATATAGAAATGATAATACCCAGCATATTGATTCACATGAAGGTACAACTGACCTGAAATCTGTCTCATCAATACACAAGTCTTTACTCTCTCACTTTTTGTTACTAAAAGTACTAAGCAATATTATTTATAAAAAGTGATTAGCCTGAAATAAGCATTTCGTACTTGTGAATTAGGTTTATCCTTCAGTGTTCCTAATTAGGGAGAAGTGACTTTCTGATTGCTCATGGGAGATATAGTGACTTATATTCCTACTCTTGTCTTTCCTGTATGTGAATGGAATGACCTTCTTTAGGAAGTTAGAGATGAATTGAAATAAAATTTCTGTTATTATTGGAATCTCTCTAGACATAATCTTGGAAGGTACAACACTTAAGTGAGGAGCAACAATGTCAATTGGCATGTGACTGTCTTGTTCAGAGTTTCCTGATGTATTATTGCCAATTAACTGACTTTGCAATGTGCTGCTGTTCTTGGAACAAAACCATTGTCCTCTTCAGGAGAGCAGCTGTATCTATTTAGGAGACAATGTCAAAATCAGGCCATGAATGCTGATCATTCCCTTCTCAACGTAGGGAATGGGGAGGATCATTGGTTCCTTCAACTGGGATACTCCCACTCCTCAAAGCCATTTGTATAAACTTCTGTCCTAATGGCATGTGACCTCAGTGTCTCAAGGTAAGGTGGTCATGGAGAAGCCACCATTCATGCTGAGTGAAGATTTTCCATGTGAATGCTTTGGGTCAAATGCATTCCTACTAGTCACTTGTTACTATACTCTGTAATTAAGCTCAACAAACCTCTTGGTTTCCCATTCTGAACTGTGGCAGAAATGAACATTAGTACAATGTGGGGACTGGAGAAGAAGTAGACATCACTCAAGTTTTCCCCAGGAAGGAATTATCACAATTATAAATTACCATGGCACCTCTGAGTATTTTTTTGAGATATTTGTGGTGACTAGACCCTTCAACAGATCCCATATAACCAAAGCTCATCTGGATTTTCTTTGTGTTGCCATGGATAATTTTCTCTTCTTGTATAAACAAATGCAAAGTGATTAAAAGATTCTTCCCATCATATTGAAATAAAGTAGGAACAGTCATGTTCCCTGAAAATCTGTCCCTTCATTAAAAATAATGCTGTGAAGAGAATCCATGACCTTGGTTTATTCCAGCTCTGGTTGTGTAGGTATTCTGAGGGGAATTCTGTGTTAACCTGTTTCTTGTTCATTTGCCTCTCTCCTTCATGCATCAACTTGATAAGCACCTTGGTCTTAAATAGCTATTGTGATGATATTGTGTTGGCACAATTGTTTTGGTGTGTGTGTGTGTGTGTGTGTGTGTGTGTCCTTTAATTCTTTGAGAGTGATGGTCTCTGGATATTATCTTTATTTTTTTGGAAGAATTTCCTGTACAATAAAAAGTAAATGCTGATTGAAAATATTGCTCTTTAGAACCATCTGAGAATAAGCTCCGTGCATCCTGTAGTACTGCAGATTGCTGACAGCTTCCAAGCAGATTGTTCTTGGACATTTCTTCCTGTTTATAGACTAGTAATAGATAATCCACCACAGCAGGAAATCATGGCAGCTATCTCACGAACATAAAGTCCATAGATTCCATTTCCTTATTGTAGATATCCCAATAATGTCCTTTATAGCCAAGGGAACCAACACACTGTCAGTCACGTGTCACCTACGTGTCAGATCTCATAAGTCTCCATCAATTGACAGGTTATTCAGCTTTTTTTTCCTGATGACTTGAAGAGCTTGGAGAGGTACTGGGGAGATGTCTTAGTGTTTCAGAGCATATACTGCTCTTGCACTGGAGGAACTGGAACCCACATCAAGCTGTTCAAAGCCAGTTATCATTCAGACCCAAGGGATCTGACACCCTTCCCTGGCTTTGGTGGGCATCTGTACTTAGGTGTACATGAGTGCATGCATGCACGCACATGTGCATGTGTAAGTGTATGTGTGTTCACACACAAAAATTAAAATTTTGAAATATATACTTTTTAAAATTGGGAGATTCAGGAGTTTGGCTGTTTAGTTTTTTATATACTTCATTCAGACTATGTGTGTTTGGCAGGAATATCTCACATACAACAGGATTTTTGTTAAAATGTGTGCCTTTTAGCCAATAGTACATAGCTTCACTGTGAACATTCTTACTGATATTTTTGTGACTCTTTAAGTTTAGACTTGCAAGGTTTCTTTATTGCAAGGTGATTTTTTTTTCCTTGAGGGTTTGATTTTGATTTTGTGTTTGAATATATTAAGTCCATAAATACCCTGCCATTCATTATTCTTCTGATAGGTTGGTATTATTTCTTCTTTTGTTATCAATCATTTTTCTACTCATCCACATTCTATTTTAAAGTGTTGTAGGTTTTGTTTGTTTGTTTTAGTCTTGTGTATTTCTATGTTATTTTTAGATGAGCTATCACCATCATTTATGTTGATACTCAGTCTGCTGCAGATTTGGTTCCTGAGCACCACAGTTCAGTTAGCCCCATGCCTTTTCTGACATGAATACTTTTCAACACTTCCTTCCATCACTATAATATTGTAAAGTATTAGGTTCTTTCCCTGTGTCAGTCTCACTGTCAGTGCAAAAATCAATCATTCTTCAGGAGATGCTCCTTCTTTAACCAAAAAAAAAAAAAAAAATAACTTTATCAGATATCTAGCTATAAGGTGTCCTTACTGTTCACAATGATTATCTTGGAACTCACTTTCTGTATTTTCCTCTATCTTACCTATGAAAATATATGAGTTTCTTTAGCTCTAATTGCCATTTTAAAGCCAATGTGCTTATGTAATTTTGGTTTCTTCTTCACCTTTTTTTATTAGCAATGAGAACTCTTAGTGCCCTGCTCTTCTCCCCTCTACTATGATTTTTTTCTAGTGGAGTGTGTGTGTGTGTGTGTGTGTGTGTGTGTGTGTGTGAGAGAGAGAGAGAGAGAGAGAGAGAGAGAGAGAGAGAGAGAGAATGTGTGTGTGTGTTCGAGTGCAGAAATTTGTGTTTGAGGTGTCAATTAAGACTAGAAGAAGGCATCAGGTCTCTTGGAGTGGATTGGCTACATCCTACAGATAATTGTCTAGTCAATGTGAATTCTAAAATTCAAATTCAGATCCTTTGTAAGAGAATCAAGCCATTGATTGGCAAAACATTTGTTAGTCTTTCATCTATGGTGACTTATTTATTTATTTATTTATTTGAGACAGGTTTTCTCCATATAGTCCTTTTTATTCTGGGCCTTACTATACACAAGACTGGCCTTAAACTCACTGAGATCTACCTTCAAAGAGTTGGGATTAAGATCAGCAAGAATATTCTTTTTATTTTATTTTTATTTTATTTTATTTTACTTTTTTGAGAGACAGCCTGTCCGACAACTGGCTATGGAGGCCAGGCTGCCCTAGAACTCACAAATACCTGCCTGTCTCTGCCTCCCAAGTCCTGGGATTAAAGTGCATTCCATCACACTGAACATTGTGTTATTTAATTATGTGCATGTGTCTAAGAAGGTAAAAGAGTTATCAGAACTCCTGGAGTTACAGGTTGTTGTGTTTCTAATATGTGAGCTGGGAACTGAACACAGGTCCTCTTTGAGAACAGTAAAGGCTCTTAACTGCTGAGCCATCTCTCCAGCTCCTCACTCATATGATTTTATTTGCTTGATTTTCCTTCTTTGAAAACTGATTCTCACAACTCTCCAACTAGATGAGCACTTCTCTCACCATTCACAATTCTTCCATAGCTGACAGTATTTGAAGAGAAGGAAAGAGCAGCCAGATTTGGTAGCATCTAATAATTTCATGAGCCCATCTTTCAAAATACAGTAGCACTGTGGGTACTTCCTGTGTACACTTGGCTCCTTCTTGCTCTTTTTAGTCCCATGCATTGGTTAGAGTGAAATTCCCTTACAGTGTCTTCTCCTCTGCTTCAGATCATACGTCTTTGAGTTTATTCTAGTTGTGAACATTTCTTGGAAGTCCACTCTCAGATATTTTGGTTGTATTTACCTGTGTTGCATTGTTTTACATTACTGCAGCCTCAGCTATGGCTCTAAACACACATGTTGATTTGTACTCCATATGCTCTTGTACCTCATAATACCCACGGATACTCACAGAAACATCAAGAGTCAGATTTGAGACTGTGTTAGAACTGTGGTGTATTCTTAATGAACACAAAGCATCCTCTTGGCCCTGTCATCATGGAGAAAATTGATATCTCTCATGAGTGCATTATGTTAGAAGAATATTTTATCTTTTTAAATGGCTTTTTGAGTTTTATTATGCTCTTGTCTCAGGCTGCTGAGTGACTGGGTTTGTGGGTTCAACCTACCATGATGAAGTATCTGCTTTTACTCCTCACTAATTAATTTATTTACTCACTTTACATCCTGATTACAGCTCTCCTCCTTCTAATCTTCCCTAACAAAACCCTTTCCCCCATTCTCCTTTCCCTACTCTTCTGAGAAGGGAGACATCTCCCTTGGGTACCAACTTACTCTACCATCTCAATTCATTACAGTACTAGGTATATCATCTCTGAATTTAATCAATCGAATTATCAACTCTACATCCTAAGAAATCCTAGCACCTCAGCTTGCATTTACCTCATGATCGTTGCCTTAATGTATCCCACTTGCTCTAAACCAAACCAATCTTATGTTAGATTGTATGTTGGGAATTGGTTTTAATGCTTTGTCTTGATTTGACCCAAAATCAAAAGTCTGCATATCTGAAAACTTAAGGTACATGCCCTTAATTGGTAAACAGAGGAACAAAGAGAGAAAGGAGCTCTAGGTAAACACAGGAGTAGGATAGACCAGGCTGGGAAGCAACAGGAGGAAGTAACAGTGAAAATGTAGTTACAAAAATATAAGTGACCCTCAGAAGAGTTGCCCAAATGTGTATTGGGCAGCAAAAATAAGTGGGCCACTTAGAGGGAGCCGGGGTAACAAAAAATAGACTTAAAAGGTGTTAAGTGAGGAATGCTGAAGGGAAGAATGTGCTTGCTGCAGGGAGATTTAGAAGAGAGTAGCCATCAAACAAGTCAAGACATCAAAATTACCTGGCCTGTGTTTGTCTCTCATTCAGAAATCCATAGAGTTCTTGGGCAGGTGCAGCAAGTGTGTGACCCACCAGGAATCAAAGCAGTTGATTAATTAACCACTATATTTTAATTTTTCACCAGTACTCTGCCTCATGCATCCTAACTTGAATGGTCTTATGTGACTCTTTGAAGGGTGCCTGGACACATGTATAAAGTTAGTTTTATTGAAATGTATATGCTTTCATTTACTTAATGCTAGTTTTTAAGATTTACCATGGGGTACGTGTTAGTTAGCTTCTTTTTGCTGTGATAGAATTCCATAAGTGCATGTTATGGAAGGAAGAGTTTATTTTGCCTTACAGTACTAGGGTGTTTTGGTAGAGAAGTCATGGTAGATGAAGAAGGAGGCAGCTGGATGTTGCCTGTGTCCTGGACTGCTTGCTGCCTTGTCCTTGGGAGTTACAGGTGAGAAATGCTGCAGCAAGCTCATCTGAGTACTGCTACAAGTTCCTTTAATACTCTCCACCTTCACCACCATTGGTCCAAAAAGAGTATCTCTTCTAAACAGCAGTTCTCAATTGGCTGGCATTGTTTGCACCAGCAATCCTTGCTCTCACAGGCAGTCTTCAATTAGGTCTTCCTGTAGAAGATGCTTTTGCAGCAGTGAAAGAGGTGCATTTAGAAAGAGGTGGCCTTGCCATTTATGCTATAGCTGATCACATTGCATTCACAGTAAGGAATCCAGAAGCAATGAATTACTGGTATTTGGCTTGTTTCTCCTTTAACTCAATCCAGCACCCAGTCAATCTAATGGTGCTACCAACACTGAGAGTGTGTCCTCTTTCATCCATTAAACTAATCTAGATAATTTCTTGAACCATACCTAGGGGTTTCTTTCCACAGTGATTCTAAATTCTATCAAGTTGCCAGTTAAGATTAACCACCGCAGCGAGTAAGGCAGAGTAAGGTTTTTAGGTGTCTTATTCTCTTTTACATGCCTGTGGAGAGACTCACTGGGGATGGATCCTTGGGGAAGATGAGGGTTTGTTCTTGAATGTATTCACAGAGATGGTATAGAGATAGGTAGGAAGTTGCCACCCATATGTCCTATAACTATAGTGAAGTCGTTTCTTTCCCCTTCTCCATTTAAGGGAACAATGTGAAAAGAAAGGTTCATGTGACCTTAGATAATTTCTTTTCTAAAACTTTGTTTTAGTTTTAGTTTAGTGTGTACAGTTTGTGTGTGTTCATTCTGCAATGCATGAAACCTGACACATGTGTGAAGGTGAAAGGGCAACTTTCCAGAATCAGTTTTCTTCTTCCATAGTGTCCTTGGATTCTAAGTTAGCTTCTCAGTCTTGGTGGAAATTGGATCTTCTCACTGAGAAATCTTATGGTTTCCAACATGTCTTATCTCCAATTCTTCATGTAACATTGTCAAGTAAATAAAAGGGATAGGAGTGAGCTCACTGTTTATCCAAATCTTCTCATAAGGACCAAAGAATTATCATACAACCTACAGAGGTCATGTGCTCCTGAAGTTTCAACACTGACTTTCTAAAAGCTTAGTATCTGTTACTTCATTGAAAAGATTCCCCCACCCTCAAGTATACCTAAGTTTCTCAAATGAGTATTAAGCCAGTGTCTAACACGGGAATGATTAAGTATATATAAAGATATGAAAGCAAAAAAAAAAAAATAGAAAAGACCCTCTGAAATGAAATCATCAGATATAAGAGAGATATTTGAAAGTCGCTGAAGCATAAACCTAAATTAAGTAGTTAACTGCCTGTTTTGTATGTGAACCAATGTAGTGATTGCTATTCAGATCTTAATTCTTGAACAAAGGTCTGCTTTCAATGTCTAGAGATAAATAGCATTTGTTCAGAGGTAAGAGGAAGCCCAAAATGAGTCAAATTTAAATAATGGAGAATGCTCAGAGAACACATAAATATGCATTTGCCTGGTTCCCTGGAAGTGAGATGAATACTATCTTACTTCTAACCACAGTGCTGACAGTCTTCATTCATTCACCTTGCTCCCTTTAGGATTCTTCTCTCCATCTGCTTTTTGCCCCACTAATGTCCATTTTGAATTCATCTGTTCAAAAGAAAATATAACAGGAAGCATGGTATTTAAATAATTTGGAGGAGTGAAAAACTCTTCTCTTAAGAAATATACTCTAGAAATAACATATTGCATAATTCTATCAGTATCCATCCCATCTACCCTCCCTTGATCTTTCCCTTCTTGCCAAATCCTCAGTTTTTCACATTATATTTTTGAAAAACTTGGTTCCTTATTTCTTTTGTAGGTGGTGGCAGACTTCTTCATGTATGTATGCTTCTTTTTTAATTGATGAAGCACTTATGTTAAAGTGTGTGCGTATTTCACTATGTAATGTTCTGACAAACAAGTAGAGCATCCAGACCCTCAAATAGTGAACATTAAAAAGTCCTTTAACTCTTTCTAAATATATAATTCATTTGGGGGAGATGTTGAGAAATGAACTCATGATCTCCTGGATGTCAGGTAGCCACATTATCACTAACTTCTGTATATTCAGTATATCCACAGCCATAAGTATACAGTAACTTCCTAAGTACTGTTGCACACTGAGCTAACGAATGCCACTCCTCTATCCAACTTTGTTTTATAGAGTCGCCAACCTTTCCACCTCTCCATTTTCTTCTCCTCCCCTTTCCTTCCAGTCCCCTGAAAACTCTATTCTATCTTCTGCTTTTAAAAAATAAGCATGTTTTTTTGTTCTCATATATGTTTAAGAATATCTTGGTTTGTCTTCAGTTCTTGGCTAATGAACATGCCAAACATATCCTAGTTACATCTATTGCTTAAAATTATATGATTTACATTTTATGGCTGAGTGCTAGTCATCTGTATCTATTTCTAATCTATATCTATACCCATGTAACCTATACTTATATATCCATCTATTATCTACAAACACCTCCCACATATAAACACACACTCACACACACTTATACTGTGCTTATTCATTGTTTGTGAATGTATTTAAGTACTTATTTTAAAAATATAGAGTACAGCATCCTATTAGCCCAGTTCTTATTGACTTGTGTTGGGTGGGAGTGGGTTGCCACAACTGTTCAAATCCTGAGTTTTACCTTCTTTCATTTGAAGATCGTAATGACTGGAAGCTAAACTCTGGGAAATAAAGTGAAGTCTGTGTCTTAAAAGAGTTTAGGAATGTTCAGATCTTCCAAATAGTAACTTCTACTTTTTCACAGTTTAATTTGTTTAAAAAAACATTTATGAGTATTTTTCCTGCATACATACATGGATGTGCACCGTGTCCATATATAGTGCCTGCAGAGGCCAGAGATGTCATTGGATCACCTAGGACTGAGGTTAAAATCTCTTCACAAACACTGTGTGGGTACTTGGAATCAAACCCAATTCTTCTTGAAGAATGAGTGCTCTTAGACACTGAGCCATTCTCTTAGTCCCAATAACCTCTACTTCCAACTGAACAGGACATTATCACAGAGAATTAGGGAGTATACAGAATTTGTAGTAGGACAATAAACTAAGCTGAGATCAGTGTCATTAAGAACATGTGGCCAAGGGAGAAGCCAAAATGTCATCCAGAATGTTCTGAACATGTGATTTTATGAAATGCGCATTTGGCCTTTTCCTTCTTTTCATGCCAGTCCTAGTGTCTCTGGAATCTTTACAATGGTATCTGTCTGCCAAGAAAAAAAAATGATCCAAAAAAATGGAAAGGAAAGAAAGAAACAGCCACAAACAAACAATACTGTTGTATTTTGAAAAGGAGCTCATTTCTAGTTTGTTCCAAATATGTCAGGTTTTTACCTTGAGGCACTGGTCATCCATTCATTTAACAACTACTTGTGAGTTTCTGCCAGGAAACCATATTAGACATGTGCAATGAGCATAGTGTGATGATGTCCACGTACAAATAATCACACCCATGTCAAAACCATGCCAATCCTACTGGCATAGAAATGAGCAGGGACGGAGCACACACAAGCGCCAGCTATACTGAAGGCCCCGGAGTCAGTTGGAATTTGTTATTAAATTGAAACCTTGGTGTCATGGTTGAGCAGACTTTAAACAGAGATGACCTTCCTTGTTACTGCTGTTGTCTAGACAATCCTCCAAGGGAACAGACGTGACTGACTAAAGAGGATACATAATAGTATATGGTGTGGGGTAATCCTGTGAAGCCACAGACAGTGTTTAGGAGCAGACCAGGAGCTCCATGAAAGATAGGTACAGTATAGGCCAGATTCCTAAGAGATGAGCTCATTGAAAATATTGTGTTGAAGGATTGGATTTACATTATGCTCTCAGCTCTTTCAGCTTCACAAAAAGGAAACCACAATTACAAAACTGCTTAAGCTGTGTGACTATTAAGATGTCTCTTGAAATCTGAGAATGTTTACAAAATAAGCTTTGAAAATTGAACAAGGATTTGACATCTCTAATTACTTAGATATCTCCATTGCCCCCATAGCTCTACTGTCCTGGGTCTTTGTTGGTTTATCTTATTTGGCTTCCTGATAAACACCACATTCTTTAGAAGCAAGCAAGCCCTGTAGAAATGGGAACTTGTTTATATGTGTTTCAATCTCAGAGAAGCACTGGTTAACTGATCTTGAGCCAAATGGTTGGTTTAATTAGTATAAACAGAGAGTACACCACCCTGGTCACCATACCTTGGAACGTATATCTTCTGGAATGTAGGGGAACAGTCTTTCGTGAATGACTTTTCCATTAAAACCATATTTTGTATGTAGCTTTTCTCCTTGGGGGTACCATAATTGTGCCACACCATTCTGCATTAATTTTCTCATTGCATGCAATTCCTAACAGAGATTTTATTCAAGTATTCATACCTCTTCAGAACATCAACTATCACCTGAATCACTAACCTTTGGCTTTATCAGTTCATTAATACCCAAGATGGAACAAGAAATAAACTATGGTTGCAGTAGATAAAGGAGGTTTGGGTATGTGTTCTAGCATTACTGAAAGGAAGCTGCCCAACACTGACTTCTTCCTTCAAGAATTTGTATTTTAAACTAGTGAAATATTTCTATTGGCTTTGCTATGTAGAGTTTGAACAAGTCCTGTCATTGGAAGTGAGCAGAGATAAAATCAGCCAGCTTAGGTCCCAAGTTCATTCTGCTGGCCAATGAAGAAACACGGATTTTGTAGACTGGATGGAACAGGGTGTCCTGCTGACAGAGTGTGGGTGGCATACCACCCCAAAAGCTAAGAGCAGCATTTCGTCCATTAAAGCTTTCTCTTTCCTCATCTTCAAAAATTCTAGACACATCCTTGACTTCTCATCATGGCCAGCTTCTCTGTTACTATTCACAAAAGATTTATGGACAGGTCATATTGAAAAGTATTTACAGGAATATAAATGCTATTTGGTGTCAATCTGTCCTGCATTGAGGAGGCAAGGGTTTATTTTCCACTGGTGTTTTAGGAAGTCCAGCTATCTTGGGCTTACCATGTTAATTTACATTTACAAGTAATTGTGTTCTGTTAGCTTTAAACAGAGATTACCATTCTGCTACCCCAAACCTGCACAAGAGATAAACAATACTCTCTAAATAGAAGCAGATACATGGCAATAGCAGAGCTGGGCTACTCTTCCCAGTTGGCCTCTAACTTGAGGCAGCCAGGAGATTTGGACCCACATTTCTGGTTGTTAAAGCATTTTTTTCTTATCACCTTGCCTCTCTGGCAAACATTCTCTTTAATATCTTACACCTTTGAAAATCCTGCCAGACTGATTCAGGACCTCTGGTTTGCATTGATGTTTGTGGTCAGGGAGAAATTGTATGCTAAATCAATTGAAAAACCATTTTTAATTAAAATCTGGGCCCTCACGACACCAGGCTCAATGAACACCATTTATTATTCTATACAGATGAAATCTGAACTCAAAGAAAGGTAGTTCTTCGAGGTCTCATTTGGGATTTTAAATCTGAATTGAGTTGTTGATAAATTATAATTTGAGAATCCTTTTTCCTGCAATTTATCTCACTGTCTACAAGATTGGGCTATTTCCCTGAAAGAGCTAAACAGAGGTGATGTAGTGACAGAATCCCCACTGTCACTGGAGACTTTCTGCCTGACTTCTTTCAGAAGGACTGGGATGAAGGAGAAGTTGAAATAAGACCTTGAAGTGAACCTCTCTCCCTACTGAAGCTCTGGTTCAACCAAATGGGAACTGAAACTTCCTTGGACTATATTTCAACAGATTTAATTTTCCTTGGAGAACTGAAACATGCTGAATAAGATATTGTACCTGTGCTTCATGGAGGCAGCCCAATAGGAGCACATACTTTATTTTCCACTTGAGAAAATAGAGGTCATGAAAAAAGAAACACAGAGCTGTAGATTGGACAAGGGGAGCTGGAATAAAGATCCTACACCCTTTCCTATTCATTTTGCAACACCAAATATCACCAAATGTGGGGTTCTTAATCATCCCTGTGTGGGTTCAGAGGCTTGTCGGCTGTAGGGGTGGAGGTACCCTCTTCAACATCTTTCAGCAAATTGTAAGGAGATAATCTTGATTGCATATCTCATTTTCTACTTCTTTATTTTATCATCTTTGTGTAACACAGAGGAGACTGAATTTACTCAGTTTTAGTAGATATAATAAGGTAGCTTTGATTCTATTGGATTAATTTCCAGTTTGGGGAGTAGATGTAGCTTTATAGTTTTAACAGAAGCTATGGAGATACTTTTGGAAAGTTTCTGCATACCAGAGAAGAAAATCTCATGTATGTATATATGTGTGTGTGCTTGAAGTTGATGATAAATGTCCTCTTTCTTTCTCCATTTTATTTAGAAGCTTTCTGAGTTGACTATTCTAGTTATTTTCTCTGATTCCTGAGTGCTGAAATTGCAGGTGGCTTCTATGACTATCTATGTTTTTATGTGGGATTCTGTAGTACCAGAGACCAGTCCTCACCCTTTACCAACAATTCCTCTAGGTTATCCCTAACTACCCCCATGTAAGAGCCCATATTTGAGTCTCTTACTGCTTCCTTTACTCTGTGGTGACTCATTTGCAGATGAGTTTTTTCACAATTCTCATGATTTTTATGAGGGTGATGTTTTATAATCCTATTTTCATAATTTCTAAGAATCATGTTGTTATATTTAGAACATGCCTATAGCTAGTCAATATTGTTCTATGAGATTACTCACTAGCCACATATTGTATTTCATTAGGTGAATAATTTAGCAAGAACTTTCTATTTATATAGAATTAGTAAAAAGTCATGAATCTAAAGCCTTACCTCAGTGACTCCTATTTACTGAAGACATAGGCAGGTAATACATCTATTGTAACAATGAGAATTATGAAGTAATGTAAAAAGTACCTTTACCATTAGTGCCATAGACTATGGCCCCTTTTCCTGCAGCCTTGATACTTGTTGATTGGAATTTTTTCGAATGTCTACTACTTGGCTGCTGGCCACTAGGGATGCCACACTATTTACCTCATTTAGTTATTATAGGATCAGGGAGAAATCTCACCTGATCTGATAACTTGACATTGATCCCCATGAACTGTGTGAAAACAGATGCAGGCTCAGTGTCAGAAGCAACAGAGACCCTGCCTCAACAAAGTATAAACTGAGAAATTTCTTTTGAAACTTAGCCTCTGTTCTCAACGTGCACACTATGACACTGTCCATTACACACACACACACACACACACACACACACACACACACACACACACACAAATTAAATTAAATTAAATTAAACAAATACCTACTATGGGATGATACTAGAGTCTGGAGCTTGGGTGTCCCCAAAAGAGAAATGTGTTAAAGGCTTAGAGTAGGCTAGGTCTCTTTACATATGGTTGGATCTATAGGATGTAGGAATTATTGGAAGCATTCGGTTATGGTGGGGGGTGCGGTTGTATTTTTGATTGTGACGTCCTTAGCCTTTTCTTTTTCCTCTTTGCCTTCCTGTCCATAAGGTGAATGTTCAATCAAATGTTTTTCATCATTGCAATGTGATAGTTCCAGTAAAAGTCTGATAACAAAACTTACTATACAATGGGAATCTATAAAACTACAAGTTGAAATTAAACATTTTTTCTTTGTAAGTTGATTAGATCAGAGCTTTTCTAAAAATGAGAAAAAGTTAACAGAAGTAGCTACTCACATATGTAATTTTTACAATAGGGAAGTGAGGATTGAAGAACATAACAATTCAAAGGTGCCATTTCAGATAAGCGATACAATTGGGAGCAGCAAGAAGACGATTATTTTGACACTGGGTACCTATTGATATGATTAAATGAGTCACACCTGGAGTCCTATATGCAGACACATAGAAGAGTGATGTCCTAGAAAGGAATGCCATAATTAATTCAAAGGGACTTGCAGACAAGGCAGAAAGGAAAATGCACAGGACACAGTTAAGAATCACAAGAAACAAGTATTCACATGTGAAATCCAAAGAATGAATCTTTCTTTGAACTACTCCATACTAAAACTTTACCTTTTCCTTCCCATCTCACTCTTGATTGATTGGCAAGTCCTCTTGCCACCAACCATCTGCTGAAACATGGTTTCTAAGCATCTATCATCTTCCAAAAACACTGCCTTGCCAGTAAATTTTCTTTTGACCATAACCTAGACCTGAAGCTCATGAGAGCGATATGTCATCCTCTTTGCTTCCATTGTGACACACACTCTTTTTGTAAGTGTCCAGAAAATTGTTTATTGCCAGTCACAAAAGAAAAGTATATTAAAAGACCCTATGGAAAAGCTGCCATTTCATTTTGTCTCACTTCTAAAGAAAAGCTTTCTTCTGTTCATGTCATTGACTTGACAAGTGTCAAAATCTAGGCTTCAATATCTTCCCATTTTATACTTGCATTTTCCCAAAGCTGATGCCTATGAGGTTGGAAATTAATTTCTATGCATTAGAAAAAAATATGTGAAGTGTATCCTTCTGACTAATGCATACTTTGTCAACAAAATGAGCTACTTATTTCATAAGGAGTCTTTGGCTGTCTTGCTTTACCAAGTAGATAGATAAATATTTCTAATTTAAGCCATAATCTGAAAAAAAAAAAAGAAAAACAAAACAAAACAAAACAAAACACTTAGAGGTTAACACTATATTTTCCAAGAAGCTTATTGGCTCAGTTGATATCCTCTATTAACATTCTTGGTCTTTATTTTAAAATGTAGTTATTTTAGTTGTATGTATATGCATGGCTTTTCTACATATATGGGTATGGCAACTATAGAATGGCTGGGGATAAGTGAGAAAACTGTCTAATCAGGAGCAGAAAGTACAGTTAGGTTATATGTTGCTATATGGGTATTGGGAACCAAACATAGGTCCTCTGGAAGAGCAGCCAGTGCTCTTAACCATGGACCCAAGTCTCCAACATTAGATCTTTATCCTATTTGATTGCCTCTATGGGTATTTGATTTTTTTCCCTCAGTTTCTTTGGTTGTTTATTTCCTTCTCTAAAATATATGAGCCTTGATTCTTTATAGTCTCCCAATAAGAACATTTTACTGTCTCACTGGGGACTAGGACTATCAAGATGCTGAAGGTAAAAGCCTCGGTATTTTCTAATTCCTCTGATTTCTTATGGCTGTACTTTTAGCAATGGATGCTTCAGGTTACAAGCTAGTCTACCTAGTGTTAATACATTTATAATGTTCTAGTTTTACTTATGTTTCCAATGAAGAAAGCACTCTCTGGACTTTCTTCACAGACTCTCCTTTATCTTGGAAATGAAAGCTGATCTCTAGATTGTGACCTCTTCCTAAGTTTGTTCTTTCAACTCTTTTAAACACAGTTGGAGCTAAGTACCTATGTTCAAACCCTGGACTTTGTTTATTGAATGTATTTTGATGAACACTATCCCAAATAAATGAGTGCCGAAATGGGACCTTGGGTATTGTATTGACCACCTGTAAAATCCAGATCAGTTTAGCCTGACATTACTGATAAACTTGAGTCATAATCCATGTCTCATATCTTAAGATTTCTGGGCAAAATTGAGTGATTTAATACTATTCTAAACATAGTCATGTACCTATAAAAGTAGAAAACACATTGGGAAAAGTTTGTTTAAACCTGGTACAGACCATGTAGTTCTCTACCTCATTTTTAGCTGTAAAATTGATGGAAGAAACTTTCCAGGCTAGAGAGCAGGACTAGAGAGAACCTACTGGAATGTGAACCCCCTGAGAGCAAAAACTTGTTTCTTTTTCCTGTTGCCACAATTTTGTCAACTAGAGTTCTATTATATGATAAGTGGTCCAGATAACAAGTGCCACCACATAGTACTGTGCAGGCTTCTTAAATATCCGGTTTAAAAGTGACATGAAATCTGTTTTCAAGGATGTCAACTAGGCTGTGATCAATGCATGTGGGAATAGAGGAAAATTTGAAAGGAAAGAGTTAGGGTATATTGGCTCCACCAAGATGAAATAGGTTACCATAGTCCTCATTTCTGTGTCTTAGTTTAGGGTGTGGTCACTCCAGAAATAAAGTGCACACTCTTATGAGAGATAGAGCACACATTAGCTTAAAAATTATTCTTGGGGGCCGGAGAGATAGTTCAGTGGTCAAGAGCACTGACTGTTCTTCCAGAGGTCCTGACTGCAATTCCAGCAACTACATAGTGGCTCAAAATCATCTCTTCTGTTGTGTCTGAAGATAGCAATAGTATACTCACATACATAAAATAAATAAACCTTTACAAAGTATTCTCAAGAGTGCCATGGAGTTAAGTCAATAGGTCAAGTGATTTCAGCACAAGCACAAAGAAAAGAGTTTGGAGCCCCAGAACCCAAATAAAAACTGGGGCATGGCAACTCTAACTTTAACTCAAGCACTAGAGAACAGAGATGGGCTAATCTTGAGGCTTCCTGGCCAGGCCAAACGTTGAACACCATGTTCAGTGAGAGATCACATCTCAATGTATTAGATGGCAAAGCAATTGAGGATGACATCCTGGAGTTGACTCCTTGCTTCTGCCCCCACATATGTACAAATGTATATACACACAGACACACAGGCACACAGGTACACACACACACACACACACACACACACACACACACACACACACACATACACACACACCATTCATGAGTGTCACACAAGTAAAAGGCTGGGGGAAAAAGGATTACTTCATTCTATATGACAAGTCAGTAAAACATAGATGACACCACAAAATTAAATGAGGAGGGCAGAGGCTGCTGGTTGAAGGTTAATGTCTTTCAAGGGTCAGAGAGCACCAGTTCAATGTTAACACCTCCCAAGTGTATCTGCTGGCTCTGTTTATTCTTTCAAGGTTATTTCTATACTTTTCTCTTCTATTGTATATACATCTCAGCAGCAAAGTGATGAAAGAAGGAGTGTGCAATAATTCTGGTGTGCAGTGCACATGTACAAGCACTAGTGTATTTTCTGTTTCCATGGGAATATGTACATGCACGAAGATCTAGCTTGTATTTTTTTTTTGTAGGCACAGAATTTGAACATTGTAAAAGTTAAATGGTTTTTAAAAGTAAAAACAGAAAAGAATAGGTTAAAATTCCATTTGAACTTAGATAAGCAGGGTATGGTATTCTTCTGGGCTGAAGACTTTGTGAGAGGCCCTTTGCCCTTAGAGGACTGCTCAGTGCTTCTGCAAATACAACTAATTTTGTCCTGTCACTGCAGTCCTCAAGTGGCTTTTTACAGTTCCTACTTGTCCTTATGGATTACCAGTCTCCCTCTGAGCTTCAGAACCCGATTCCAGCATCAATTCTATTGGATCAAAATCCATGCTATATTGCTTATGGTTGTTTAAAAGTCTAGAAAGACCTTTAGGAAACCATAACAAATAATAACAACATGAAAAAAAAAGCTTAACTTCTGCATAGCCTCTTTCTTTTAGTATTTTGCACTGATTAGTGTTTGCAGATAAAATTTCTTGAATTGATAGGTTAAAACCTTTATCTCTATAGTGGTGAAGTTGTAAGGTGCTGACTAGGGAAAAATAATGGGATAGGAGTATAGTCCTTATTTTGCAGCATTGGTGTCTTTATGAGACCAGCGAGAGGTACCAGGAGCATGTGAACATTTCAAAATTTATAATATGAGGACACATCTGCCAGCTGAGAGAGGAAGCCTTGCTGGAAATCGGTACTGCCAAACCTTGATCAATGGATTTTCATCCTCTAGAAACTGAAGTACATTTCTGGTGCTTAAAGCCAATCCATCAACTGTATTCTGTTTCAGCATCCGTAGCACACGAATAGTCATAGTGATGAACATGAATAATGCAGATATTCTTATTATGATAAACAAGGCTTGCAGATTGGTTTATCAATTTGACACAAACTAGAGTTTCTGGGAAGAAGGAATCTTGACTGAGAAAATTCTGCCATCAGACTAACCTGTAGGCAGGTCTGTGGGCCATGTGCTTGACTTATGCTTGGAGTAGGAGGGCCCAGCGTTCTGTGAAAAGTTTTATCATTGAACATGGGTGATAATAAGAAAGCAGGCAGAGCAAGCCAATAAAAGCAGTGTCTCTCCACGGCTTCCGTTTTAGTTCCTGCCTTGGGTTCTTACTATGTCTTTCTTTAATGAACTGTGACCCTGGACATGTAAGTCAAATAAACCCTTTTCTCTCAAAGTTGCTTTTAGTCATTATCTTTATTGCAGACACAGAAACTAAATTGTACAGAAGCAGGGCTCAGGAATGTCACTAGATTCATGTAACTCGAGATTACAAAGGTCCTGCTGTTCTTTGTACCATCTAATCCTCCAAATTACCAAATCCACAGATGCCAGGTCACAGAGGAATGATTTCTTTGGAAGTACGGATAATATCCCTGTATCCTTTTTCTCTGTGTCCTCCATAGGTGACAAAAGTAGGGCTTTCATGAGTGTTTCATGACAGAAAGAGGAATGTCATGACATTGTACCTGCAAGAGCAAGGGCATCTTCCTTTTTCTCATAGCTGTGCAATCTACATTTATAATGAAATCCTTGGCAATCTGAGATTTTTTTTTCAGACCACTTTTGTTTTAGAAATGCCTGCTGAGAGTGGAAAATTCTAGCATCTGCCTTTTTGCAGTTGCTCAGGTCTTTCCTGATCATGTAAATGATATAGAAGGAAATGTGTCAAAATAAATACATGGATACACACATACACACAGCTATTTATTCACTTATAATGGAAACATTTTTAGTTTTTCCCTGAGCCAGTTCTAAAATAAAACATTGGCTTGGTTTTCAGTGGACAGCTGAAAAGCTGAACATTTTAAATCCTAGTCATTTAGTCTCCATAGAGAAGTATATTCTTCTCCATGGCCAGAATAATATAGTTTTTCATAATTTAATCAGAGGCCACAGAGTCCTCCCAACACATGACTGGGTGATGGTATTTAACTGGACATCAGCAGCTGACTACTACTCACTTTGGACTCAACTGTATCATGTTAGGAATTTTAAAATTATGTATTCTTTCACTAAATAATACATTTCAAGGCCCTTCTCACTGAGAAGCTGTAGAAAGCCTTGGCTGTGAGGCATAATGAAGACATGAGTTGCATGTAAACCTCTCTCTTTTTCCAATCTTTCCATTTCATCCTATTATCTAGTCCATTCCCGACTCTTGTCTAAGTCCCCATGTGTCATATTTTCCTTGATAAGACTCATCTTTTATCATCATTTACTTGTTTGCCCCAAGTTCATCTTAAGCACATACTCTGCTCAATCATATTGATGGAGAGGGTTAGGGTTTATTTATCTTTTCCTAGTTATATTCTGGAACGTCTCTAAAAATTGAACCAAGATCTAATTTTACCAAGTACATGATTACATACATAAGTACATATATATGCTTACATACTCAGTGAAATTAGCTTTTGTTTCAGTTCTTAGTTTGAATATTTATCATTTAGATTATATGTTATATTAAAGTTTAATGTAGTTATATAAGATAAATAAAATAAAATTTCATTTTAATAGTTTTATTATAGCCACTTAAGGTATCTGACACGGGGTCTTACTATACATATACTTATGTAATTACTGCAGTCAGGCAAATGAACATATCCAACATTTTGCATTGTTACTTGTATGCGTATGTCAGTCTGGAGGGGCTGAGATCAACTCTTAACACACTTCTATGTGGTAGAGTCAGTACATAGTATATTCAATATTATTCTTTGGGTTGATTAACCTTAACTGACACTAACTTTGTACTCTTCAGAACCCATCTATTCCCAATGGATTGTGCCTGATATTCATATCAGCAATATGTTTTTTTCTTAATCATGGAGGGAAAATTTTACATTAAAATTACAAATGTGTTTGTCCTCACTGGGAAACAGGGTGAAAACGAGAAATGGGACATATTATACTACCATGGGAAAAAATAAATAAATAAAATAAGTATTAATGACATCGGAAAAAAATTAAAAATGCTGATATTCTTTGGAGGGCGGAACACAGGTGGAAATTAGCCAGTCAGTTTGACAGCTGTCCTCTATCACTGCATCTTTCTTGAGCCATGGTGAATATCCATTTCAGTACACTGCCATAAAACCAGTATCTGATTTCTTACTCTAGGTAGGCTGTAGCTAGGAGAAGAGGTCTGTATTAGATGCTAGTGTATCAACCAATTTTCTGGTTGCTTTTACTGGAAATCATGGGGTATAACTAATACATGTTTAAATCAGAATAACATAGGGAAAACAATGAAAGCTGACCTAAATGTGAGAGAAAAAAAATCAACCCATCCTTGTGGAGTAGAGTAAGGTATTGTCTGAGATACTAGGTAAATGGAGTGTTTAAAGCAGATAATATTTCAGAACTATCAGCATCAAAATGGGTTGTTTATTTCAGTCATCCTTCTTGTCTTCACTCTCCAATTTGTAAGAAACTCTAAGCAGGAAAATGATTACAGTCCACTTTTCTCTCCTCAACCTGAGAGTATTTCTGGTACTTGGAAAAGACTGCCCACTCTCTCCAGTGTCACACTGGACACCAAACATGTAGCTCTTAATGGCCATCACTTTTGCTTGTCTGTGCAAGTAATCCTGTTACCTGAGGTCATTGGAAGTCATCTATTGAAATAATGTTTTCTAACTGTCCTGTGTCACATTGGTATTAATACTTTTCTGGGATATTCTGATCTGTGTAATTGTGATGTTATTAATAATAAAAGTAAACTATTTTTTCAGTCTCTTCTTGGTAACATATTCATAGATGCATAGGCTAAGGATTCTGAGTTCCTACATTGTCCCTGAAAGTAAAAAAAAAAAAGTTTTATTTTAATTAGACCTTCAGGGTCCACATTCTGGATGAAAATGACTGACTGCATTCTACAACATTGCTTAGAGATAGTTCACTCTGTACTGGTTCTTCCTTTCCCTTGTCCCTTTATCTGTCCTCTACTCTGTCCTTCCTCCCTCCTTTCATACTTCCTCCCCTCATTACCCTCTCTCCTCTCTTTTACTCTCTCCCCATTTCTTCATTTTATCCTTATGCCCTCCCTTACTCCCCTTGCTGTGTCCTTCCTTCTTCCCTTCCTTTCTTCTTTCCTCCCTCCCTCCCTCTCTCAATCCCTCCCTTTCTTCCTTCCTTTCTTTCTTTCCTCCTTCCTTCCTTCTTTCCTCCCTCCCTCCCTCCCTCCCTCCCTCTCTTCCCTCCTTTCTTCCTTCTGTCCTTTCTGCATTTGTTCTTTCCTTCATTTGTTCCATTTTTCAGACAAGGCTGTCCTCAAACTAATAATTCTTTTTTCTTGACCTCTTGAATGCTGAGATGTGCCCCACTACTCACAGTGTGATACATGTTTCTTTAGGAAGCATAACAGCTTTGTTATTTTTAAAATATCATGTATTTCCTATATGGCTCCTCCCTAGACGTAGCAAAGCAATAGGACTAAGATTACCATGAAGGTAAAAATAACTGGAGCTAAGCAGTTTCTAAACTATAGTCTGTGTTCATGTCTTCTCAGGAATGAACATAAAGTTCTATGGATGATAGTCTGAAAAGTCAAGTAAAATTGAGATTTGGATACACACCTCTGTCATTTGTCATTTTATTTCCTATACTATTTAATGGAAGTTAAAAGACCCAACCTGAATATGAGCAGAACTATCCCACAAGATGGGGTCCACAATTAAATAGAAAGAAGAAAGCCAATTGAATATGAGCATCCATACCCCCCTACTTTCTGATGGTAGATTCCGTGTAATTAGTCACTTTGTGCTTTTACTTGCAGGATGTCACTATCATGATAGACCATACCCTTTGAAACTGTGAGTCAAAATAACCAATTCTATTTTAATTGCTTTTGTTGCTTATTTTGTCACAGTGACTAATACTGAGAAGTTCTATTAGAGAGCTTATTAGGTATGTCTTAGCTGCAGTTCATACAGGAAAAAGGGCTTTGGACTTTGCAAAGTATTAGAAACAATTTAAGGTATGCACCTATAGAATCAAATAAGGATGTGTTTCTAGGAAGTTGAGTTGACTACTGATTGCCTTACTTACCTGGATTTTATTTGTTTCTTTTGGGGACAGGATTTTACATATCATAAATAGATATTACCAGAGCACTATTAACAGTGATTGACCTCAAGCTCCTAAACCTCCTGTTTTACAATCCTAAGTTCTAGGATTAGAATCATGTAGTACCATACCTGTCTCTATGCTGATACTTTGCCATCTATCTATCCATCTATCCATTCATCCATCCATCCATCTATCCATTCATCCATCCATCCATCTATCCATCCATCCATCCATCCATCCATCCATCCATCCATCCATCCATCCATCCACCCACCCCCCACCCACCCATACATCTCTCAATCCATTCATCTAATCAGTATATACCCATCTAAGAAACTCTTCTCATTGTGGGGACAGAAAAAAAAAAGAACAGAAAAAAAGACTCTAAGCTAAAATAAACTAAGAGCACTTAACCTCATCCTGGTGGTGTCTTTGAACTTTGCATGGGGCTTAGGGAATTGGATGCTGGGGTGGGCAGTAGTTTTTTGAGAAGGGTATTTTTTTTTTGTAATGTGGACTGGGGAGAAGTAGTTGAAAACAAAATTGACAGCATAATTTGTAAAGTTTAGGTGGGTCCAGAGTAAAAGAATCTAGGAGCAACAAAGCTGCCTCTGTTTCCTACTCCCCTCAATGAGCATTTTAGGGGCCAGGTTATGATATATAAAGCAGTCAAATGTCTAGACCTTAACAAGCATTGCAGCCACTTGGAACTTGTCTTTTGTATGTTTGCTTGACCTTGTGAAACCTGTGCCTGCCTCACATTTTTATACAAATCAATTCAATAATCCATTATCCTATGGTTTAATATGATGTTTTGAGTTACTAAACTTTTGGTTGAAAAGCACAAACTCAGTCGTGATAGATAACTTATTGGGTTCTTAGGTGAAGAGGGGAGAACAGAACAAAAATGTTTATTTCAATACACACTTGTTCCTTGAAAGATTGAAAGCTGTGATTCAGAAACTAGAACCTCAACGTCAAATCCTGCTTGTTTACTTTTCTTGAAGCTTGAGCTTACCACAACACAGTAAAGTCATCCACTTACCTATTTAAAATATTTTTCATTTTTATTGGATATTCTCTGTATTTGCATTTCAAATGTTATCCCCTTTACCCCTACTCCTATCCTGTTCCCTCCCTTCCTCTTCCCCTTGCTTCCATGAATGTTCTCCCTCTTCTAACTACCAACTCCTTCCTCATCACCTTGGCATTTCTGCCTACACTGGGAAAACAAGCCTTCACTGGAACAAAGGCCTCTCCTCCCATTCATGTCAGGCAATGCTATCCTCTGCTACATATGCATCTGGAGCCATGGGTCTCTCCTTGTTTGCTCCTTGGTTGGTGTTTTAGTCCCTGGGAGCTCTGGAGGGTTTGCTTAGGTGATTATATTGTTCTTCCCATGAGGTTTCAAACCCTTTCAGCTTCTTTAGTCCTTTCTCTAACTCCTCTATTAGAGTCCCAGTGCTCAGTCTGATGGTTACTGGCAAGCATCTTCAACTGTATCTGTATGACTCTGGCAGAGCCTCTGAGGAGGCATTCATATCTGGCTCCTGCCAGTATTTCTTGGCATCAGCAATAGTGCATGGGCTTGGTGGCTGCATATGGAGTGGATCCCCAGCTGCGGCAGTCTCTGAATGATCTTTTCTTAAATCCCTGCTCCTCTATTTGTCCCTGTATTTTCCTCCTGTAAGTGGGTTTTTTTATTTTTCCTTCTTCTTCTAAGGACTGAGGCATCCACATTCTGGCCTTCCTTCTTTTTGAGCTTTATAAGGTCTGTCTGTGAATTGTTTCTTGGGTATTGTGGACTTGCTTCTAAAATACAACAGGGAACTGAGTTTCTATGACTGAAACCATATAGTCTGCAGTACTTAAAGTATTTGGCTTCTAACAGAAATGGTTTGCTAGCTCTTGACTAAACTTTTGTGAGCTATGAACATCCTCATGGAAGCCAGAGAAAGGATGATAATTGTTTTGCTTTATAGCTCTCTACTTGACAGCTTTGAGGCATAGTCTCTCTCATGGGACCACAAGCTAGCCTTTTTCTTTTTCTTGCATGTCTGGCCATCAAGTTCTCATGATCCACTGGCTTTGAGCCTCAGTGCTGTTGCTATAGGCACATACGTGGCTGGCTTTGGGGTTTCCTGGTTGCTGGTGTTCAGACTCAGGCCGTTTGGCTTCTAGAATGAGTACTCTTACCTACTGAGCCACCTCCTGGAATACATTTTAATTTAGGCTCACAGGTATGTGTCAGTAGAGACATCCTTACCTGTGCAAACCTCTGCTACAATGTTCTTCTACCCACTGGCTCTCTTTCATCTTTGTACCTGGCTTTGTTCTAACTAGGTTCACCTCTGTACCTCTTCTGCCTATATTGGGCACATCTCAGAAACCCCATCTTGTACCCATTAGTTGGTGACTCTGGCTCCACATCCTCCTACTTCTTCCTCTCTTATGGCACTATCCTGTATGTTGAAGTCCTTACACACCTTCATTTTCATTTAGTTTTCACTTTTAACTCTTTTAGTCATTTAGTTCAGAGATGGAGTCTTACTTTGTAGCCTAGTCTGACTTCATACTCTAATGATCTCTTTGCCTTGCTCTCCTGAGCACTGAGATTGCATCCCCACACCCATAGAGCTACAACTTCACTCTGCTTTTTCTCTTTGTTCTTTTTAAAATTTTTTATTAGACACTCTCTGTATTTACATTTGAAATGTTATCCCCTTCACCCACCCCACTCCCATCTCCTCTCCACCTCTACTTGTCTTCACAAAGGTACACTAACTTCCAATCACCCTCTCGACCTCAGTACCTTGGCATTCCCCTACACTGTGAAAATGTACCCTCACTGGACCAAAGGCCTCTTCTCACATTGATGCCTGACCCTGTTATTCTCCACTATATATGCAACTGGAGCTATGGGCCTCAAAGTGCATGCTCAATGTTTGGTTTTCAGGGGCTTTGCCAGAGTCATGCAGCTGATAATGCTTGTAGCTAACCATCAGACTGAGCACAGGGATCCTGGTGAGGGGGGCAGATGAAGGTGAAGCTGAAGCAGATTGTGGTCTCATGGGAAGAACAACACTGTCGACCCACCAAATCTTCCATAGCTCCCATAGAATAAAACGTTCTGCTTTCCCTTAAGCTCTGTTTCCACTTACCTGCATCCAAAGATCTTTGTTTAAAGCTGTCCTGTCAAAGGTCACCTTCCTCATGGTTCTTCTCTAACAAGCTCAGCCTGTGGCCTTTCTGATTCTGTTACTGAAAACATCCATCTCCCACATAGTGATCTTACTCATCATTAATTATGAACATATTTGGGTTCCATGATCAATTCTGGTCCTACAACACCAATTGAGTTTAAATGAGGACTTAAGGAGAAATAAGGTAAAGCTTATTTGTGGAACGCTCACAAATAACCTGTTAGATATTCTTTATGTCTAAAGAAAAAATCAGAGGCCCGGAGAAATGAGCCTTGGTTGAGAAACCTACAGTCACAGAATTCCAACTTTGTGCCAACCTCTGTTAGCTCACAGTGTGTACAGATCTCCTAGGAAAAGTTTGATTGTCATATGAGAAAGTGTTGCATCACAGGTTCAACTACCTTGCCCAATCATCCTGGTGTGTACATTTATGTATTGCTGTCCATATAAAGGTGTGGTACCAAACCCAGTTTAGAAGTTTTGAAAATGATCTCGGTTTTATTAACACTTTGATTTGATGTTTGCTGACTATTGTATTTTGAATCATTTGTCAATCAGAACTGATTAAAGAATATCAGCATTGCAGTGACCAGAGTATCCAAAGTCTTTTCCTTCACTGTCTCCATAAAAAAATCAATTCTCATGAGAATCATAATAGGTGTAGCAGCTAACATTTATTGGGTGAAGCATGGTATAGACATCCTGCCCTGCAGTGCCTGCTGTATCAAGACCTTCAGCTGCAAATAATCAAAATGAAGCTGTGGGTGGAGAGAGAGATGGGTCAGTCATTAAGAGGTCAGCAGCCAATAGCACTTATTGATTTTACAGAGGACCTGAGTTTGGTTCACAGCATACAGGTTCAGTAGTTCTCAATCCCTGGTAATCCTATTCTAACACAATCAATTCCATATTCTGTCCTCCAGTGATGTCTACACGCATGGCACATTTGTGTATGTGAGCAAGCACACAACACACACACACACACACACACACACACACACAAAGAGAGAGAGAATAATAAAGCTTATATTTCCTAACTTATACCATTATCACATAGGGAATAACTGGCTAAATGTGTTTCAAAATTTGTTTCTACATTTATTCTTTAGCTATATCATATGAAGTTTTGTTGTGGCTGTGACCACATATCTGTCACAAGTAACTTAATGAACAAGCAGTTTGTTTTGGTTCATTGTTTTGAAGAATAGATTCTATCAGGACAATGAAAGAATGGGGGCGGGAGCTTGAGGCAGCTAGTGCCATTGCATACATAGTCACAGGCAGAGAATGAATGCTGGCGTTCAGCTCATTTTCTGCTTTTTCATTTAGTCTGTAGTCCTACTTCATAAGACAGGGTCGCCAAGTACACTGTGAGCTTTCCATCACCAGTTCAACTCCTATGGAAGCACCTTCACTAGCAAAACCAGAGGCATGTGTAACCTTCATTGTCCTTTCAATGATACTGAATAACCCAAGATATATATCCCTAAACAATTCCAAAGCCAATCAAACAGATAATGAACATTAACCATCATATCAAGTAAACAAAGAAAATTGTGTATCTGTTCTATATTTTCCAGCTAAGACTTTAGAGAAGAGGGATTTTAACATTTAACAGTTGCTGTGGTTTATCTCCAGTGTGGCTGATGGAAGTCTGCTATGCATTCAGCATTATTGACTCATCGTCAGCATGAAATCTTGAGGCTCAGCTCTTGTGGTCTTTCTCTAATACTCTCCAAACACCTGTAGACACCATCTTCTGGTGCTCTAGAGGGCTATGTTACTATTATTAGTAATTAGTTGCCTAGAAACCTGACAGAATAGGTTGGTAATGCCTCCATGTTATGTGAATAAATGTGGGCCACACATTTGTCACCCAAGTTGGATAAATCTCAAAATGCAAAGTGGACTTGAGTGCAAGGCCCTGCATGATAGACATGTAGGGATTCAAAAAGGCTGTTCCAGGTGTGCTGGAGTGAGAAAATCGGGGTGTCTCAGGGAGCAGTGTGTGTGTATTGATGAAATTAAGAGAATGGCTTTAAGAAAGAGTCAGGAAAGAGACCCATGTAACAGTGGGAATGGCTCTACCGTCTCTTCTGCATGGGTGGTTGATTTCTAAAATTTGCCAAGTTGGACTTAGGAGTGGTGGTGGCACTGTCATAGCATCACACCCCAGTGGCAGTTTGTTTGATGTGGATAGATGTAAGACATATTAAAATGAATTTTCAAGCCAAAGCAAACCATTAAAATTTCTTAGCGTCTCCAAGTTATATTAAGATGAATTCCCAGCTTATTTTTAAGTGGAATTTCTCAGTGGTCATGTTATGGAAAAGGTATATTGTATAAATCTTACTGTGTTATAGAAACAACACTTGAGTCATGGATGAGGCAGCCATTTGTTTCATTTTGCCAGGATTGTATGTTCCCTCTGGTGAGTGATGTGCCCTGATATATCCGGTAATATGATTTCTCTCTGATAACAACACTGACTGTTCTGAGCTCCATTAGATGCTGTCACAGTGCTGTTCATAGAACAGTGACACCATTGCCACATAGAAGATCATCATTGGCCTCAGCAACTTTGGTTTGTGAACCGATCATAATATGACCTGCTGTTATACAAGAAGCAGAATTAAACAGTAAAGGGCAAGGAAGAGGGCTCAGTGTGGGAAGGTTCTTGCTGCCAAGCCCATGTTATGAGCTTGACCTTGAAACACCACAAGGTTGAAGAAGAAAATAAACTCCTGAAAGTTGTCTTCTGACCTCCATGTGCTTACACCAGCACATACACTCATACTCACACACAAAATAACAGTAAAACATTGGTGTGTGGTGGTACATGTAGAGGCAGTAGAATCTTTGAGAATGTGGGTCAGTTTGATCTACACAGTGAGTTAACCAGCCAGGCTAGCTACATAATGAGATTTTGTATCATCATCATCATCATCATCATCATCATCATCATCATCATCATCATCATCATCTTTATTATCAATATAAGGAAATAAATGTAGACAAAATTTTAAATAAACAAGATCATAAAATAAGTAAAGAAACCCAGTAATTTTGAAATTAAGAAATATATTAATTAGATTTATGCTCTAAAAAAACATGTTTACATCCTATATTAGTTATTCACTGTTCTAATAAAGCAGCAGCTTTTGAGTTAGAGCTGTAGTTTGTGACAGTCTTGGGACTGAATAGTCCTTGCTGTGCCTATCACAGTGTCAATAGCAGGAATATCCTGACAGCAGGGACTGGGCATCTGCTTCTCAGCAGAGATTTTGGCATCTTTCCCAGGCTGCCTTCTTAACATTTTTAAAAGAAATATTTATTTGTTTTGATTTTATGTGTATGTGTTGTTGCAACATATTTTATCACACTATGAACCCCAAAATGGTGTCATTTACTGGAGAAAAAAAAAAAAAACTGTTTCTAGTGTGATCTAGTGTGGATCAGTCCTTAGCATAAACCTTTACTCCCTCTGGCTGGGATGCAGACACGCCCATATTTCACACCTTTAATCTCAGACGACAAAGGTAGTATTAGTTTGTAGAAGGAAGCAACCATGTTTGAAAGTTATGTCTAGTTGAAAGGGAGCAATGACAGATCAAAGAAAGATTTGACATAATAGGGTATGCCTAATTCTCACAAGATGAACAAGAAGCAGAGGCTGTTTAAGAGAGTGCACAGATGGACACTAGTAAGGGCTGGAGCCACAGAGTAAGAGGGAGCCAGAAGGTTAGAACATATTGCCAAAGGTAGTAGGAAGCCAGCCAGAGCAATTCAGAGAGAAGCCAAATGGAATCAGTCAGCTTAGAGAGGAGTTTGAACCTGCCAGCCAGAGCTCAAGAACTAGATGTCAGCATATTCAGCATTAAGTCTCAGAGGCTGAAAACATTCTAGGCCTATATTAGAGTATATGGAGGCTAGAAGTTTCCAGGACAAGGTGTAGGTTAGCAGATTGAACTAGTAAGCTTTAAAGATGACAAATATTATGGGAAAATAAAGGTTAAATTTATGATATGTGTTGTGTGTTTTGCCTGCATGTATGTATGTATGCCTGATGCCTGTAGAGATCAGAATAGGGCAGAGAATCTTTTGGAACTAGAGTAATGAAGGGTTGTAAGAGACCACAGGTGTATGTGGAACTGAATGTGTGTTCCCACAAAAACAATAAATGCTTTTTTGGATATCTGAGCCCCCCCCCCCAATCAGGATGTCTTTCTGCAAGGTTAGTTGGAAGAATAAGAAAATGCTTGTCACTGACATCCTTGAGTGTAAGCCATGAGTGTCATAATGGAAATGTCTGTAGGCTGCCCATTAATTTTCTCGTAAAGTTTCTTTCTTGCTTACTTCATCAAACACTGGATTGTCAGGACATGGGATATCTGGTTGATTTTTTTGTGAAACTAATGCTAACCTACCCAGTGCTATGGCATTCTGGGAAGAAACCCACAGACAGTGAGACTCAGAAAGACAGCTTCTCTTTGTGGGAACTGTTGGTTCTCTTTGGTTATTAAAGGTCCATTGTCTCAACTTGTTATTGTTCTAACCTCCAGAGTTGTATATTTGATATTGAGAGACATAAAATCCCAGAAAAGTATCACTATTCAAACTGAATTCGGGTCCTAACTTGCTTGTGGGCAGAAAGATAGTTATTGATGTTTGTCCTAGAAGTAAGTAGAACTTTAGATTTCCCCACACTCCTCAGATTGCTTCCTTTCTTTTTGCATCTCTCTCTCTCTCTCTCTCTCTCTCTCTCTCTCTCTCTCTCTCTCTCTCTCTCTCTCTCTCCCCTCTCTCCCCCCCTCTCCCTCTCCCCCCCCCTCTCTGAGTGTGTGTGTATGGGTATGTCTCTGTCTGTCTCTATCTCTATCTCTCTTTCTCTCTCCCTGTGTGTGAAATATATATATATATATATATATATATATATATATATATATATATACACATATATATATATATATGTATGTATATATATATATATATATGTTCATGTGCTCACATATACAGGTCAACATGTATGTATATTTGCATGCATGTGAAATGCAGAAGCCAATATTCCATGTCTTCTACCATTGTTTTCCACTCTATTTTTTGAGATAGTCTCCTGCTGCTCAATAATTCAGCTAGACTTGCTAGCCAGCAACCACCAGCATTCCTCTCATCTTCACCTCCTTGCTGATAGGGTTAGAGGGACACACATCATGTCTGGCTTCTTTTGTGGGTATTCGGGACAAAAAGACAGAATGACATTTTTCATGGAAAATATTTTTTTCTGATTGAAATAACTCTCTGGACTTCTATAGTACATTTAATTCCCAGTAAAAGGTTGATTACTTGTACATTTTTTTTTACTTTAAAATATTTTTGAGTAAAAATCTTAATATGAAGATGCATATTAGTCATAAAATATCACACAGACATTGGGTCTCTTTTCCTGACTCAGCAAACACGCAGAATTCCATTACTATCTAAACTGTGAACAAATGGATCTGTTTGCTCATTTCTAAATAAAGGTGGGAAGGCTTCATATTGGGAGAGGAAAAGTTGTCTCTCTAGACATGTCCCATAGAACTCCACCTTTCCAACCCCTGCTTCTGTCAGGAGGATATGGCAGCATAGCAACAAATCAGAGGATGTGGAGGCAGAATGTTTGATCAATGTTAAATAGTCAAAGCAAAGTTATTATCTAATTAAAACAATGTGCTTTTTCTTGCTGGAGTACAGCTGATGTATCCACTTGTGCGTTCTTGTTTGATTTCCATTGCTGTGATAAATACCATGATTAAAATCAACTTGGGACAAAAGAGTTAATTTAGTCTTGTTGGGAAAGTTACAGTCCATCACTGAGGGAAACAAAAATAAGAACTGGACTGAAGCAGAGGCAAGATTGATGGAGAAATGCTGCTTACTACCTTGTTCTCTCAGTGGGTTTAGCCCTCCCTCTACATTCATACATCTAAACAGCCTTTCACATATGGGGTCACAAGCCAATCTGATTGAGTCAATTCTTCATTTGAGGTTTCCTTTTTCCAAGTGATTCAAGGATGGGACAAGTTAATGATAAAAACAAACCAGGCAGTGGGATAAATTGTCTCAGAATATAGAATGTTTAATGCCAAGCTTTATATAAATAAGAGCAGAGTATGTTTGCCAAAGGTTCCAAAGAACATTGTTATGAATGACAGAAGAAGTGAGCTGCCACATCACTGCGAAGGGTGTCATTAAACGGTGTATCTGTTCTGTGGACCCAAGATTGGCCAAGGGCAGGGAGTGTATATGGAACAAGTGAATCTTCATTGGCTATGGCCATTCTTTGTACAATTGAGATGGTAACCACAATACTGCCTATATTACTCTCCCAACCTAAAGGTCTGGGCTCTGTTTGGACTTTAGGTTAGCTTGTTTATGTAATCTTCACAGAAGCTCTGTGTGAGGCAAGTATCCTAAAACATCCATGTTATAAATGAAGAATTTAAGGCTTACAATCTTCAGATCTACATCTTCAGAGAGCTGAGGGTATAGGCAGAAAAAACTGTTGTATGTGTGAGTGTGTGTGTGTGTGTTTGTGTGTGTGTGTGTGTGTGTGTGTCTATGTATGTGTGTCTAAGCTCATGCTCTAGACTACTGTTCTTTTGACACTTTGCTACCCAAGGGTTAGCAGGTTGAAGATGACCAGTGTCTTAGCCCAGTGCTTGTGTACAGGAGTGGAATGTTGATGTGTCCGGTGCTTCTTATTCATTTCTCCATTAAATATTCTTCCATGATGGCATACACTCTTGAGGAATACTGTAAGGGCTTTGGAGTAAACCTTTGGATAGTATAAGAGCAACCTTTAGTAGGCTTTGCAGAGTTTGTGCAGGTCAATATTTTTATTTCTATGGCAGAACACCTAAAATTAACTGCCTAAGTCAGAGATATTTATTTGGGGTCATGATTTTAGACAATCAAGCTTTCTGGCTCTCTAGTTTCTGGGTCTCTAGTGAGATGGAACAGTATGGGTACATGTGGTGGGGCAGACTGGCTTTCCTCGGGGCAGTCAGGAACACTTGTGACTGCACCAGTGGTGGTCTTTTTACTTTTTTCCTTTCATTCAGAAAGACACCCAGCCTGTTGGATGCTGTTGCTTCCATTCAGGTGAGACATCTTCCTCAGATAATATCTCTGGGAGTGCTTTACAGACATTCCCTGAAGCCTGCTTTATGAGCCTCCTAAGTACTTCTTAGATCAATCTAGTTGTTAGTTGAGATTCGCCAGCATAGAGCTGAATTTCTGCTTGTCCTGTACAGATCATTGCGATCATTTAAGCCAGACCCCCTTGAGATGAGCTTGTTATTGAGCTTCATGAATAGCTCTTACCTCTGTGTGTCCCTGCTCAAGTCCAGGTGAAATAGTCAGAGCCTTTTCATGTGGATTATTGAAAATGTTTCCTGGAGGAGGCAAAGTGCTGTGGATAATCCCATAAGAAATTGGGTGCTTTTGAATACTGTAGCAGAGATACAGGTTAAATTGTGGAAAGCAGTGACAGTCTTTAAATGAGTTCACGTAGCTCAGAGAGGGAGGTAGGAGCTCCTTCCTGGTTGAAATTGGTGGCATGACTCCACTCAGAGATCTGCCAGGACTGCTTTGTCAAAAGAAGCCTGGTGGGACCTGGGGTTAGACTGTACTGTCAGCCCTCTGTTTCCAGGAAAGGCAGGATTTTTCTCTAGTACTCACTCATGTGTCAGAAAAATCACACAACAGGGTTCACTCTGATTCCTGAGTCAGCAGCAGTGGCCACTAAGGGCAGAGAGGGTGTCAGGGGAGCAGTAATGTTTATTTGCTCACTGGGAAGAGCTGGATCCACTTGGCACCATGAATTTTCTCTGGTACCAGAGCCTAGTCTCCTCTTGAGGATCCCAAGTATATTCTATGAACTCAACACTATAGGTAAGCTAAAGTTTACCTCCCTTGGAAGACTGCAGAGTCTAGAACTTCAGAACCTAGAAAGGAAAAAACAAACAAACACCAAACACTGTTTTCCCTAGACCTGATAGGATAGAAATGCCATCTAAAACATATACCAGAGAATAGCTTTTAGAAATGATGCTAAGTCAGTGCAAATTGAAATCAAACCAAATGAATTGTAAAACTTATGCTTTTATATGTTCTGAAAAGATTGGTGTGTATGACTTGATTCCACTATTTAGTAATATTAAAGTGGAGTTGAACCATATTTTTCATATGTGTACATGAACCTTAAATAATTGCAAGCCTCAGCCTTAACCACAGTAGTCTCACTCTCCAGTAAGCTATGATGAAGATGGAGTCTCATGGCTAAACAAGGTGCTGAGAATCAGTTATAGTGTAGTGGTTATTTGCAAACAAAGCATCTACACAATATACCCCAAGGATCATGTAAGACAGTGGAAGAAGAGACACAATAGAAAGAAAACATGTGGAATACCCCTTTTGGGGAAGTACAATTTATTTATTTATGTATTTATGTATGTATATATGTATATATGTGTGTATGTATTTACTTATTTATTTACTTGTTTATTTATTTATTTGTTTATTTACATCCAAAGTGCTACCTCCTCCTTGTCCCCCCCTCACTGGGACTCTCTGCCCCTTCTATTTCCCCTCTGAGAGAGTTGATCCCCATGAGTACCCTCCTACCCTGGCACATCAAGTCCCATTCCTACTGAGGCCAGAAAAGGCAACCTTATGAGGGAATTGATACTATAGTCAGGCTACAGCTTTAGGGAGAGCCTCTGCTCTAGTTGTTGCCAGGCCCACAGGATGTTTGTGTTGCACGTCTGCTGCATACATACCAGGGTCCTCCTTCTAGTCCTTGTGTGTCCCTTGGTTGGTGGCTTAACTTTGTAGAACTCCCAGAAGTCCAGGTGAGTTGACTTTGTCGGTCATTCTCTGGGGATCCCATCCCCTGTTGAATCCTTCCCTCACCTCTTGTATAAGACTCCTGGCTTCTATCCAATGCCTGACTGTGTGTATCTGCATCTGTTTTAATCAGCTACTAGATAGAACCTCTCAGAAGACAGTTAAACTAGACCCATGTCTGCAAGCATGATGGGGTATCATTAATAGTGTCATGGATTAGTGTTTGCCAATGGGATGGGTTTTAAATTGGGTTGATTATTGATGGGCCATTCCATCAGTTTTTGTTTTATCTTTGTTCCTGCATTCTTTTTAGATAGAACAACTTTTGGGTCAGAAGTTTTTTGTGTGGAATAACTATGGATAACTACACTGTGTGTCCTTGAGAATGGGTCAATCATCAGGTAGGGAAGAATGGAGGATGAACTTGGGTTCTTATTATTTCCTATCATTAAATTCAAGGCAGAGGGAACTGTCTTTATCTTTAGCTATGTGCCCACTAATGACCCACTAGGCTCCAATGGCCAGTTCCAATCCATAGTTACACAGCTAGCCCTGGTTAAAATAATGAACTCTCACAAGCAGAACTAAATAATGATCTTCTTTCCCATAACTTCCCACTTTACTCATAGGCTCAGTGCTGGAAGGTGGGTGTAGCTAAGAGATATATCCAGAATGTAGCATACATAGGCTTTGAATTCAATACCTAGTACTACCAAAAAATGTGTACAAAGAGGTAAATTATTCTGTGAACTGAGCTTGGGGACACAGAGGTCATAGAATGGCATTAATTAAAAGCAGCTTAGCATACACAGTGGATTCCCTATCTGACAAGATTATTCGGCTAGATATGTCTCAAATGAGAGTGGTGGGTCTGGACTGATATCTTAGTGTTTAAGAGTTTTTACTGCTCTTTCAAAAGACCTAAGCTCATTTCTCAGTAGTAAGCTCAGAACAAAATATAACTAGTTCCAGGAATTCTGGACTTCTTGGGGACCCAATTACACACAAGCACATACTCAAACAGAGATGGTACACAGTATTTAGAATTGTTATTTTTTTTCCTCCCCCAAAAATTTTGTCAAAAATTCTCTGCATTTACATTTCAGATGTTATCCCTTTCCCACAATACCATCACTCCCCCTACCCCCTCCCATTGCCTCCAAGAAGGTGCTCTCTCTCCCAATCACCCTTTCCCCCATCAGCAACTTGGCATTTCCCTTTACTGGGAAAATGGGCCTTCACTGTACCAAAGACCTCTCTTTCCACTGATGTCATAAAATGCTATCCTCTGCTGCATATGTACCTCTGGCCATGGGTCGCTCCATGCAAACTCATTGGTTGATGTTTTAGTCACTGGGAGCTGTGATGGGTTTGGATTGTTGATAATTTTTTCTTCCCATGGGGTGGCAGACCCTTTCAACTCCTTCTCTAGCTCCTTCTTTGGGGTCATCGTGTTCAGTGTGATGGCTAGCTGCAAGCACCCTCCTCTGTATCCATATGGTTCTGGCAGAGCTTCTGAGGAGGCATCCATATCAGGTTCTTGATAGTAAGCACTCCTCATGAACATTTTGTTCTTCCTTCTAAGAAAGATTAAAGCATCCACTTTCTGGCCTTCCTTCCCTTTGAACTTCATAAGTTCTGTGGATAGTTCCTTGGATAGTCCAAGCTTTTTTGGGCTAGTATCCACTTAGAAGTGGGTACATACTATGAGTGTTCTTTTCTGACTGGGTTACTTCACTCAGAATGATAGCTTCAAGTTCCATCCATTTGCCTAGGAATTTCACGAAGTCACTGTTTTTGATGCCTGAGTAGTACTCCATTGTGTAAATGTACCACAATTTCTGTATCCATTCCTCTATTGAAGGACATCTGTGTTCCATTGATCATTCTGCCTGTCTACGTACAAATACGATGCAGTTTTTAACTTGATTTTTCTGTAACACAACTTAAGGTCAGGGATGGTGATTTCACCAGAAGTTTTCTTTCTTTCTTTTTTTTTTAATTGTTGAGAATTGTTTTTGCTATCTGAGATTTTTATGATTTCAAATGAATTTGAAATTGCTCTTTCTAAATCTATGAAGAATTGAATTGGAATTTTGAGGGGGATTCCATTAAATCTGTAGATTTACTTAGGCAAGATGGATATTTTTCTATGTTTATCCTTCCAATCCATGAGCATGGAAGATCTTTACACCTTATGATACCTTTTTAAATTTTCTTGTTCAGAGACTTGAAGTTCTTGTCATACAGATCTTTCACTTGTTTGGTTAAGGTCACACCAAAGTATTTTATATTCTTTGTGACTATTGTGAACGGTGTTGATTCCCTAGTTTCTTCTTCAGCCTGTTTGTACTTTGAGTAAAGGAAGGCTACTCATTTGTTTGAGTTAATTTTATACCCAGACACTTTTCTGAAGTTGTTTATCAGCTGTAAAAATTCTCTGGAGGAACTTTTGGGATTACTTAAGTAAACTATTATATCACCTGGAAATAGTAATGTTTCAATTTCTTCCTTTCCAATTTGTATCATGTTGATCTCTTTTTACTGTCTGATGGCTCTGGCTAGTACTTCTGGTACTATATTGAACAAGCAAGGAGAAACTGTGCAACTTTGCTTAGTCCTTGATTTTAGTGGTATTGCTTCAAGCTTCTCATCATTTAGTTTGATGTTGGCTACTGGTTTGCTCTATATTACATTTACTATGTTTAAGTGTGAGCCTTGAATTCCTGACCTTTTCAAGACTTTTAACCTGAAGGGATGTTGAATTTTGTCAAAGGCTTTCTCAACATCTAGAGAGATGATCATTTGGTATTTTTCCTTTTAGGTTGTTTATATAGTGGATGACATTGATAGATTTCTGTATATTGAACCATCCTTGCTTCCCTGGGAAGATGCCTACTTTATCATGGTGAATTATCATTTTGCTCTGTTCTTAGATTTGGTTTGCAAAAATTTTATTGAGTATATTTGCATTAATGCTCATGAGGGAAATTGGTCTAAAGTACTTTTTCTTTTTAGGATCTTTTAGTAATTTAGGAATGAACATAATTGTGGCTTCAAGGAATGAGTTGGATAGTATTCCTTTTGTTTTTATTTTGTGGAAAAATTTGGAAAGAGTTGGTATTAGATCTTCTATGAATGTCTGATAAAATTCTGAACTGAAACTATAGGGTCCTGGAATTTTTTTTTTTTTTTTTTTTTTTTTTGGTCAGGAAGATTTTGATGACTACTTCTATTTCTTTAGGGAATACGGGACTGTTTAGATGGTCTATGTGATCCTGATTTAACTTTGATGCCTGCTATCTGTCTAGAAAAATTGTTCATCTCCTCTAGATTTTCCAGTCTTGTTGAGTATAGGCTTTTTTAGTAGGATCTGGTGATATCATGAATTTCCTCAGTTTCTGTTGTTATGTTGCCCATTTTCATTTCTGATTTTGTTAATTTTGATACTCTCTCTGCCCTCTAGTTAGTCTGGCCAAGGATTTATCAACCTTGTTGATTATCTCAAAGCACTAGCCCTAGTTTTGTTGATTCTTTGCTTTCTTTTTCTTTCTATTTGGTTGATTTTAGCTCTGAGTTTGATTATTTCCTGCAGTCTACTCCTCTTGGGTTTATCTGCTTTTGTTGTTCTAGAGATTTCAGGTGTGCTGTCAAGGTGTTAGTGAATGCTTTCTCTTGTTTCTTTTTGGTAGTGCTCAGAGCTATGAGTTTTCCTCTTAGCACTGCTCGCATTGCATCCCATAAGTTTGGGTATGTTGTGCATTCATTTTCTTTAAATTTTAAAAAGTCTTTGAATTATTTATTTCTTCCTTGACAAAGCTATCATTAAGTAGAGCATGGTTAAGCTTCCAAGTGTATATTGTATTTTTGCTGTTTTTGTTGTTATTGAAGAACGGCCTTAGTCCATGGTGATCTGATAGGATGCCTGTGATCATTTTGATATTCCTGTGTCTATTGAGGCCTGTTTGGTGACAAACTGTATGGTCAATTTTGGAGAAGGTGCTGTGGGGTGTTGAGAAGAAGTTCTATTATTTTGCTTTAGGATGAAATATTCTATAGCTGTCTGTTAAATCCATTAGGTTCATAACTACTTTTAGTTTCATTGTGTGTGCATGCATGATTTGCCCATTGATGAGAGAGCGGCTTTGAAGTCTCCCACTATTATTGTGTGTGTTATAATATATGCTTTGAGCTTTAGTAGAGTTTCTTTAATGAATGTAAATGCTCTTGTATTTGGAGCATAGATGTTGAAGAATGACAGTTCATCTTGATTGATTTTTTCTTTGATGAGTAAAACGTGTCCTTTCTTGTCTTTTTGATGACTTTTGGTTGAAAACCAATCTTATTTGATATTAGGATAGCTACTCCAGCTAATTTTTTGGGAACATTTGCTTGGAAATATTTTTCCTAACTTTTACTTTGATGTAGTGCCTGTCCTTGTTGCTGAGATGAGTTTCCTGTAGGTAACAAAATGCTTGATCCTATTTATGTATCCAGTCAGATAGTAGATGTCTTTTTATTGGGGAATTGAGTCCAATATATTAAGAGGTATTAAGTAATAATGATTGTTGCTTTATACTACTTTTGTTGTTATTGGTAAAATTATGTTTGTGTGTTTTTCTTCTTTGGTGTTTGTTGCAAGAAGATTGGTTTCTTCATCTTCTGAGGGTGCAGTTTTTCTCTTTGTGATGAAGTTTTCTGCCTATTATTCTTTGTAGTGCTAGATTTGTTGACAAATATTGTGCAAATAGGCTTTGTCCTGAAATATCTTGGTTTCTCTATGATAATTGAGAATTTGATGGATATAGTAACCTTGCCTGACATTTGTGTTCTCTTAGCGTCTGTATGAAATCTGTCCAGGATCTTCTACCTTTCACGGTTTCTGTTGAGAAGTCTAGTGTAATTCTGTTTAGTCTGCCTTTATATGTTACCTATCCTTTTCTCCTTACCTCTTTCAGTATTATTTCTTTGTTTTGAACATTTGTTGTTTTGACCGTTATATGACGGGAAGAATTTCTTTTCAGGTCCAATCTATTTGGGGTTCTATAGGCTTCTTGTATGCTTGTGCAATCTCTTTCTTTAGGTTAGATAAGCTTTCTTTTATAATTTTTTGAAGATATTTCTAAGCCTTTTAGTTGGGAGTCTTTGCTTTCTTGTACACCTATAATTCTTAGGTTTGGTCTTCTCATTGTGTCCTGGATTTCCTGGATGTTTTTGGTTATAACTTTTTTGAATTTTTCATTTTCTCTGACTGTTGTCTCAATAATTTCTGTCTTCTTTTACTACTTTATTTTAAAAAACAAAGATAAATGTACTGATTTTAAGCATTTATGCATAAAAGTTTGCAAGTACATTTTTGTCAGTACTTGATTTTTTTAAAGGATTGATAGTATGCATTAAAATCTTACTTTTTACAATGAGCATAAAGTACATGTAAAATAATATGTAACCTGGAAATAGTCAAAGTTTTCTTGGTGTTTAAAGAGTAAGCATAATGCTTTTTGATTTTCTTTTTCTGTTTTCTTTTTGGCCTTTGTTTTTTCTTGAACTTCATATAGTCTGTGAGTTGTTTCTGGGGTGTTCAGAGTATTCTGGGGTTAGTATCCAATTATCAGTGACTGCATATAATGTCTATTCTATTGTGACTGGGTTACCTCACTACCTGAAAACCCAGTTATTCCCTGCTGATCATATACCCCAGAGAAACTTTAACATACAACAAAGACACATGTACCACGATGTTCATAGCAGCCCTATTTATAATAGCCAGAAGCTGGAAAGAACCCAGATGTCCTTCAGTAGATGAATGGATACAAAAACTGTGGTATGTTTACACAATGGAGTACTTCTCATCTATCAGAAAAAATGGCTTTATGAAATTTGTAAGAAAATGGATGCATCTAGAGAATATCATCCTGAGTGAGATAACCCAGTCTCAATAATTTCTATTGTATGTTCTGCTCCTTGGATTCTCTTTTCTGTCTCTTATATTCTGCTAATGCAATGATATATAAAAGAGAGAGACAGAGAGAGACAGAGAAAAAGAGACAGAGCATACAAGATAAGCATCAGTTTTAAAAGAAATAGAATTTTACACGGAACTACCAATAGGGTAAATTATTAAAGTATGTTTTTGACAATGTAACAGTTGACCTGTAAGTCCACCAACATCTTCTTTTGACTTATATTAAATCCCAAGTCTTATAGATTTTTTAAATGGTTCTTTCATCATTGGATAATCGAGAATGTTAGACTCACTGAATCAGAAATGGGTAAATAACAAAATAAGGATGCAGGGATTTTTCTATTGTCATGACCAGGAAAATGATAATGTAGAAAGCATAACATAGAGATAAATTCAGTACTATACAACTAGCACTAACAGTTGAGGATGAGCTTCCCTATGTATTTCTATGCCCAAGATATCACTTCCTATCTCTGGCCATTTGCACTTGTTACCTTGGTTTAAAATTTGGGTTGTTTTTATTTATTTTCATCTTGTTAATAATTGTGTTGCTTTCACGTTATGTCTCCAAAGCACTAAAGTGAGCACCATGGCATTCAGTCCACAGGCCTGCAGGATGGCACAGTGGGTAAATGTACTTACTACCAAATTTGATATCTACCCTAGGAGTCTACATGGTGGAAACAGAGACATGTTCTCAGATCATCTGAACTTCCTAGAAGAGATACAGACCAACCAACATGCTTGAGAAAGGCATTCTCCCACTTACCCAGTAGCCTGATATCTATTCAATGAATCCCAAGTTTTGTTCATGAGCTATCACTCAGGCTGGTGTGGGCTTTGGAGATAAAGTTTTCTTTGAGTCACTTCTTTTTAAGTAACTCCTCACCCATATTCCTATAAGGAGACACAATTAAACTCAGTTAGATTTTAGTGCCATCCATACTTCACTCTGTCATCATTCCCTATCTAGGATGAGTAGATATGGCCACACCACAGTCATCCAAATTGTGGGAAATTTCTTTTATTCCATAGGTTGCTCAACTGAACCCTCATTTTTTTTATATTGCTGCTCTCTCATGATGACTAAAACGTGGTAGTTTCCATTTTTAAATGGCTAGTGTTATCTCATGATAAGTGATAATCACCCAAGATTATCTCATATGGTGATCCTTGATATCACTGCAGGTCCCCTCAATTTGGAAAATGGATTTCTATGCTTTGACTGACACAATAGAGAAGAATTAACTGATAATAAGTGAGTATCTGAGTGTGTGGGAACAATAGCAACCATTACAACTCATGCTTAAGTTGACCACAGATGCCATCAAGCTACAAGTAAAATACCCTTAGGTCTCAAAAACACAAGATCCTAGCCTCACCAGGTCATGGACCAGTTGTATGACTCTGGAATGAGTTTTGCAACTTCATGGTGCTACTCCAAATATGACAGGGTAAATCTTCATGGCTAAGAGTTTCCCTTCCAATTTAAATTCTCTATAAGCCTATAGATATGCACTTATTTTCCATGAGTGATATGACAGATGGTGTAGATTCAGGGTATGGTGAATCTTTCACAGTGAGTTTTAGGGGTCAGCGGCTCCATGTTCATATTTTACTATCATTTAATATGGGTGGCACAAGTTCAATCCCGGCCAGGAAACAATATCTAAGATTCACTTGCAGTCCAATCTCACTTATGAACGTTGATGCAAAAATACAGAAGAAAATCCTTGCAACCCGAATCCAAGAACATATCAAAATGATCATTCACCATGATCAAGTAGGCTTCATCCCTGGGTTGCAGGGATGGTTTAATAAATTCCATCAAGATAATCCACAATATAAACAAACTCAAAGAAAAAAATAAAAATCACACATGGTCATCTCACTACATGCTGAGAAAGCATTTGACAAAATTTAATACCCCTTCATCTTAAAAGTCTTGGAAAGAACAGAAATCCATGGCCCATACCTATACATAATAAAAGCAATATTAATGTTTGGACACTTGAAGCATCCCACTAAAATCAGAGACTTGACAAAGCTGCCTACTCTCCCCCTACCTCTTCAGCATAGTACTAGAAGTCCTGGCTGGAGCAATTAGACAGCAAAAGTAAATCAAAGGGGTACAAATTGGAAAGGAAGTATTAAACACATCACTGTTTGCAGATGACATGATAGTGTACTTAAGTGACCCCAAAAATTCTACTAGATAACTTCTACAGCTGAAAGACAAATTCATCAAAGTGGTTGCATATAAAATTAACTCAAACAAATCAGTAGCCTTCTTCTACTCAAAGGACAAACTTCCAGAGAAAGAAATTAGGGAAATGACACCCTTCACAATAGTCACATACAATATGAAATGCCTTTGTGTGACTCTAACTAAACAAGTGAAGGACCTGTATGACAAGATCTTCAAATCTCTAAAGAAGGAAATCGAAGATCTCAGAAAATGGAAAGATCTTCCATTCTCATGGATTGAAAGGATCAACATTGTAAAAATGGCCATTTTACCAAAAGCAATCTACAGATTCAATGCAATCCCCTTTAAATTCCAACACAATTTTTCATAGAGTTGGAAAGAGCAAAGTACAAATTCGTCTAAAATAACAAAAAAACTAGAATAGCGAAATCCATCCTCAACAACAAAATACATTTGCTGGGATCACTATACCTGACCTCAACCTAAATTACAAGGCAATTGTGTTAAAAACTGCATGGTACTGGTATAGAGAAAGGCATGTGGAACAATGGAAAACCATAGAAGATCCAGAAATGAGCCCTCACATATATAGTCATTTGATTTTTGACAAAAGAGTTGTAAACATTCAATGGAATAAGGACAGCCTCTTCAACAATTGGTGGTGGTCCAACTGGCATTCAGCATGCAGAAGAATGAAAATAAACCCTTTCTTTTCTCCCTATAAAAAGCTCAAGCGCAAGTGGATCAAAGATCTCCATATTAAACAAGTCAAACTGAAATTATTAGAAAAGAAAATAGGGAATACCTTAGAACACATAGGCGCAGGAGAAAATTTCCTGGAAAGAGCACCAATGGCTCAAGCTCTAAGGTCAAAGATTGACAAATGGGACTTAATCATAATGCAAAGTTTCTGTGAGGCTAAGGACACTGTTAGGAAAACAAAACAGCAGCCAATTGATTGGGAAAAGATCTTTACCAACCCCACATCATATAGAGGCCTAATATCCAAGGTATACAAAGAATTCATGAAGGTAGACACCAGAGAATCAAACAACTTTATTAAAAAATGGGGTATAGAGTTAAACAAAAAGTTCTCAATTGGGGAATATGGAATGGCTGAGAAAAATCTATGGAAGTCCTCCACATCATTAGCCATCAGGGAAATGCAAATCAAAACAACCCTGAGATTCCACCTCACATTAGTCAGAATGTCTAAGATTAAAAATTCAGATGACAGCAAATGCTGGCGAAGATGTGGAGAAAGAGGAACACTTCTACACTGTTGGTGGGGTTGTAAACTGGTACAACCACTCTGGAAATCAGTCTGGCGATTCCTGAGAAAATTGGACATAGTATTACCTGAAGACCAAGTTTTTCCACTTCTGGGCATATACCCCAGAGGTGCTCCAACATACAATATAGACACATGCACCAGAATGGTCATAGCAGCCTTATTTATAATAACCAGAAGCTGGAAAGAACCCAGATGTCCTTCAGAAGATGAATAGTATTCTTGTGGTATATTTACAGAATGGAGTAGTACTCAGCTATCAGAAACAATGACTTTATGAAATTCTTATGAAAATGGTTGCATCTAGAGAATATCATCCTGAGTTAATAACCCATTCACAAAAGAACAGACATAATATACAGTCATTGATAATTGGATACTTATTCCAGAAAGCTCAGAACACCCCAGAAACAACTAACAGACTATATGAATTTCAAGAAAAAAATGAAAGTGAAATACCATTAAGCTTAATCTTTATACACCAAGAAATCTTTGACAAATTCCAGGTTACATCTTGTTTTACATGTACTTTATGCTCATTGTAACTAGTAAGATCTTAATGCACACTATCAAACCTTTGAAAAAAAAACAAATACTGACAAAAATGTATTCATATACTTTTATGCAAAAATGCTTAAAATCTGTACATTTATCTTCGTTTTTTTTAATAACATTGTTAAAAATTAGCTGATCACTAACCAGAATAACACATTTTGATTTGCAATATTTCATCTCTTTTTGTTTATCTGGGATGTATAATTTTCAGCATTTACTCATAATTTGCATAAAATTTTAAGCTTGATCTCTGGGCCAATGTTTAAGAACATAATGAAAGGTGAATTTGTTGGTGGTTGCATTTAGTTACTAATCAATTAAACACCCATTTTTTCTTGCACTTTGTTGTTATAGAATCACTAAGTTGTTAGACACTACTAAGTTCTTATTCTCATTTTTTTTTTTTTTTTGTATTTTCTACTTTTAGTTATGGATGGGGTAATTAATATAGTATAATCAGCATATTTATTGAGATATATCTTCTAACACATATTGGGTTATATTTGAGACATTGCATTTAGTATAATGTGGGTGTTTTTAAGTGTATAAACATAAGTATTATAATATGGTTTCCATTTAATGATAGGTCAATACTGAATTTTATGGAATGACTTTTTTATAATAAGATAATTATGCAACTTTTTTATATTAGGTAAATTTACTGTTATTTTAACTTGAACTTTTTATTAATTTTTAAGCCATGCTTGACTTCAGTATGTTACTTTATATATATTACACTGTTGACTACACTGCTATAAATTTAAGAGTATTTTTGATAAATTCATAAACATCATTACATATATTGTTCACATAATTTTTCTTCCTTGTCTTACTCAACATACTTCTTATAACCAGCCTTATTTCCTTTCTCTTGAGGAAGTGCATATAGCATAGATTTACTGGTCCATTTAATTTTTTGCTTAAATGTGTGTGTGTGTGTGTGTGTGTGTGTGTGTGTGAGAGAGAGAGAGAGAGAGAGAGAGAGAGAGAGACAGACAGACAGACAGACAGACAGACAGACAGGCTGACAGACAGACAGACTGACAGACAGAGACAGAGGGAGGGGGGAGGGAGGGAGGGAGAAAAGTGGTGGGAGAGGGAAGAGAGAAAGTAAAGAGAGGGAGAGGGAAGAGAGAGAGAGTGGGAGGGAGAGAAAGAGAGAAAGAGAGAGAGAGAGAGAGAGAGAGAGAGAGAGAGAGAGAGAGAGAGAGAGAGAGAGAGAGAGAGAGGTCCAAGGCAAGGAAGAGAGAGAGAGAAAATGATGAAGAAAGAGAGCAAGGGGTAAGGATGGTTGGAGGGAGTGAAGAAAATGTTTGAATACTTGCTCAATGTTTGTAACATATAAAGAACTGCTGAGATTTTGTTCATTTTGGATTCAGTTGTGTTAAACAGACTTTCTCAACAAGTAAACTTTCTTTTCTTCTTTCAGATTAGTTTAGAGTATGAGGTTTGTCTCTTATGATTCTGTCCAGGTCTCCTTTGCTGTTTCTACTTCTATCCTATGGTCTCTATGCTGACCCAATGAAGACTTAGCTTGTCTGGGATCTTTGGTCTCTGGTTTGTTTAGTTTGGGTTTGGGGACTTGGTTCCCCCTATCTTTCTCTCCTCTCTTCTTCCAACCCCGTGTGTGTGTGTGTGTGTGTGTGTGTGTGTGTGTGTGTGTGTGTGTGTTTCTATGTGTGTTGAGCACTAGAGAAAAGCTGAGGATGATTTTGGACAAAGTTAGCTGACTCTGTTTTGTTCCATAGTTATAACATATTTTTCTTTAACTACAGTAATTTATGATCTCCTTTTCCACCACAGACACCTTGGAGAACCAACTAAAAATCAAAGAGACTGTCTTCCTCCAAATAAAACTTTGCACATTCTCTTATACATTAAATTCTATATTTGATATCTTGAGATTAGAGTCCCTTAAAAATATTCATGAACTGAGAGGTAAGGATCTATGTTTTAGAAAGTAGCAATTTTCTTCAATGTTAGCTGGATGTCATATTTTTTTTGACAGCACAGACATTTCCATGCCACATAGACTAATACATCCTGGGGGAGAAGAAGAGGTTGCCATAGACAGATAGGTTTCTTGACATTGCGCTCCTCATGGCAGCAGTTCTGAAAGGGAACTAAGGGCAGCTCGTGCACTTCAGCAAAGTGGGAGAGCATTTGTCAGCTCCTCTGACATTCTGAGAAATGTGTCTCACAATTTCCTCTTGCATCTTAGATGCATGTAGTTGTACTTCCAAATCTCTTGCCTTCTTTTCCACTTATCTTGAGATGACGCCATATAAAGTAGCATGTATGGTCACAATGTTTTTAGTGTGTTACTGAGGAAAGAATATACATAGAAATGAGGACTGAAATAGAAATAAAAGAGAAAGAATCATCCTCTCTCCCTCTATAATCCTCCTGCTTCCTGCCCCTCACTTACAAACCCCCTACCATCTCTATCCTCTTTTTCTCAGACATAGTATTACCACGTAGCCCACTCTGGTCTGGCTTTTTCAATAGCCTGGTCAATTCACCCAGGCTTGGCATTACAGGAGCAGGCTACCATGTTCACCTACTTTCTGCATTTTTGCCTTATAAGCAAAAGTAGCAAAAATATGGTGTTGAATAAATACAGAACATTAGTGTCTTTGACTTTAAAGATCTGATTTTTATGTGTATGAGTAATTTGTTTGCATATATACTTGTTTACCAAATGCTTGATGGTGCCAGTGGAGGCCAGATTAAGTTAGTAATCCTCTGGAACTAGTCATAGACCTCTAGGAGACACCTGATTTGGCTTCTGGAAATCAATTCCAGGTCTTGCTCAAGAGCAGGGAGTGTTCTGAACTGAGCCATCTTTCTAGCCCCTATTTTGTCTTGTGTAAGACCACTTGAAGGCTGAATTGATAAATATCTGAAGTGATATATCAAAATACTTCTGCACAGAAGCTGAGGGTGAAAAAAAGTAGAGTCACCAGAGATGTTACCAAGTCTTATTCTTCTTGTAAATTGTGTGGGAAGCATAGGTCTTAAACTCCTATTGTTAATTCTTCTGCCAAATGATGAAAGCAACTTAGAAGGCGGTAGTAAATCAACTCAAGGAAAGCACTTGTTTCTTATACTTTTGTCAAACTGTATATAAAATTATCTACTGTCTAGAAAGACCACATAAACAAAGTTATTTTGACATGAGTTGATTATAGGCTCTATTGGTCTTCAGGGTCCCTGGAGATAAGTTCAGAGTTCAATGAAATCAAACTCAGATTACTTGGAGAAATCTTAAATACAAGCACAAAAATATTGTCAAGAAAGACTGTTGGGAGTAAAAAATTATATACTTTACATAAATTGTCATTATTTTGAACATATCCCTATAAGGACTTATAAGAATTATAAAACAAATGACAAATTCTTACCCATATGGAACCTAGATAAAATCTGGGTGGGTGGTTTAATCGCAACTGCTTGCATATAGCCACAACCACTCCAGGGTTCTGATCCCAAGCTGATATGCAGAAGTTCTGCTAGATATCTGTGATACTGGTGTAGTAAAGTAAGCACAAAAGATCTGTACTCAGAGACTAGTGTATCAGATGGCATCCTTGTGATGTCAGGAAGAACTATTTGACTTCAGAACCAAACTATGTTCATTGGGTTTTCTTTGTTAGTCAGACAAATCTCAATCAAAGTCCTAGGGTTCCAATGTTTTCAACTGAAAGAGAAATTCTAGGAGTCAAGACAAAGGTTCTGTATATTCTGTGTACCTGATAGAGAAAGTAGTTTATAGAAAGGGGTATTGTTAGCATCTAGTTTTGGTTCCACTGTTATTGATATTTGACTTTAAAATGTCTTTAGATCATAAATAAATAGTTAAATTTAAGCTATGAAAGATCCATGAAAGAAAAAAGGCAGAAAAGCTAATTGCTAAAGATGTGTTTTAGGCAAATAAGCAGGGCCTAGAGGGAATAAGCTCATATCAGAGAAGGCAAGGGTGTTCACAACCATTCCTTGAAGCACCTGTGTATAAAAAGAAGAAACCTAACTTTGTCAGAATGAGCAGTAAGTATCACCTTCCAAAGCATTTTACCAACCAATCATTTGTTTTTATCAAAATGTCTTGAAAAGGTCATACTGTATAGTAAAGGCAGTGGTGAAAATTTTTCCATTATCTTAAGTTAAACTAGAAGATGTTCTGAGCTATATAAATGACTTTCTGAGCTCAGAGGAGACTGGAGATAAATATTTATTGTATTCAATTGTTACCAGTTTAATCCCCTAAGGCTTAGTACATCCAGACTCCCTACATTACTGACTTCCAATATCCTCACCTGAGTAATTTTTCTTAGCATCTTTTCTTGTGGCATAAAAGGGAATGAAGGTAATAAGCAGATAATAAAGGATATCTCAGCTCACTGTTTTCATATTTTCTGAGCAGACATGAAACATAATTAAATAATTCAAGATTTTAAAGATCTTCCTTTATGCATACTATCTATACAGTTTATGATTGCTATACATGCAAGACCTAGTATCTAGTTAAAAGGAAAAAAAGGGGGCTTGGCCTTAAAATGATGAAATAAATTAATAAAATAGGAGGTATAAATTAGGACATAAGGGTACCATAGTTACTTTACCTTATATATGTAACAGTCTTTGCTGTAAGTCATTGTAAGTTGAAGTTTGCAGAAATTTAATCACTAGTTAGTGAGCATCTACTATGTACAAAAGAAGCAATATAGTAAAACTACATTCTTACATTAAATTTCTCATCATATAGTTGTTATGAATACTTGTCAACAGAAATCATGACCATTAATAAACAGAAACCATAACTACTAACATGTAAAGTAATGGGGATATCCGGGTGTGGAGGAGAACACTAATTTATACTGAGATACTCAAAGAGAGTTTCACACTGAAAGAGGAAGCTCTTTGTGAGGATTATCTGTTGTTTGTAGAACATGTCTCCAATTATGAATAAGACAGTGTCACATGGAAGTTCATGTACTTTGAGTGTGATGACTTGCATGATTTAAACTTCATCTAAAGAGTCACTGAGTGACATTTAGCCATGTAGAAAAGTAGAAGAGTAGAAGGACCATCTAAGGCAAAGGACAGGAAGTGAAGATTGAGGATTATGTGTAGGGTGAATATAAAGAACCATGAGTAACTTGGTTTACCAGAAGTGAAGTCCTGAGGACAGTAGATGAAACTTAGGAAGCAGCAAGATAAGACGATCTCTTGAACCATAGCTGCTGGTTATGTGCATTCTTAGAAGATGTATTGGGCTACAACATTGACTTCTTCAGTGAAGACTTGTGCTTATGAGCTGTTGTGTTCAATAAATATTTATCAAGAAGTGTGGTAAATAAAGTCTGAGTACAAATGATGAGCAATTCTTTAGGCCTGCTATAATCCTTGTACAATTGCAAACACAGAAGGCAACTCACTACCACCACATCTAAGAACAAGAAAGACATGCTTTCCTTCATAAGCCCCAGAGATTTGGGAGTTTCTGGTACAACCATACTTCATTTGTGTTATTTATGGTCACATCACTGTTTTGAGTGGGTGATATAGAGGGTTTTATAATAAAAATGTACAGAATTCATGAGTATGCACACAAGTAATTATGATACACAATGCATATTCATGTGATATTCATCTGATAAAAAGAATAACCCAGGAATCAAATTATACATTTCCCTTTAATTATAACCAACCCCCAGTTTTCTAAGAATAATCCATATCCTGCTTTCAAATATGATAGATTAGTCCTAGAATTTTAATGAATCTAAACCCTATATTATGCAATTTGATACATCTGGATTTTTTGACTGGCATCATATATGAAATACAATAACCCTGTTGCCTATAAGATATATTATTAATTTTATTGATATATGCATTTTAAAATGAATGTGCCCTAAATTATACTGAATCTTGAATTGCTTTGTTTTGTTAGTAACAAATAGTGCTGCGTGATTTTTAATATTGTCAACCTGACAGGATATAGAATCTTCTATGAGACACTCTTTGTGTATGCCCCTGAAAGCTTGTTTAGAAGAGGTTCATTTGAATGGGACAACCTCTAAGTACTCACCTTTAACAGTATGGAGCACTATACTGTGGGTGGAGGCCTGGGCTCAGTAAAAAGGAGAAAAAATATAAACACAACCAGCTGTCACATGGTCTTGCCAGCATACTCTTCCCCACCATAATGGACAACCTCTGAACCAATGTTCACTATTAAATTGCTTTTGTTGGGCCATTTCATCACAGAAGCAGCACAAATAACTAATGCATGCTCTTCCCTTACCTTTGTGTATATGTGGGGTATGTCTGTGTGGTGGCCAATGCTTGATATAGCTCTCTTCCTCTATTTATCTCTATCTTACTCATTGAGAAAACCTAAATATTACTGTTCTTACTAGACGAGATGGGGAGCTAGCCCTAGAAACTGTGTGCTGTTACTTGCTAAAATTAGGGGCCATAGACACATCTTTGCCAAGGTGCCACACAGCAAACTTTTTACCCACCAAGCCATCACTCACCCCCAACATATCTTAAAATGTGGAGCTTAGTAATCTACACATCGAGTTTCTTGGTACATACCAAATATGTCCATGCTCACCTTTAGTACAAAATATAAGAGTGTTCTCTGGTGGCTCTTCACATTTCCTCTTATTCAGCACTGTGTGGCCTCTGCTTGCTGCCTACCATCTTTTGTTTGATTCTCCTCAGCCATTTTAGCTAGGCTGTTATGGTTCCCTTCATTTCATATCTTATTTCTCAGATGCCTAATAATCTTGGAAGTAATTTTACGTAAGCATTTGCTATTTAGCTATCTACTGTTGTAAAGTACTTTGTCGATTATCACATTAGATTTGATCTTCCCATTACCAGTCATACAAGATTTTGTATAATTTGTGTATGAAATACTTGTTGGTCATATTATTAGAAGTACAGTTGACCTTTTCTTGTTTTGACTTTTTACTTTGTTGATAAAGGTTTTAATAAACTCTTTTATTTAATAAAAATAGTCGATTTTCCTGCTCTACAACTGTTGACTTCTGTATCTAATGTAATCACAGGACTGGCCTTGACTATATAACAATTTTGCATACACCGTGTGACCCTGTCTGGGATATATGTAAACATTAATTTCAAAAAATTTAGATATAAAAACAATTTGGGACCAGTCTGGGCAATGTAAAAAGACTCTATGTCAAACAAATAAACAAAATTAAAATGGTGTATTATAATTCATGTGCATTTTTCTTTTGTTTCTACAGTTGACATTTTCATATCAATACACCCTCTGTAGTTTCTGCATATGTCTATAAGAATGGTACATCTGCCATGAGTGGACTTTAGGTATTAAAATATAGATCCTATTTATACCAATTCTTTAGTTCTTTTTTAAAATAGTAATATTAATTTATTTAATCACCGTGTAAGTGTGTGATTAAATCTTTGTAACTCAATCTAGATATAAAATATAGCATACAAATATTTTACATATGATAAATAATATAAACTCTAATATATATTTTTCCTTACTGCTTTATATAAAAAACAGAGGGATACATTTACAGATATTTAAAGACATTTTGGCATAACATTATATGAATAATTTTGTCAATACTTAATTTTTTAGAGGTTTAATAGCATGCATAGAAATTCCACTAGTTACCATAAACATGAAGTACTTGTAGGACAGAATGTAACATGAAAACAGATTTCTTGTTGGGTATAGATTAAGCATAATGATCTGTGAATACCAAAAATTGCCACAAAGCTATTATTTTAGCTCTTAGATTATTAATGATTTGATGTCCAGGTGTACCACACTCTCACATTCTGAGAGAGTGCTATACATTTATTTATTTAATTTTCCCTAAGAAGGAATGAGGCTTTTTTTCTTTTTTTCTTTCTTTCTTTCTTTCTTTCTTTCTTTCTTTCTTTCTTTCTTTCTTTCTTTCTTTTTTTTTTGGCCTTTATTTTTCCTGGGCTTCATATAACCTTTCAGTTGTTCCTGGGGTGCTCAAAGCTGTTTGGGGTTCGTATCCAATTATCAGTGACTGCATGCTATGTCTGTTCTCTTGTAACTAGATTACCTCACTCAGGATGACATTCTCTAGATGCATCTATTTTCTTAGGAATTTCATAAAGGTACTATTTCTGATAGCTGAGTAGTACTCCATTGTGTAAATATACCAGAATTTTGTATCCATTAATCTACTGAAGGACATCTGGGTTCTTTCAAATTTCGGGCTATTATAAATAGGACTTCTATGAACATTGTGATGCATGTATCTTCATTGTATGTTGGAGTGTCTCTGGGGTATATGACCAGAAGTGGAATAACTGGGTCTTCAGGTAGTACTATGTCCAATTTTTTGAGGAAACGGCAGACTGATTTCCAGAGTGGTTGTACGAGTTAACAACCCCGCTAACAGTGCAGAAGTTTTGCTCTTTCTCCATATCCTCTCAAGGATCTGCTGTCATCTGAAATTTTGGTCATAGCCATTTTGAATGGTGTGTGGTGGAATCTCAGGGCTGTTTTGATTTGCATTTCCCTGATGTCTAAGGTTGTCTAGCACATTCAATATTCCTCAATTGAGAACTTTTTGTTTATCTCTCTACCCCATTTTTTAAAAGGGTTGTTTGATTCACTGGTGTATAACTTATTGAGTTCTTTGTATACCTTGAATATAGGCCTCTATAAAATGTTGGTTGGTAATGATCTTTACCAATCTGTTGGATGCTCTTTTGTTTTCTTGACAGTGTCCTTAGCCTTACAGAAACTTTGCAATCTCATTAAGTTCCATTGGTCAATCTTTGATGATAGAGTATAAGAAATTGGTTTTCTGTTTGGGAATTTTTCTCCTGTGCCTATGTTTTCTAAGGTTTTCCATAATTTCTCTTCTAATAGTTTCAGTATACTGGTTTATATGGAGCTATTTGATCCACTTGCACTTGATCTTTGTACAAGGAGATACAAAAGGGTCCATTTTTATTCTTCTGCATGCTGAGTGCCAGTCGAACCAACACCATATGTTGAAGAGGCTGTCATTTTCCCATTGAATGTTTACAGCTCCTTTTCAAAATTCAAGTGACCATATATGTGAGGGCTCATTTCTGGATCTTCTGTTCTATTCCATTGATCCATGTGCCTATCTCTGTACCAGTACAATGTGGTTTTTAACACAATTGCCTTGTAATATAGGTTGAGGTCAGGGATAGTGATTAACACAGATGTTTTCTTGTTGTTGAGGAAGAATTTTGCTATTCTAGGTTTGTTATTTCAGATGAAATTGCACATTGCTCTTTCCACTTCTATGAAGAATTGGGCTTGAATTTTGATGAGGATTGCATTGAATCTGTAGATTGTTTTTGGTAAGATGGCCATTTTTACAATATTGATCCTTCCAATCCATGAACATAGGAGATCTTTACACTTTCTGATATTTTCCTTGATTTTTTTCTTCAGAGATTTGATGTTCTTGTCATACAGGTCCTTCACTTGCTTAATTAGAGTCACACCAAGATATTTGATATTGTTTGTCACTATTGAAAAGGGAATACTTTCTCTAATTTCTTTCCTTGCATGTTTGTCCATTGAGTAGAAGAAGGTTACTGATTTGTGTGAGTTAATTTTATTTCCAGCGACTATGCTGAACTTATTTATCAACTGTAAAAGTTCTCTGGTTGAATTTTTGGTGTCATTTACATACACTATCATATCATCTGCCAACAGTGATTTTTACTTCTTCCTTTCCAATTTGTTTCCCTTTGATTTCCTTTTGCTGTCTAATTGCTCTAGCCAGGATTTCCAGTACTATGTTGAATAGGTAGGGGGAGAGTGGGCAGCCTTGTTGAGTCCCTGATTTTAGTGGAATTGCTTCGAATTTCCCACTGTTAAATTTGATGTTGGCTATTGGTTTGCTGTATATTGCTCTTATTATGTTTAGGTATGGGCCTTGGATTCCTGTTCTTTCCAAGACTTTTAAAATGAAGGGGTAATGAATTTTGTCAAATGCTTTCTCAGCATATAGTGAGATGAACATGTGGTTTTTATCTTTGAGTTTGTTTATATGGTGGATTTTGTTGATGGATTTCTGTATATTAAACCATCCCTGCATCCCAGGGATGAAGCCTACTTGATCATGGTGAATGATCATTTTGATGAGTTCCTGGATTCAGTTTGTAAGGATTTTGTTGAGCATTTTTGCATCAATGTTTATAAGGGAGATTGGTCTGAAGTTCTCTTTCCTTGTAGAGTCTTTTTGTGGTTTAGAAGGGAGGGTTATTGTGGCCTTATAAAATGACTTAAGTAGTGTCCCATCTGACTCTATTTTGTGGAATAGTTTGGAGAGTATTGTTATCAGGTCATCAATAAATGTCTGATAGAATTCTGCACTGAACCTGTATGCTGTTACTAAATGTCTGATAGAATTCTGCACCGAACCCATCTGGACCTTACCTTCTTTGTTTGGGAGAATTTTGATGACTGCTTCTATTTCTTTATGTGTTATGGGATTATTTAGATGGTTTACCCAGTCCTGGTTTAACTTTAATATCTGGTATCTGTCTAGGAATTCATCCATTTTCTCCAGATTTTCCAGCTTTGTTGAGTATTGGCTTTTATAGTAGAATCTGATGATTTCTTGAATTTCCTCAATTTCAGTTGTTATGTCTCTACTTTTCTTATTTTGTCAATTTGGATACTCACTCTTTGCCCTCTAGTTTTTCTGTCTAAGGGTTTATTATTCTTGTTAAATTTCTCAAAAAAAGAGCTCTTGGTTTTGTAGATTCTTTGAATGGTTCTTTTTGTTTCTATTTGGTCAATTTTTGCTGAGTTTGATTATTTATTCCTCTTGGGTGCATCTGCTTTCTTTTGTTCAATAGCTTTTAACTGTGTTGTCAAGTTGCTAGTGTATGCTCTCTCTAGTTTCTTTTTGGAAGCACTCAGATCTATGAGATTTTCTTTCAGTACTGCTTTCAATCCATCCCATTGGTTTGGGTATGTTGGGTTTCCATTCTTATTTAATTTGAGAAAATCCTTAATTTCTTTATTTTTCTTTGACCATGCTACTGTTTAGTAGAGCATTGTTAATTTTCCATGTGTATATGGGTTTTTGTTTCCTTTGTTGTTATTAAAGACCGACCTTAGTCCATGGTGATCAGATAGGATACCTGGGAGTATTTCAATCTTCTTATATATTGAGGTTTGTTTTGTGACTGATTATATGGTCAATTGTAGAGAAGGTACTGTGAGGTGCTGAGAAAAATTCCTTTGTTTTAGAATGAAATGTTCTATAGATATCAATTAATTCCTGTTGGTTCATAACCTCTGCTAGTTTCACTGCGACCTTGTTCATTTTCTGCTTCCATGATCTGTCCATTGATGAGAGTGGAGTGTTGAGGTCTCCCACTATGAACGTGTGGGGTGCAATGTATTTTTTGAACTTTAGCAGAGTTTCTTTTATGAATATGGGTGCTCTTGTATTTGAAGAATATGTGTTAAGTATTGAGAGTTCCTACTGATATTTTTTTTCTATAATGAGTATTAAAAAGTTTCCTTTCTTATCTTTTTTGATAACTTTTAATTGAAAATCTACTTTCTTTAATATTAGATTGGCTTTTTCAGCTTATTTCTTGGGCCATTTGCTTCGAAGATTTTTTCCAACCTTTTACCCTGAAATAGTCTCTGTCTGCCTCTGATATGAGTTTCCTGCAAGCAGCAAAATGTGGGATTCTTTTTATATATCCAGTCTGACATTCTATGTCATTTTATTGGGGGAATTGAATCCATTTATGTTAACAGATATTAAGGAATAATGGTTGCTGTTTCCTGCTATTTTTGCTTTTAGAGGTAGAATTGTGTCTGTGTGTCTTCCTTCTTTTAGTTTTCTTGCTTAGATAATTTCTTGCTTTTACTGGGATATAGTTTTCCTCCTTGCATTGGGTTTTCCAACTATAATTCTTTGTAGTGCTGGATTTGTGGTCAGATATTGTGCAATTTAATTTTATCCTGGAATATCGTGTTCTCTCCATCTATGGTGATTGAGATTTTTGCTGGGTATTGCAGCCTGTGCTGACACTTGTGTTCTCTTAGTGTCTACATGATATCTGTCCATGATCTTCTAGCTTTCATAGTCTCTGTTGAGAAGTCAGGTGTAATTCTGATTGGTCTGCCTTTATATCTTACCTGACCTTTGCCCTTACTGCTTTTAGTATTATTCTTTTTCTTGGGTACTTGGCGTTTAGACTATTATGTGTCAGGAGGAATTTCTTTTCTGGTACAATCTATTTGGAGTTCTGTAGTCTTCTTTTATGCTCATGGTCATCTCATCTCATTCTTAAGGGTAGGGAAGTTTTCTATGATTTTGTTGAAAATATTTACTGTGCCTCTTAGTTGATATTCTTCGCCCTCTTCTATTCCTATTATCCTTAGGTTTCGTCTACTCATTGTGTCGTGGATCTCCTGGACATTTTGGGTTAGGAACTTTTTGGCTTTTGCATCTTCTCTGACTGTTTTGTCTGCTTTCAATGTTGTCTTTGTCCCCTGAGATTCTCTCTTCTATCTCTTGTAGTCTGTTGGAGATGTTTGCATCTGTAACTCCTGATTTCTTTTTATTGGGTTGTCCACCTCCAGGGTTGTCTCTTTTAGTGTTTTATTTATTATTTCCATTTTCATTTTCATTTCCTTTTTAAATTCCTTCATCCCCTTGGTTCTGTTTTCCTCAAGTACTTTGATTTCTTTGAGTGTTTTTCGTGTTTCTTCTTTAAAAGCTTCTATTTGTTTATGGTTTTCTTCCCATTATTGTTAAAGTGAGTTTTTCTTGTTCTTCTCAAAGAACTCCATAATCATCTTGAGGTATGATTTCAGGTCTGAGTCTTCTTTTTCTCGAGTATTTTGCATTCCCCTGCTTGCTCTGATGGAAGAGATGGGTTCTGATGTTGCCAGGTTGTCTGTTGCCAGGTTGTCTTGTTTTTTTTGTTTTTTTTTTTTTTTTTTGAGTAAGTTCTTTTGCTTTCCTCTTGCCATCTTGTTGTCTGCGATTATATGTGTTAGTGATTCGTTCCCATCTCTCCTGAGGATCTCTGGAGATTTAGGTGGCAAATGGCTTTGGCATTTGGTCTGCATGCAGTGGTCTTCCAGTCAGACACTGAGTCCCTATGGCAGAGTTCCTGCTCCCTTGCACCAACTAACTGGAGGGCCATGCCTACCACACACTAGGCCTAGCCCTCTCTCTGCCGTGGGTACTCACAGTACAGTCTAGCCAGGCCTGTGTCCCCCGATCTCTGCTGTTCCTGGTAACAAATGGTATGAGTGTTTGGTCCGCATGCGATGGCTTTCAGGACAGATACCAAGTCCCTATTCCAGGGTTCCTGCTCCCCTTAACCAATTGGGGGGCCATGCTTTCTGCGCGTTTGGCCCAGACCTCTCTGTGCCCTTGCCACTTATTTCGCAGTCTCACCAGGTCTGCATTCCTGATGTCTGCTGTTCTGTGTGGCAAATGGCTTTAGCGTTTGGTCTGCATGCAATTGTCTTCCAGTCAGACACCGAGTCCCTAAGGCAGATTTCCTTGTCCCCTGGACCAACCAGAGGGCCATACCTACTGCATGCTAGGCCTAGCCCTCTCTGCACCCTGGCTACTCACAGCTCTGTCTCTCTAGGTCTGTGTCCCTGGATCTCCGCTGTTCCAGGTGGAAAGTGGCCTGAGCCTTTGGTCTGCACATGATGGCTTTCTGGGCAGATACCAAGTCCCTATCCTAGGGTTCCTGCTCCCCGAACCAACTGGGATGCTGTGCTTTCCATGTGCTTCGCCCAGACCTCTCTGTGCCCTGGCCACTCATGGCTCAATATCCCCAGGCCTGCGTTCCTGTATCTCCGAAGTTCCGGGTGGCAAATTGCCTCAATTCTTTAGTTCTGGATGACTGAATTTATACATCTGGTCATCACATTAGATTTACCAACTATGATCTTATAGTTCGAATGGAATGGGATATAGTGGAATCTCCCTTTCTAGTTTTTATAGGCAAATGAAAGTATAAGATAATTTGGTTGTGACTGCACTAAAAAACCAACACACACACACACACACACACACACACACACACGCTTTAGTTGAATTTATGCACTGACCCATTTCAAAATGAAAACTATGACATATTCTTTCATTTATTGAATTAGAAAACTTTTTCTATTAATTCTTTTCATTTTGTCCCAGATCAATTTTCTCTTAAAAGGTTGCATCAATTTTTAAGTTTGTTTTCACTGACTTGATGCAGGGCTTTTTGGTATTTAAAATTATTGTAATTCACTTATATATACTTGTTTGAAGCAATCTTGAAAACTGCAGTTGTTCCCAAGAGTTATATTTGTAGCCTAAACATGTTGACATATGTAAGACTGTCATCTTAAAAAATAACCATTTTTACTTTAACTTTACCTGAAAATTAATTCAAGCTTCTAGAGCAATTTCACCAATTGTGAGGAGCATCTGTTGTATTCTCTCTGTGGATTCAGTGGCTCTCAGCCCTTTATTCTAAGTGACTCAGTCAGTGATTCATCAGTCCTTCATTTCCTGTCTCCTTCCCTGCCATTTGCCTTTTTTTCCCAGACAAAATGGTATCTTCTTCTGATGTAATACATGAATCTCCTATATACTGTGGCCTTAAATACTTAACTTTTCAAGTATTGCATTGTCCTCTGAAATCCAAGTGTAAATATCTACTCCAGTGATTCAACAAGGAATACATATATATTCTTTTTTAATAGCTCAGTGGTTGACCCATTTATCCCCAGTAAGCTCTCTGACAGTTCCTCTTTCCACTCCTTTTTCCCAAGAAGACATCCACACTCACAACATCCTGACCTGCCTCCCAACTTCCTGAGGACATTAGTATTTTAGGAGTTAGGTGCCTCTTCTCTCACTGAGGCCAGTCCAGGCAGTCCTTTGCTATATATTTATGTAGCACCTTGTGTGTACTGCCTGGCTGGTGGCAAAGTGTCTAGGATATTACTTGGGTCCAGATTAGTTGAGACTCCTGGCCATACAGTGGGGTTGCCCTCCTCTTCAACTTTTTAAATTCTTTCCCTAATTCAACCACAGAAATCTTCAGTCTATTAGTTGGGTCTAAGTCTATTTCAGTCAGCTGCTTGTTGGGTTGCTTGAATGGCAGCCATGCTGGGCTTCTCTCTATAAATACACCATAAAATCATTGTGTCAGGCCTTGGAGCCTCCATTTGAGCTGGATATCATTGTGGCCTGTCACAGGGCCACTTTTTGTCAGTCTTGTCTTCATTTTTTGTCCCTAAAGTTCTTTTAGACAGGAATAATTCTAGGTCAGAGTTTTTGACTGTGGGATGGCAACCCCATCCCTCCACTTGATGCTCTGTCTTTCTACTGGAGGTGGCTATAGAAGTTCCTTTGCCACATTCTTAAACATTTCATCTAAGGTCCTTCCCTTTGAGTCCTGAGTGTCTCACCTCTAAGGTTGCTGGTATATTCTAGAGGGTCCCCTCACCTCCCAAAGTTGCCTGCTTTTATTCATTTTGCTGGCCTTCAGGGTTCAACTCCTGTCCCCCAGCAAATACCTGATCATATTTCTCCTCCCATTTTCTCTACCATTCAGACCTTTCCCTCCCTTTGTACCCCTAGCCCCCATGATTGCTTTCTTTTCCATCCCAAGTGGGATTGAAGCATCCTCACTTGTGCCCTTTGGCTTGTTAACCTTCTTGAGTTCTGTGAATTGCATTTTGGGGATTTCTGTACCTGTTTTGGCTAATATCCACTATTAGTGAGTACATACCAAGCATGGCCTTTTGGATCTGAGTTGCTTCACTCAGGATGATATTTTCTACTTCCATCCATTTGCCTGTAAAATTCAGTTTACCTTCATTTTTAATAGCTGACTAATTTTACATTGTGTTGTTGAGAGCCGTTTGTGCCACAGCCAAACATGGCGCCAGCTTCCCACCCATGACTCAGCAAACAGAGCCCAAGAGACATAGTGCACATGTGCCACAGATGTCACAGCCCGCTCTGAGGCATGCTAATGAGTTACTGGAGGGCAAACCAGTAGCGACACAAGTCTCCTGGGCATATATAAGCAGTGCATTTTCTTTCCACATGGTCCCCTGCTCAGAGTGCTGTACAATAAAGGTTGTTCGCAGAAGAATCCTGATGTTGCACTTCGTTCCTGACCCCGGGACTTGGGGCACGCGGCAAATGGTGCCGAATATCCTGGGAAACACCACTGGTGGCGAGGGGACCCTTCAGTTCGCTTAAATGCACTCAGAACTGTGAAAAGGTAAATAGGTAAGCTCCAAGAGACATGTCCCTCTTTGGATTTTATGGGCACCAAGAGAGCATGCCAAAAACGGAGGCATGTCCCTCTTTGGATTCCCTCCAGCAGTAGAAGGATTACTGCTTGCATTTGTGGTAACTATTGTAATATTACTGTTGTGGAAGTTAGCTAGACAAAAAATTATCAGGCAGCACCAATAGGGCGGAGCGGAATGAAATAAGGAGCGCACAAGGAACAAAAAGTAAAATAGGTAGACTCCGAGAGGCATGTTCAAAACAAATCAGAAATGGAGTGAATTTCAAAATGAAACTGAAGGAAAGAAAACCAAAAGGTGGAAAGACCACAGGGAGAAAAGACGATTGTGCCCCGGGAAACTAAGTACAAGTTTCCTGGAGAGGATACTTTGTATCCACTAAAAGAGCAAAAAGCTTTAGAGCTGGCAGAAGTGGAGTTAGAGGATGAATTGTTTGAGTCTGAGGAGGAAGATTTAGAGGAGGAAGATTTAGAGGAGGAGGCAGTGGAATTTGAGGCAGAGGGGTTTCAGCCGGGCGGAGGACTTCTGTAGCAAAACCGGAAGCTCCTAAAGCAGCCGCCTCTGCTCTTCCACTCTATCCAGAGAGGAAGTGCGAGTTCTTTTGTTCACCAGAGACACACCATGCCATTAGGCAAATGTTTCTCATGTTTGAGGATGACCCATATTTTCTGTATTCATTCTTTCATTGTGAAATATATATGTTGTTTCCATTTTCTCAGTATGACAGACAAGGCTACTATGAACATAATGGAGCATGTGCCCCTGTGGCATTGTGAGACATCTTTTGGGCATATGCCGAAGAGTGATATAGTTGGTTATTCAGGTAAATCTAGTTCCTATTTTCTAAGGAACCTTCAGATTGATTTCCAGAATTTCTTCATGGCCTTTTGTCTTAGATCAAGTGCAGACTAATTTTCAGAGTGGATTTACCCATTTTCAATCCCACTAGCAATGACGGAGTGTTCCTCTTACTCCACATTCTGTAACCTGAGTTTTGATCTTAGACATTGTTTGCTATAAGGTAGAATCTCAAGGCTGTTTTTATTTGCATTGCCCTGATCACTATGTATTTTGAATACTTCTTTAAGTGCCTCTCTGTCATTTGCGATTTTTCTGTTGTGAAGTCTCTGTTTAGTTCTACAGCCCATTTTTTTTTTCTTTTTTTCTTTTCCTTTTTTTTTTTTTTTTTTTTTTTTTTTTTTGATTGGGTTGTTTGGTTTAGAGGTAGGCGTCTTAATTTCATTATATATTTTAGATATTATCTCTCTATCAGATGTGAAGTTAGTTATGATTTTTCCAAACTGTAGGTTGCCAATTTGTCCTATTGACTATGTTTTTTTTTTCCAGTTTTCTGAAGTCACATTTATCTATTCTTAGCCTTAGAGCCCGAGCCATTGGAGTTCTGTTTAGGAAATTCCCCCACCCCCAAACCAATAAGTTCAAGGCTTTTCCTCCTTTTTCTTCTATTAGATTCAGTATATCTGGTTTTTTGTTGAAGTTCTTCATCAATTTGGACTTGAGATTTGTGCAAAGTGACAAATTTGGGTCACTTTTCATTTTTCTACATATAGACAGCCAGTTAAATAAGCACCATTTATTGAAGTTTTTTCATTGCATATCTTTGGCTTCTTTATCAAAGATCAAGTCTCTATAAGTGCGTGATTTTATTTCTGGGTCTTCAATACTGCTCTATTGATCAACCTGTCTGTCTCTGTACCAATACCATATAGTTTTTATCACTATTGTTCTGTAGTATTTCTTGTGGTCAAGGATGGTGATTTTCCCAGGGGTTCTTTTATTGTTAAGAAATGGTTTAAATGATCTTGCTATCCTGGATTTTTTTTTTTCATATGAAATTTAGAATTTGTTTTCCTGTCTTTGAAAAATTGTGTTGGAATCTTGATGGAGATTGAAGTGAATCTGCAGATTGGTTTTGGTAGGATGGCCAATTTATTATGTTAATCATACCAATCCATGAGCATGGGCGATCTCTTTATTTCCTGTTGTGTATTTCAAATTTTTCTTGAGAGACTTGAATTTTTTTTCATGCAGATCTTTTACTTGTAACCCCCCTCAAGATATTTTATGTTATTTGTGGCTATTGTGATGGGAGTTGTTTCCCTATTTTCTGTTTCACCCCATTTATCATTTTAGACCCAGCCACTTTGCTGAAGTTGTTTTTCAGCTGTAGAAGTTCCCTGGCAGAATTTTTGAAGTCACTTATATATTATTATAGCATCTGCAAATAGTGATACTTTGGCTTCTTCTTTGCCAATTTGTATACCATTGATCCCATTTTGAATCCTATGGCTTTAGGTAGAACTTTAAATACTATAAAAACAGATATGGGAGATTACCCATTCTTATTTTGTCCCTGATTTTACTAGAGGTTGCTTCAAGTACCTCTCCATTTAATTTGATATTGGGCATTGGTTCAACAGAATATTAGGGTAATGAAAGATAATAATTTTTATGATTGTAGCAATCAGGTTAGGTCCATCCCCTCTGGTACATTATAAAATCTAAAATTAGTCCTTTATTTGATTCTGTATCTCTTCTGAAGTGGAGTGTTTCCATATCATTTGTGTGTGTGTGTGTGTGTGTGTGTGTGTGTGTGTGTATGAAATTTTATTTGTGTGTATGTGTATAGTATATGTGGTGGAATATGTGTATATAGGTACACATTTATATGTGTGACTGGAAGTGTGTGCTTGTGGATGTAATAAGAAAATTCCACATATTGGTCCTCACTTTCTACTAGCCTTGAGACAGAGTCTTATACTCCTTGCTCCATATGCCACACTACAGCTGACCTGCAAGCTTCTGGCCATTCTCTTTCCACCTTCCATGTCACTGTAGGGAAGATTGGATTACAGAGCTTTACCACAAGGCTTAAATTTTCTGATGGAAACCCAACTCACATAGTCATACTTGCTGGGCCATAGCTTCCTTTCTCTGTGCCAACTTCTTAGCCCATGACTAATGCTGCTGAAGTATTAATTAGAAAATTTGTAATGGGGCATTTCTCATTTTGAGTCTGTCTAGTATTTTGTCATAACTTTACTCAGGTGATATGGCAAATGTTTTCTCCTTCAGGTATTACCTCTGGAATCACTGGTTATTTTTCCATGTTTTACTACAGATATTTGTTAGATACAATGCCAAAAATATAATTTCTACAGTGTATGGTATTCTCCTTCAATCAATAATCCTTTTTCAAGTAGTCATCTGGAAGCTATTTAACATGTAAATGTTATGAAAGCATTAAAACAAGAATGGATTGATATTGCTCTTAGACTCAATATTTCAATGTCATGTATTGTCCTTTCTTTATGCAAATATATTACTCTCTTGTGCATTAACTTTCATGTAAAATTTCTATATATGATTTTTGAAGTGTTTGCAACTAGAAAGGTTTCAGATTTGTGTATATATGGGATTTTGTCTGATATTGTTTTAAGATAGTCTTGCTGTATAGCTTTAGCTAGTCTGAAACTTTCTATGCAGACCAGGTTGGCCTTGAATCCACAAAGAGTCACCTGCCTTTGCCTCCCAAGTTTTATGATTAAAGGACTGTCTGCTATACTATATCCAGCTTATGTATTTTTAATTTTGTTTATATTATATAATATTTACCTAGTACCCATAGAATAGTACTAATCTGAAAATCTGAAAAGCAATAAAATTTGGAACTTATTGAACATAATTTGAGCAAAAGTAATCACAAAGTAGGTTCTAAGCTTATGGGTGGTATTCAGTGTTCAATGTTGCTTTGTATAACATCTTATTCTACTTTACAATTTTGGTAAGTCATTCAGCATATAGTATTACCATACAGCACATTTAGTTTAAAAACATAATGTTTAGTTTAATTTTTATTATTTCCATTCATCCTGACAATATGATATTTTTCTCTTTTTCTCATATTTACAGGTGTTTATGTATGTGGCATGTCCATGTGCTTGTATGCCAGTTTGCATGTGTGTAGTTGTACATGTGCAAGTGTTCATGGAGTGTGACTATATTTGGTCACCTCAGGCTGACATTAGGAATCTCCTTGTGTTCTTTCCACCTTATATATTAACATAAGACCTCTTAATTGAACTCAAATTTCACATTACAGAGAGGCAAGCTAGCCTGCTGGCTCTGGGTTTCTGGCTCTGCCCTCTTAGATGTGTAATGGCAGTCTGCTATATTCTCCTGGCATTTACATGAGAGTCTGGCATCCAAATTCCAGTCATTGTGCTTGTGTTTACTTAAGTGTAACAAATGGTTCAGCCATCTCCCTAGCTCTTACTGTTTGTCTTTTAACTGATCTTTATTTTTTATTGTTTTCTACTAATTCTATGATAATTTCATAATACATACAATGTACTTTGATTATATTTATACTTTCACTCCTGCATCTATCCTCCCTATCAGTTTCCAAACTTTAAACCTATTTTTAAAAATGAACCACTAAGTCCAGTGGATGATACTGTTATGTGACAAAGTTTTCTTGTCTACTCATCTAAGATAGTTAGTCCACAAAAGACCAAAGTATCAATTTTACCAAAGTCCAATTTGGTGAACAAGTAAGTTTATTGGAATTACTTACAGGAATATAGACATAAAGTTACTTACAGAAAAAAAAAAAAGTACTCGAAGACATATGAATCACCAAAGTCCACCCCATCCTCATTATTGATGGCTCACAAAAGCTTGGAGCTTACAGCATAATGCATAGCTTGCAGGCATCTCAATAGTTTGGTGAATGTCCTTTTCAAATGACTTGGCCTATTCTACTTTTGGACAATGTTGGCTAATTTCTGATTTTTACAGGGATCTGTGTTGGTCTTGCACAGTCTTCTTTAAAGCTTGCCTTGTCTAAGACTGACCCTTAGCCATCTTTTATGCATACACTTGGATGGAGGGGCCTAGTGAATCAGTCAGTTTCAGGAAATTCCTGAAGCTATTTCAAATTAGTTTCCTTTTGTCTTAAGGAAATTTCCTGGGAAATAAAATGATTCAGTCTATAGGATACTGCTACAAACAGCATTTTGCATATGCCTTGATATGTGTCCAACCCCTGCATGATGGCTTACTTGCATTCAGTCTCTACTAGCAACCATCAATTGCCAATAATCAAACTCCTATAAGCCCCTCCTTACTACATGCTAGAATATAGACTGGATTAATTATTTACTGGTTTTGTGCAGACAGCCTCAACTACTGACTCTCCATTAGAAGAAGGACCCTGTTTGTCCCAAAGATATTCTTTCAACATTCTTTCTAACCTTGACTCTTATAATCATTTTGTGCCTTGATGTCTTTACTTTATTGAGAAAAAACAAAAGAAAAACAAAAGCAAAAACATAAGCCTTCTCAATATTTCTTCAAATATTACTGTACTATATTCTCTGATTTTATAGATGCTCATAGTGCTAGTAAAATAACATTCTATTCCTTTTATCTTGAATCTTACATAATTTTCTTATTTTTTTTAAATCTCTAAAAAATCTTATTTTCATCTAAGTAGTTTCTTATTTCCAGTTCCCTAATTTACACATCTTTTCTTCAGTTTTGTTACCTGGATTATGGATATTGTTTTTCAATTCTTTGATTTTTGAAATTTTCAGTCATATTAATAACAACTCTTTCCTGGAACTTTTTACATCTAGAATCCTTCTGAAATCACAGTTATCCAATCCTTTATAGTTATTTTTTTTCTAAAATGTATGCAAAGTTTTGCTTGCTTTATAACTGATTAATTATGTTCTCCTATGTTACCTTTTTTTAAGGGCAAGATTTAATTTTTGCATCCAGCGTCACAAGGGCTTCCGATCCTGATTTTCTCAAGGATGAGACCAAAGTCTTTGTTTTCTGTAGGCCAGAATCAACTGAGCTTGATCCCCAGCCTCTGGTCTATGACTCCATGGAAAGTTTTAAAACCATTGACTTATGTGATGTTACCAGATTATCAGATCAAACTAGATTATATTGTCTGAACTTATGATGGAGGAAATGCTAGCTTATCTTGGAAGGTTTTTCCAGAAAGTTATGTCATGTTTTAATTCATCAGAAATATTTCCATACTAGAACAAGTCACTTTAATACTTTCAAACCCACACTCTTACTAACTAAACATTCCCTCTATTCTTTTAGTTTTGTGATTTTTCTCATTATTTTACAAGCTATACACACTATATTGTGTTTCTGTGAGATTTCCAAAAATTTACTGAAGAAATTATTTTTTTAAAAAAAAATGTTTTTTAAAATGAATCAAACAGCCCACACAGGTCTAGAAAAAAAATTGTTGGAGAACTGTGTGGCTTTTCTCTTTTCTTGCAAGCCAACTGCTCTGAAAATATTCGTTTTTTAAAAGGATGATTTGCTGACACTTCAAATCTTGAATCCAAGGTGCTGATTCCTGCAGTTTGGAGTTCTGGGGATTGCTTAAAGTTATAGCTTCCTTGGAAATAATCATGTTGATGTCAAAGAAAGTTTGTAGAGCTATGAAGAATTGTAATTACATAGCCTGCTGCTGTGGAGCTCAGGCTGATGGATAAGGGACACGTTTAACCATGGGGCTGACAGCTGAGCTTTTATCGATCTTTTGTTTTTAAAGCTAGCTGTGATGTATCTTGGGCTATAACTTCCATTCAAAGCCAATAAATAAGAAATTGCTGCAGTGAGAATAAGACACAAAGCCAACAGGTTATAAAATGTGATCAGCTATGCAAAACTACAGAAAAAAATTGTAGCATTGACTGGAAAAATAAATAATCGATGCAGTTTTGTGGTACAGGGCATTCACAGTAAAGTTTACAAACAATGAGGCATCAAGAAGAAAGAGGAGCTGAAGTGATGTCTCAGTAGACTGGTTGTACTTGTTGTACAAGCAGAGACCTGAGTTCAAATCCCAGGAGCTATGTTAAAAAATAAAGTTGGTCTTTTTTTCCCCTGGGAAAACTTTATTTCCTGCTCCAAGGACAAGACTCTGCACAGAGCAGTGACAGGGCATCTCACAAGACTTCCCAGCCCTCCCCACACACCACAGACAACACGAGGGCACAGTTCCAGCATGACCACACAGCCTCCTCCGCCTCCCTCTGCTGACAGCCGCATGGCTCAGCCAAGGAGGCCCTATTCCTATTGCAGAATGCCCTGGACTGAAGAGGGAGCACTCTCAGAAGGTGCTTAGGGCAGAGGACAGGCACACAGTACACAGGTGAGCTTCTGCCCCCAGAAAGCTCTGAATACCCGAGAAAAAACTCACAGGCCAGATGAAGCTAAACACACACACACACACACACACACACACACACACACAAGCAGAGGGTCAGGAAATTGAGGAGGAACATGTAACAGTGGGGGATGGATAACTGGGGATAGCTTCTAGAAAAATCCATACTCTGGGGAAGGAAAAGGTTCCCAAGACCCAAAGGTGAAGGCTTTAGCCAAAATACCCTCCAAAAGGGAGGTACTGTCTGTAGAGACCACCTCCAGAAAGTAGGCATAGTACACAGATGAGGAATGGGGCCACCCACATATCTCAAACTCTAACCCAGAAGTGTTCTTGTGCAAAGAAAAGACAGGAACAAAAAAATGGAACAGACTAAAGGAAAGATCATTCAGAGATCATCCCAACTGAGGATCCATTACAGCATAATATTATTGGGACTTCTTCACATATGAGCCTCCCTTCTCTCAAATGACTTTGTATCAAGTGAACCTAAAACAATCCAGCATAATCCTCTTGTCAATGATGATCTGAGGGAAGTTCTCCCTTATTCCAGTGAGTCTGTGAACAAGAAAGTCAATAGTCTGTAAACAACTGGATCTTGAAAACTCTAGTTTCTAGAGCTCTAGAACTTCAAAAAAAAAATTTTAAGGTCTCTAGGCCACCCAGTGTGTATCATTTTGTTACATCAGTCCATAAGAACAAAGGCAGTATATCCTTTTCAATTACTGAAAAACTGATAATCTAAAGCTTATGCCAAATCAAGGAGTAAACCAATATGCCAGAGTAACACAGTAGCTATTAACTATACAGAGATGTCTATCTTAGTTAATTTACTTTTATGTTCGTAGGGGTTTTGCCTGCCTAAATGTCAGTGCACCACATGTGTGAAAGAGCACATAAAAGCCATAAAAGTGTGTTGGATCCCCTAGGGCTGGAGGTACAGACAGTTGTGAGCTGACACATGGATGCTGGGAATCAAACTCTGATCCTCTGTAAAAGCAATCAGTGCTTTTATCCCCAGAAGCAAATCTCCAGACTTTTCATAAGTATTTTATTACATGTTCCTTAGAATATTTTTTCATCAAGAAAGAGAACATGGAAAAATGTAAGGTTTTTTTTTTTTTATCTTTTCTTTTCTTATTTTCTTCCCTAGATAGAATCTATTTAAAGCTTATAACTTTCAACTGTATAAAAATTTACATCATTTTTGTGTATTTTATATTTCATAGTGAGTTAGACTATATTTTTACTTGAGAAAGATTTGTGGGTACAATATATATTATTTTTGAAACTAATATACATAATAAAAAGGTGAGTATAACTGACCAGTAGGAAAAGTGATTCCTTATCACGAATGAAGGCTCGGTTTTATCTCCAACATCATATAAACTATGCAAAATGGAGCATGTTCTCTGTGGTAAACAAACAAACAGACACCCAAAGGGTAACCATTTATCCCACACTACTCCTGGCAACCATAGGACCACATGGCACTATGGGATGTCTTGATCTTAGTGGTTCCACACTGCCTTTAAGTACTCACAAACCCTGTCTTCTTTTGACCCAGGGGTGATCCACTCCAACCTCCCCCAGTACTTTTGTTCTGGTGGTCCAAGACTTCCCCAGCATTTTGATTTCACTCACTTTCCCTTGGCGTGATGTTTCAAAGTCCTGCAGACACACACACACACACACACACACACACACACACACACACACACACACACACCAACTTTGTGGCGGGCTTTGTGTGTCCTGCCACTACATACTCTATGAAGTCAATTAAGTCACTATATTAAAGAACACACCAAGATGCTCTGATCCAATTTATATAATTGTTCCACTTGATAAGTCAAATGATCCTATACAATTCTATCCCTTGTAAAATATTTGTCATAGTCTTATCCATATAGAGATGTACCAAAAGAAATATCCATGTCTGCTTCCATGTTGACTACTCCTCAATCTCCCACTTCTCCTCCTCTCTGGTCAGGGAACCATAATTAAAGATGGGCCTAAAAATGATGGAGGTGTTAGAGGAGGATGGTTCAGATCAAGGTGAATTAGATCTGTTTTATCTTGTTTAGGTGGGCAGTTTACATCTTTATTAATTGGCAGTGAATTTATTGTTTAGATGTATTGTAGACTGAGAATTTAACATATAAATCTGTTTGATAGGTTATTGATTGTTCAGTCATGATTTTACTGATGTGTGGAGGACAGTTTTTGAAAGAAATAGCTGATAAAAAACAGCAGTTTCATCTCTGTTGCCCATGCGATGTGAGAGTGTGTAGGGCTGTGGAATGAGGTCTGAGGGTCCAAGGCTTGGTAACAAGCAGCCTAGGGGATTGTGCTCAACTCTGCACTGATGCTGCTCCTGGAGTGGCTCCGGTGGAGTACCTCCCTGGAAACCAATAGCAACAGAACAGAATCCTAATTAGTGTTTACAGAAACACATGTTTGTAATCCCAAAAGCAGGAAATTGAGTGAAAGGGATGCTCTGAAGATCAAGTTCACCCTTGCATAGCCAAGGAATCTGAGGCCAGACTCATGTACATAAGACTGTCTAAATATGAAAAGAATCAAAGAAATATACACGTGTACATTTTCTTTCTTCCACTCTGATCTCTGGTTTATACAGATGTTGGCACCTTAGTATGTGATTGCTATATAAGATTAAATTTATTAATAAACCTAAAAGATTTTTCTTGGGTAATTATTGGCAGTTACATCATTTGGCATTTTTCTCTGCTTTAAATGTTACATATTGATCATACTAACATATTTGTAAGCTTAAGTTTCTTTGTACATAGTTGTAAGAGCTGTATAAGATATTTATATATTGGTGGAATTGTCTGAGCTATTGGCAGGTTGCTTCCTGAAATGTCTGTATGCTATTTTCACATGACTATGAGTGACTTCTCTTTTCTTTACATATACACCAACAAATGGTGCTATCTAGCATTAAGCCCTTTTTGGGTTATGGAATGCTGAGTAATCAGCTTTAAAACCATATACAAAAACCCAATGAAAATACACTCAACGTATACATACATACATACATACATACATACATACATACATACAAGCATGTAACACATGTGATCAAAGTATAAGAGACTGGTAACTTGAGAGTGGGGGGCTATGAGGAGATTCAAGGGAGGTTAACTCAGAGGGACTAGAGTTGGAAAGGCAGGGAAAACTGATGTAAATATATTCATATTAAAACATTAAAAAGAAATAATAGAAAAGAAAAACAAAATAAATTTTTTTAGGATATACAGCCCTGTGACCATTAAGCAGAATATTTAAAATATAAGAAGTTTAAGAAGCAAATGAATGTGCCTAATGCTGAGTGTTAGAGAAAAGCCACCACAAGCAAACTGCTCTGGTTGCCCTCATTCTAGTCCTAACCTCAACCCTAAAGCTAGCCCTTATCTAGTCCTACTCCTAAGACCTCTCACAACTCTTACTGTTGTGCAGATAGCCAAGTGATACTAGCCATTTTTCTTCTACTACTATAAATTCTCTGTATAGCCAGAAGCATTTTTCTAGAGTTTAATAGTAACAGAAAAAAGATTTAAAATTAAGGCCTTTAAAAAGTGCATTAGTTTATCAGAGGCTGTTATAGCAAGATGGACATTCTCTCTTACAGGCTTTAGACACTATCTGATAACATTCTTAGCTTTTGGACTGATGGAAGATGGTAGACTGTTAAGTTAACAGATTACAGTATAGTATTATCTATTACTCAAAGTATGCTAGTTCTGACACAGGATCCAGGAAGAGCCATTCAAAAGAGAACTAGCCCAAGATAACATATACTTGGATTCTGGACTTGCAACATCCAACCCTCTTTGCATCATAGCTTATAAACAATGGTCCATCAATCTTTACAGACACAGGTTGTTTGCAAACATTCTCATCCTCACAGTTCAGATTCTGAATAGTTTTCCCCTTAATTTTTTTGTGGGTTGTTTAATCAACAACCAAAGGACTACTTTTAATGTTTGATCCTTTTTAAATCCCTGATTTTTTTCCCATCATTTCCCAGCTATATCAAACCCTTCTCTGATATTTTGCTGTGTTTACATTACAGAAGACACTGAAGGCAGAATGAGTTAAGTAGCAATAGTTACTTATGGAAAAAACAGTGTGCCATCAGATGTCAGCATGCAGTATGTCTCATGACTTACTCCATAGGCTTTCAGATTAGACAAATGTTTCTTCAAATACCAGATTGGTCTATGAGATTCTGGATGAGTTCTTTTAACTGACACAGACTCAGTTCTCATATCTGATGACAAAAATGAGAAAATCATATTATTTTTTCCTATTAGTGCTAAGAGGAATGGATGGAGTTTCACATCATCCTCCAGTCCGGGATACTCAGCTGGTGTTTGTTACTCTACTGGAAATTTTTAAGTCTGTGCCACTCCTGTTCTACAAGTTCATTCAGTTGCTACTGATTCATGATATGTATGGAGTTCAAGGGTAGAAACCACCAGTGCTAGTTAATTAGAGAAATCTGGAGAGATCTGGGGTAGAAGAGAGGATGTTGTTCTCCTATTTGAAGGGTATACTCATGATTGTCATAATGTTTCTCATCAAGTAATTCACTGGAAAGAATAAGGACAGGAAGATTACACCTTTATATAAGATGCTCAGATGATCATGGAATTACCGTGGAAAACAGCTACCATTTATTACAAAGCAGTTACTTGCCGAGCACTGTGATAGGATCTTTATTGGATTAGGATAGTTGATCTGCTGGTTTTATAGAGATGAAGTACTGAAGAAAAGACCCTCCCAGAACCACATACCATGACAGAATGGGAGGCAAGGGACTCATCATTCCTCTATTACAATATCCTAACATGTTCTGTGAGTTCATGAAGGGACAGCACAACACTGGGGTATTTCAGTTAACACCTTTTGTGCTTTGTGATGTTTAATACAGAGTACAATCCTAACACATTCTGGTGAGAAACAGAGGCTTAGATGACAGAACAGTAAATCAACATGATGCTGGTAGCTATATCACTGTATTTACTTTCATCCAAAGTTTCCTTATGTAACCCAGGCTGGCCTTGAACTGACTCTGTAAGCCAGGCTTCTTTTGTGCAGAATTAAAGGTATGCACTCAGACACTAGACTTCTCCAAGCTGTTTTTATTATTTATTATTTAGTAAATGGTTTTAGAAACTTGGGAAGCAGATTCTAATTTCTCAATCACTTTGGATGTGTCTGTCTTACAACCTATAGCTAACCTCTCGAACCACCATGTCATTAAGGAGCTTTCTTCTCTTTACTGTTGGTATCAATAATAATATAGTTTCAGAATACTAAATTGAACAAAAAAATGTAATGACTTTTTCAGTCCTCACATCAACTATTGAGAATTGCCATCATCCTTATTGAAATATGTAAATTCTAGCTCAGAGTTACGAACACACTTGCCCTGGGCAAGCAGCTAAAGAGGGGACAGGTCAGAATCTACTTGAGCTGCCTTATCAGGAGTGTCTTGTTTTCCACAATCAACTACAGTGCCTACATCCAACACAAATGAAAGCTCATCTTCAGTTAGCTTAGTATTCATGTTCCAGCCTAGCAAGTGGCATGGGAAAAAGACTGGGTAACTACTGAATATCTCTCTTCCTTTCTTACTACATCTTGCTACTCTGCCATTTAGGTCCCATTTTCTCATCCATAGCTGGGAGATCATCCAGTGACCTTGGTGCAAAGTGGAATGGCAGGAGTCAGGTGAAAATGGGATGGAAGTGGTGGTTTTGAATGACCTCAGTCTGTGGTGAGCACTGAAAAAGGCTCATAGGAGGCAGCTTCAGTGTCTGATCATTTAAATGTGGGAAAACAAAGGCTTCTTAAATCTTTGGGGAAAACAGTAGGAGCTATATTGAGGTGAGCATACATCATTGGCCAGGGTCAGTATGCTGGGGATGCCTCAGTAGCATTAAAGTTGCTAATAGACATGATCTTATAAGTGGGGAGTAAGTGTAGCCTGGGTACCTGGCTACTTGTTTTCCTCTAGCAGGACAAATGCAGGAGCATAGGTACATGTTCCACATGTGCCAGGTAGCAAAGGCGCAGGGCAGGGAGTACCCCAGATTATTTCAGGACAAAATTTGCATGGTTTGGACACAAGTCAACCTCACTTTTGCTCTGGACCTTGTCCCATAGTGCCCCAGACACATACTACTCTGTCATTTTGATATGAGTGGATTTACAGGATCATGACGCATGTTTAATCTCAGAAGAAGGAGTTGAGAATAGAGATCCTATGTATCCATAATAAGATTGAAAATGTACTGTCATTACTCATGATTGCTTTATCATTACTGGATCCACTGTCATTGTTGACATCAGATCTTACAGTTTTGGGACTGGATGGGGTGAATATTCTATGCCAATGAGAATCTGAAGAGCTGTAACACAACTCTTAATAACCTACTAGAGGTACTGGAGAAATGGCTCAGTGGTTAAGAGCACTGACTACTCTTCCACAGGTCCTGCGTTCAATTCCCAGCAACCATATGGTGGCTTACAAGCCTTCTGTAATGGGATATGGTGTGTCTGAACACAGTGTACTCATATGCATAAAATAAATAAATCTTTAACAACAATCACAACAACAACAAAAGCCTACCAGAGACTTGACATGTCATCCTTGAACAGGATGGTTCCACATTGGTTCTGTTATGATGGTCCTGAATGTAAACTCTTAGAAATGCAGGTGGTCATTGGCTGGCATAATTAATTGATGACATTTCAGACTATAACTATTAACACATTCTTTAAGGAAATAAATAAATTACCTGCTTAGTCTAAGCAGTGTGTTTCTACTGTTATAATTGTCTAAAATAAAAATTTTAAAAATTGTAATGCCAGTCATGTGGCCTCAAAATTAGAGGACATTTGTGATTTTTTAAATTGTGCTTTTGTCTAGAGTTTGTGCTGTGTTCATTAACACTGATGAAGACTCTAAAGGACCAGGGCTATATCAGCCATGGCTATAGCGCATCTACAAATTCCAGAAACACCCAAGAAACTGAGGCATCTCTCACCACAAGATCACCTTTGGCAAACATCACCTTGGTTAATTTGAAACAGTCAGTAAGAGGCTTAAGTACCTGAAGGTAAGCAAAAGCTTTTGCTAGTCAGTTGACCTCTGCTTGGGCACACTATAATCAGTGAGAAGAAAATTGCAAAGGTAGCTATACACACACACACACACACACACACACACACACACACACACACACACACACACAACAATGATGCCATTTCTTATCCTGGGAATATGTAAAACTACTATAGTTTCTGGGATCTGTGACCATGCCAGGCAGAGATGCCCAGTCTCATCGCATTTCTGAGGAATGGAAAGATCCCTCTGCTGTGTATGTGAGGGCTAAATTCTTAAATAGAGTGTGGGGAGAATGATACAGAGGAGGTTGAAGAGGAAGAGGAGGAAAAGAATTGCAGGTTGAATGATAATGGTAAGAAGAGTTCTGCATGCTAAGTAAAATATAACAAACAATAATGAGAGGACTAAATCCTCAGGGCATATGCAGGATGTATGAGAATGCGGGGTCTAGAAAAGTTTTCTGCCTTTGGCTGAGTATTTTATATAAGCCTTACACTCTCTTCCCTTCTTCCCTCTCTCCTTCCTCCCTTCCCCCCTTTCTTTCCTCCCTCCCTCCCATTCTCTCTCTCTCTCTCTCTCTCTCTCTCTCTCTCTCTCTCTCTCTCTCTCTCTCTCTCTCTCTCTCTGTCCCTCTCTCTCTGTCTCTCTCTCTCTGTCTCTCTCTTTCTCTCTCTCCCTCCTTTCCTTCCTCCTTTGTTTTCTTTCTTTGTTTCAGACAGAAACTAACAAAAATCAGCCTGACATTGGCGTCGGTTACTAGACTAAAACAACAGGAATGCAGCAACACTGTTTTTCAACTCAAAGTTGATGGGAAGAACATTAACACTCTGAGATCCCACAGGACAGGATGAGTGTACTGTGAGCCGGACATAAAAAATGACCCTGTTCTTTCCTGTCCTGGTATATCACCACTGGTAATGTTATTGTCTTCTAGCTGAAATTAAAATTAAACTTATCAATTGAAATAAAAGAACATTTAAAAAAAAGAAAGTTGGGAAAGACATGGAGTTTCTGCCAAATAAGTGGAGCCGTGACCAAGGAAGACAAACCAGGTGGTCTCAGTAGTAAGTAGTTTTTTTATAGGTAACTCATTTTAAGATAAACTGGTAAAAATGTCATGTAGGGGAAATTTCTTCTGTAGATTGGTAGAAGGTTGTGGTTTGTCAAGTTAATATATCTACAAAGATTTTAGTCACAAGAATGCTGAATCAGACACTGAGGTAGGCAATGAATTTAAAGAGACTAAAGACAATCCAATGTAAAATGGTTCTGGACAAACAACATTGCAACTCTCAGCAATCATAAAGTTTGAATCAGTCAGTTTTGTAGAATCTTTAGGAGTAGAGGCCAGAAGTAAGCTTCAGGTATCTTCTTCCTGTGTGTTGTGTGTATGTGTATGTGTGTGTTTGTGTATGATATTCTCTATTCACTAGAACTAGGGACTCACTTTGTTACTTTTATAAACCCAGAGAGTTTAGTACTAAACAAAGCAACAAGGAAATACATACAATTCTGCTTTCTGTCCATTATGTGCAGTAGTGAGTATGATTCACAGCCCTATTTTCCCTTGATGGCATGATGAATAATTCCTAATGTGCAGGTATGTCTACTTCCAACTTTATCTGTCTAGTCCTCATTTAAGTGACCATCAGAGGTTGTTTTCTCTCCCCTTGCCAGGATCATTCTCCACTGCACCTCTGCTTTGAGTGACTTAGAAAAATCACTTAGAGGGAGAAAATGCAATGCCCTCAGAAAAACAGAGTGATAGTGGAATGCACCTAAAGCAAGGGCTTCTCACTACCAATCTGCAGATGTGGACCTTAGGGTTGGTCTGAGCACTCGGCTCACAGCTGTTTCATCCGTTTGCTTATAAACTGGGGCATAGGGGAGCACTCGTTGGCTTCCAGTCAGATTCTGGAACCTGGATAAATGATGCTAATAGCCTTACCCCGGAGGCCAGGCATCAGAATGATCACCTGCAGACTTTGTGTGTTGACAACATGAAGAATTTATGTTTAGGGAGAAAATACAGTCTATTTCTTATATCCAGGCTGCCTTACTTAGAGGGGCCTTCTAGGCAGATTCCTGTGCTAATCCAGAATTTCTTTAACCAACAGGCACTATTCTAGGATAGACAGAGGAAAAGTGGGTTAATGAAGAGTTTACCAGAGACACAGGAAAAGCAGTAGCCTTGTCACGTAGCTATAAAGTCTGCTTATACGGTGGGAAACAACACTTAAATTGAATTGCTTCAGCAAAAGTAACCAGTGTCTTTGGTTTTTGTGAGTGTAAAGACCTCAGCTCTAGAGATTCTGCTAGCTAGTGACACATAAACAGCTGCAGTGACCACTTGTGGCAGTCTTTTCTTAGAACCAAGCACACATTCAGTATGTGGTAATTTTAGGGCTAGAGCTGTGACTCAGTTGGTTCTTCCTGGTGTGCATGAAGCAGTGGGTTCGATCCCCAGCACTCGGGGGTAGTCATGGTGTCTCATATCTACAATCTAGCATGTAGGAGGTAGACCTAACACTATTCAAGTTCAAGGCCATTCTAGGCTACACAGTGAGCTCAAGACCAGCATGGGTTGTCTCAGAACAAGCAAACCAATAAAAATATGTAAGCAACAAGCTTATTATGTAGTAATTATTAAATGAGCACAAAGTGTTGTTGAGAGGTTAAGCAAGTGCAATATTCCTGGGATCTACCCTCAGTCCATCTCTTAAAGACGTATTTCATTTATATATGTGAGTACCTGCATGTATGTAAGTGCAGCATGTGTGTGTCTAGTGCCTGCAGAGAACATGAGAGGGCAAAGGATCCTCTAGAACAGGAGTTATATATACAGAGTTGTGAGCCCCCATATGGGTGCAGGGAACAAAACCCACATTCTCTGCAAAAGCAGCAAATACTCTTAACTGATTAGCCATTTTACCAGCCCTCCTCTTTTTAATGTATGATTTGAAATGGAGCCTCAGTAAGTTTCCTAAGTGAGTCTTCAACTCATGCACCTGGTGTCTCACCCTCCCCGTGGCTTAGGTGTCATCCCAATGCCATCAGTCCCAACTTCTCACAGCGACTGAGACAGAGCTAAAACTATGAATTGATTCTCATTAATTTCCCGAGCATGTTGCTACCATTAAATTGAAAACAGCATCTTCAGTTTCCATCCCTGGGTCACATTTCCATCCTGCAGTACTGAGGTTTGTGAATAACAGTGACACCCACACCAGGGGCCTCACTGCCCATGCTTGTTCCAGATGTAAAGTCTAAAGCCTCCTGCAAAACCTCCTGCATCTTAGCAAATTTCTCCTTTGCTCACTTTGATTTGTATGCACCATGAAGTCTTAAAAAGAGTCATAGAGTGCATAACGGAATGATTGAGAGCGTGGCTTCTGGAAAGTTCTTCAGACCCTTTTATCATCTGGAATTTATGACTTCATATTTGCCCTGCTTTAGACACACCAATCTTTCTGCCCATGTCTTTAGGAGGAGAAAAAGTTGCTACTCGAACAGCAGAGAAGAACGCGTACCTTTCAGTCAACATTTGAGAATTATTCTTTCTGGAATAGAGTAATTTACTCTTATTTTGCTATTTCTTAATTTACTGTATTTTTCATGATTATCCTCTGGGGTTGGTAATTCAGTGAGGGCAGTGCCAGGTCTCCTACTCACCGTAGTAGTTTCATTTCTCATTGCTGTGTGCCTAGTTCAGGCAACTTAAGAAAGGAAGGGTTTATTTTGCCTTATAGTTCTATGGGATGGTTTATCTTTGGGAGCAGGAGCATAAGGTAGTTGGAGACATTGAAACTACAGTCAGAAAGCAGAGAGTGATGTATGCTGTTCTTTAGTTCTCTTTTCACTTACGTTTTATGAGATCCAAGATCTCAGACCTTGGATGGTGCTGCCCAAAGTTACAGAGTTGGCATGTCGTTGAGTCTTGCTATGTCTATTATCCTAATCTGGAAAATCCCTCACACAAGTTCACAGAGGTTCATTTTCCTGATTATACTTAAGTTGAAAACCAAAATTGACCATCTCACTGACCAATTTTTCTCTTGTGAATCTAGAGCCCCTCCTACTCACTTCTCCTATGGTCTACCTTGCTGACTTCATCACCTCTTTCTTAATGTTTTTATTTTTATTGCATATTGTGTTTCTGGGTATCTCACTTGCATACATGCCTCTGCTGTACTTGTGCACAGAAACTTAAATGAGAACAAAACAAGTATCAGCTCACCTGAAACTGGAGTTATAACCATGTGAGCATCTGGGTGGATGCTGGGAACAGAACTTACATCTTTTAGAAGAGCAGCCTGTGTTCTTAATCACTGAGCCATCTCTCTAGCACTCATTATTATTTTTATTGATGCTTTACTAACTCTTCATTACATTCTTTGCCTCTAGAATCAGGTTAAAACCTGATTTATGTTTATATATTTATATATTCTTTTCTTCATTGATATTTTTTGTTTTAAGACATTATTTTAATTAGGTGCATATGTTGAGGGCATTATTCACATATGAATGCAATGCCTGAAGTCCATAAGTGGGTGTTAGAGACCCTGGAGATGGAGTTGCATACAGTGATGAAAAATAGGGTGTGGTTCGTGCTGAGGCCCATACTCAGCTTTTCTGCAAAAAATAAGTTCTCTTAACCAGTGTGTAGTCTTTCCAACCCTCATGCAATGTCCTCTTTCTCCTACTCCCCTCCTCTTCCTTTCTCCTTCCTCCTTTTTATTCTCTTCCTTCTTTTTCTTCTGTAATGACTTCTAAAACTACTTTCAGCTATGCTGGAGATGAAATCCCGCCCTCAGCAACTTCCCTTCCATCACATACCATCTATAAATTGGTGTTCCCCGGTTAGTTCCCTCTTACTTATGGTTAGCTGACTACAGATTTGAGAGTCAGTTTTCCCCTCAGATTTCATCTTTAATTATCATGACTCAGAAAACACAACAAAGTATTTTACCATATATTTTATTGCAGGTCAAAGATGGAAATGACAGCATACAGAAGAGGAGATAGGGGCCCAACAGCATCTTGGTCCTCAGTGTCCACAGAGATGCTCTGCCCTCCTGTCACCTTGATATTGCCAGCAATATAAGGCTTAGCATGTAAGCTCTCTAACATTCTTTCAGAACCACAGGTTTTATTGGGAGTTCATTATGCAAGCATAATGGATTAAATCATCAGCCATGAAATTGAACTCCATTTCTAGTCCTTTTCTTCTCCCCAGAGGTTGGCTGATATCACATGGCCTAAATCTCTAATCATGTATCCATTCTTGTCCTGAGTTACTAAAATTTCTTTGGTGAGATTCCGCAAGTCATCTTCTTAGAGTGGACTGTGGCCTTTCTGTAAGGAGGGTGACTTGAATGACAAAAATATGCCTATGTCTTGAAAAATTCTATAAGTTTTAAATTGTCTCCTAAGAACTGGGGACATAGAGTCATGCTGTGTGACTTTTCCTTTGGAGATGTAAACAAATGTGCACTCAGCTCATATAAGAGTAGAAGCAATTAATGATTCCACTAAGGTCAACATTGGCAAGCCACTGAGATTGTCAAGGTGATTTATAGAAATGTGGGTGAGGGATATTCACAGGAACATGGAGGAAGCTGTGTTCCAGCAAATCCCAACCCAACATGTAGGTTCAGCTCATTAAACCTGGATTCCTGAAATTTTATTTATAAATTTGTAGGAATCTAACTGTCAGTTTCCTCTCTGTAGCTGTTTTTACTGCTTACAGAACCCTGGAGATGAAGAAGTCTTGGGAATCTTGTTTGGTTCAGGGACATCTTCAGACTTGTAAATTGTTTACTTCCTATGTAGTAATTAGTTCTCTTTTTTTCCCCAGGATGGAATTGTTTCCTTTCTGAGTATGTGAATACATAGTAGTAGAGAGTCAGATTACTTAGGAACCTCTCCATGTCTCAGGACAGCCTGACAGATAGAGGATGCTCTTCACATTTAAAAATTAGTCACCTTTGCAGTGATATTATGCACTGAATCAATGCTTAATAAAAGTATGTTGATAGAATATAAATGCATTAAACTATGCCACCGAAATCCACTGTCATAGAGTTTTTCAGGGACTCAGACTTCTCAGCTTTTTGATGTTTTACAGAGCCTTGTAATGGAATTAATTACAGGTGTGAAGGTTGAGTACATTTCTTATTACTACTTCTAGGGCAAGCACAATGTTAATGAAAGGGAATTGCCTCTATAAAATGGCTGCAACCTGCTCTTGGATCTTTTTCTCTTATAATTAATTATTGACATATTATGCTTATTATACATGGTCAGGGAGGAAAAAGCACCAGCTATTAATATTTCAAGAAAACTCCTACAGAATAATTTAATGGGTTTTATTCTCACTATCAAATATAACAATTTCATTGTCAGAAAATAAATGGGTAATATATACATTTTGTTTGTTTGTTTGTTTCCCAAATCACTGGCTGCCATAGTTGAAGTTCTGTGTTTGCTCTTAGCAGAGGCAGTAAGAGGGAGAAAAACAAAGTTTTCAGTTTAAATAAGATTAAGCCAAGCATAATATTGAATCTGTGGCTCCAGTGAGGCTCAGAACCCTCTCATGGTGTCACGGAAAGTAGAAAGCATCTGTAGAAAATGAAGGAGGTGGTGAAACTACAGCCAAGACAGGCTGTATGGGGAGTGGTGGGTCTGTGAACTGGGACCAGCTTCCTCTGCTAATGTGTCTGATCAAATCTATCATGAAGAAGGAGAGAAGAAATAAATTAGGGGAGTGAGTTATTTTGTGCTCCTAAGTCAGGAATATGACTCTACCACCTGTTAGCTAAAGGATGTGATGTAAGTCGCTAAGCTCCTGACATGGGTTTCCTCATCTGTGGAGTGGGATAGTTATTTTTATCTGAAGATGTCACGACACAGTGTTCTTTTACTGTAACAACAATCTTATATAAAGCTAAGGAGGTGCTTTAATTAGCAAGGCACATTTGAACTATAAGTGACCAGCAGGACAAAGTATTTCTAAACACGCAACTGTGCTACATCCTGGTAGTAAACATCTGCCAGATTGGACTTAAGGATCACAATATAGGAGGGAAATCATGTCTGATACTACCCAATCTTCTCAGGGCTAGTGAGGTCATGTGTCTTAGAAGAGAATTTATGATCACCACTTTACAAGAACAGCATAAATCCTAAGCACATATTAAAGCTGATCCTTGTACCTTTTGACCAGTGAAGTTCTCCCCATCAAAAATCATCTCATTACAAAAGACAGAGATCAAGTCAGAAGAACACAACAGGTCATAATGCAAAGGTCGATGGATTGTGGGGAGCCAGCACAAGTCCTGCTTCTCAGGCTCAGGAACATTTCAGGAGAGGGGGCAGAAAGAGAGTAAGAGCCAAAGTACTAGGAAGTCTTCTGTAAGATTGTGTCTCCCAGAAATAGTACAAAAGCTTCAATCATGAAACTGCAACAATATATGTTCCAATGCAATACAGAAGAATGATAATATTTATATGCATGGTAACATGGAAGGGGGAAATCTTGAGAAGTTCCACCCGTAGACAATTTTAGGCCACTAGGAACTGATGAGAGAGGGAGAATTAGCCTCACCAGTGGTAAGATCCTTAATTGGTGATCAAATTCAAATTAGTCAGAACTGAAATCATATATACACAAACAACACAATAGATATATAAGGAAAAACAATAATATAACTAATATCTTAGTTTGAAAGAGAATGGGGTACATAGGAAGGTGTTGGCAGGAGCATGGGGAAGAAAGGAAGTAATGTAACTATTTTAGATTTAAAAATGTAACGCTAAAAGCTTTCATTTAAAAAACTTAATAAAAATAGTAAGTGTGCAGGCTTGGGTCTAAAATCCCTGCACTTTAACATGAGCTGCAGAGCTCAGAGGAGCTCCAGAGGCTTCCAAGACAGCCTGCCTAGCACATGGTAAAGTTCCAGGTACATGAGTTACTACTGTGCCTCAATAAGAACAGAGAAGGAGCTCAAGCAGTGATGTTAAATTCATCTTTCGATCTCTCCACATATACTGTGTATGTAGGAACACACATGCACATGCACATATACAATATGTATATATAGTATACAAAGGCAGTGTGACACAGTTTTAGCCCCACAGACATTATGTTGTCCTTTTGGTGTCAAGTTTTCTATTACTTCATGTACACTTAAATGATGTGAAAAAAGATTATGATTCCAGATCTTTTCCAACAGGCATCTCAAGGACTATTTATACTCTAAGCAAGTCACCGATTACAAATACAGAGGTAGATGTTCACAGCCAATCATTAGACTGAGAATGGTGGTCTCCCATGGAGAAGTTAGAGAAAGTTCTGAAGAAACTGAAGGGGTTTCCATCCCCATAGGAAGAACAAGAATATTAACCAACCAGACCCGCCAACCATAGAGTACACATGGTGGAACCCATTGCTCCAGCCGCATATGTCAGGGAGGATGGGCTTGTTGGACACCATTGGAAGAAGAGGCCCTTGGTCCTGTGAAGTCCCAATGCCCCAGTGTAGGGGAATGCCAGAGTACACAGGAGAGAGGGAATGGGTGGTTGGGTGGGGGAGCACCCTCATAGAAGCAGGGGGAGAGTGATGGTATAAAGCGGTTCTGGAGGGGAAATCGGGAAAGAGTTAACATTTGAAATATAATAAAAAAATAATCCAATAAAAGAAAAGAAAAATACTTTGATATTTTTGTTTCTTTAGGTCTTCAGTTCCATTAAGTCATCTGGAATATAAACTTTATATATGTATATGTGTGTGTGTGTGTGTGTGTGTGTGTGTGTGTGTGTGTGTGTGTTATGCATATATATAGATACACACACATCTATGTATGTACACACACACACACACATATGTATATATATTTCCATATTGATTATATAGGATCTCAGCAATGAACCTAGAATGGGAAAGATATTTCTCTTTCCCCTTAATAGCTACTACTCATCCTGCATGAACTCCCCAAGGGTTATTGTTAAACATTCACAAAAGACTTCATAATTGCGCACACATTGTCATAAGGCAATGCTCAATAGCAATGGTAAGAATGAAAGGGTGGATTGAGACAGAAGTAAACTTTGGGAGTCAAGGTACTGTGATTCTACTAAGAGAGATGAAAAGGGTGTGCACTTGGTAGATGTAGTTTTTTTTTTTTTTCTGACAACTTTATTTTAAAAGAAAAGAGGTATATATATACAGATTGTAAAAGGCATTTTGGCATAACACTATATGAATATTTTTGTCAGTACTTAATTCTTTTAGAGGTTTGATAGCATGCATTGAAATCCCACTAGGTACCATAAAGATAAAGTACATGCAGGACAGGACATACATGGAAGCAGATTTTTTGGTGAGTATAGATTAAGCATAGCTCCACATGATGAATACAGGTGGAGGATTCAATGTGTAGCTGGCTAAGCAGAAGCTGGAATGTACGATATGGAGCTTTTCTATAAGAGAGTGAGTTGTGGGGTGCGTGGGCTGTGGTCTGCCCTATGTGCAGGACCCTGTTGCCAGCACCTACACCCAATCTGGAGAACTTACTTCATTTATGGTTGACTCAAATGAAGTTAAAAGAGGGAAACAGTGTTGAATGTCGAAGTTTGGTTGGCATGTGAAGTAGAAAACAGAGACAGAATTGTTGCCAGAGGCAGGGGTCAAGGTAGAGACTTGCATTTATAGTCAATAAGAGAGAAATTAAAGATTATCTTTGGGTCATCCTCTTTGTCCATAAGTTATTGTATAATTAACCAATATTGGGTTTGATGTATTATGAGAAAAACTGTGTCTGTATTACTTATGTGCAAACATTATTAAAATATCTATTCCGTAAACAATATGATAGAAGTACTATCTCCATCACATATAGGCTATGTTAAGTACAGAAAGAAATATGGACATGATTTAAAATATATGGAGGATCCGTGGAGGTTAAGCACATACATTGCACTGTTTCCTTGAAGAAACTTTGGTCTCTTGAGATTTGGATGAGGAAGCTATGGCATACAAAGAGCAACTGGCAGTGATGCCTGCAGCCAATCCCCCAAGAATACTGCAAAGAGCTGTGTTATGTTATCCCTTTGACCATGGTCTCCTTATTCCTTCTCCCCAATGATAATGTCAGTCAGTAGGGACTCCAGGGGTTTAGTGTTAAACATGTTCGGTGTACTCTAGCAAGAAGCTTCTCCTAAGAAGTTGTCCACAGGCAACTCACATCATTCTTTGTTAATTTCCTGGGGTGTTGGTGCATGTTTTCTGTCCCAGTATTGTCCCCTTTCAATACATATACATATACATATACATATACATATACATATACATATACATATACATATACATATACATATACATATACATATACATATACATATACATATACATATACATATACATATACATATACATATACATATACATATACATATACATACACATACACATACACATACACATACACATACACATACACATACACATACACATACACATACACATACACATACACATACACATACACACACACATACACATACACATACAAATACACATACACACACATACAAATACACATACATACATACATACATACACACACACAAACACACACACACACACACACACATATATATATATAATTAAATTTCCTGTCAATATTTTTCCTTATGTGCTCCAATTTGCCTGTGGGCAGTACTTAAAACATTACACATAACCTGCTGAGCAGTGCCAGCCTAAGACTTTCCATGGTGAGAGGGAGGACAAAGTGGCCTCACAGAGGGAACAATGTGAGACTCAGATGAACTTCCTGATGTCTTCCCAGTGAAAGGAATTTAGGATTAACAAGAAAGGATGCTGGGCTGTAACAGAAACTTGTGTAGTTTGGTGGGTTCTGATTTCTTTCCTGTAGTACGAGCTTGTCTACCCTCAGCAAAGATGAACAACCTAGCAGCCACACCTTCTCCTGAAGAATTGATCGCCACGCCATTATTTCCGGCTTCTGAGACCCTGTCCACAAAAGCTGAAGAGGCCAGCTCAGCGCTCATTGCACTTGTTACCACCCTGCCGCTCCTTACCCTGCTCTCAGTGATGACCGCGATCTTCTACCTGTACAAGAACACAGGCAGCTACATCACCTATGCACTTGCAGAAGGGGAGCTCCAGATACTGACTCAGCCAAGGGCAGAGAGAAGGATCATCTAATGATCTCCAGAGAGGCCATTTCCTGGCTCCAACACTAAGATACTGCCTCTGTAGTTAGGGAATGTTTGCTCTAAAGCCAGTGAGTGGCATCAAGTGATACAGGCAAATCTACTCACCTCCCAGCCCCTAATATCAGCATCACCGACTCCAGGGTCCAGAGACACAATGAAAGCTGCTCAAGACCCTTGGCCTTGGTAAGCACAGTGCTCTCAACTGGCTAACAAAGTAGGGCCATGCCTGAGTTGGAAGTGAGGTAATAGGCTAGTCCACTTAGTCCCCTCCTTAGTTGCTTAGCAACACCCCCAGTGTGCCTATCCAGTCTTCCTGTAGGCTGGATATTACAGGAAAGGGTCAGGCCGGGGTCGGGGCTGGAGTAGGAGTCTGAGAATGTTACTGCCTTTATCTGAGCCCCACTGTTCCCCCAACAGCCTCAAACTTACACTGTTTTATCCAAATTAAACTTATTATGAAAGTCAAAAGAATTAACTATTATCTGTATCCATGAGTTTAGCCCAATGGAGGATGATCCCCTCTCCCTACGTGCATCTATTTCTTTGGCCATTTCATTTTATGTGTGTGGGCATTTTGCCTGTATGTAAGTCTGCATCCCATGTATATGCATGGCTCACAGAGAGCAGAAAATAGGGTTGGAGTTTCTGAAATCAGAGTTACAGATGGTTGTGAACTACCATGTGGATACTAGGAATCTATCCCAGGTTGTCTGGAAGAGCAGCCAGTGCTCTCAACTGTGGAGCCATTGCTTCAGCCTCCTCTCCTCGTGCATCTATTTTTAAATTCATCTCCACATTCTTTGGGTCCCTGTAGATAGATTCTGCTTTGACTTTTCTTTTGAACTTAGAATAGCTTGCCAATCTCTGCATGAATAATGGATTAAGTGAAATCTTGAATATGTCTTCATTTCATATTTGTTTTAGAAAGTCAAGTCAGAATTCTGTCTTTTGAAAAGGTAGCATGTAGTAATATCCTGGTGGTATGATACAGCCAAGTCTTCTGAGCTCCAGGACACTGTTGCAAGCTGACCCAACCTACTTTGTTGTCATTCACTTTAGCAAAAATATGCCCTCATCCCTAATAAATAAATGTGTGAATTTTCTCATTCACTATAGCTTTGTTACTAGAGAACATAGGAAATGGCCCTGAGTTCCTGACAAGTTCTACTACTACTGTAGACCTTGTTGCTAAATAAAAATAAAAAGAGACAATTTAAGAAAACTATATAGTGTTTCCTGGGTCAAACTTCTCAAAAGTGAGATTCTCTCTGTAGCAAGTGTCCTATATCTTTATGGCTGGTCACATTGCTTTCTGTCTAATTTCGTGTCCAGAATTCTTAGTTAAGATATAGGATAACATAAGTCAACAATGACTTAAGGCATCTCTGCATAGGACGAAGCTATAAATTCACTTCCTCTTTAACTGTAGTTCATTGATAGTAGAAGTCCTGTTTCCAACATTGCTAGCATGTATGTGTTCTTGTACAATCCATTTTATATAGAGACATCCATCTCATCAGCTCTTAGGCTTCGGAGCACATTCTTTGTTGCTAGTTCATACAGAGATACTTGCATCCCTATCTATATCTCCCAGTAAAGTGTGACTGTTAGGCAAGCATCCTCTCTGTCTCAATGAAAGCTTAAGTGAGTGGCACACATATGCAGACCACATGTTGTAGTGCTACCTATTAGGTCTCAGAAAGGTTTTGAGCAGGTAATTTTTAAGGTCACATGGGTACTTGATACCTGCATGTGTTTCTTAAGTGTAGCATGCTCACTCTATTGAAGATTTCCTTAAAATATATAATCAGATTTATCTGGCCTAGGGTAATTTTCAAGTGGTGCTGATGTTAAGGTTACATGGGTCACACTTTGAAAGGCAATAATTTTAAAACATTTTCTTGAAGAACTAACCAGTAAATATCTCGGATGTTTGCATGATCATGCTGTCTATTGCTACCACTCCAGGCTACCCTTTTAGTGTGAAAGCAGAAATGAACACTGAGAAAATATGTATGCTTATATTCCAGTATAATCTTAAAAATAAATAATTAATGCTGGGTGTGGTAGTTTAGCCAATAAAATGTGTGCTGTGAAAATGAAGTTCACGTTTAATCCTTGGAACACAAGTGGTCTGTCAGTACACACTGGGGACCCAGAGACAGAAGTGCCGAAGCTGGAGGGCCAACTGGTCCAGCAGAACTGCCAGACTCCAGGTTCACTGAGAAACTCTTTCTCAAAAAATGTGGTGGAAAGTGGCAGAGGAAGACAACTGATATTTCCCTTTTCCCTCTGCATTTGCACAAACAAGCATATGCACATGTGCCCATACATTTCTATTTGCATACGCACACAAACATCTCTAATTGCACACACACACACACACACACACACATTTTCATGGGTACACATTCATTTTCACGTTCACACACACCAAGATCTCCTCCTGCATGCACACACACATGCACATACACTATAAATATATTCACAAATACATACATGTTTATACAGAAATCCATCTATGTATACCTAAAACTCATATCTATTTGCTTACACAAAAACACATCTGCATATATACACATACATATGTGCCTGTGGCCTTTCTCAAACACTCATATATATACACACAGGAACTTGTACACAAATAGATACCACACACACACACACACACAGGTAGGCAGAATGCTGGATTTGGCCTTTAAACTGTGGTTTGCTAGCCCCTCATTTACAAGAGTCATTCTAGCAGTGGGAAATTGATTGAAGGAATAGAAAGGAGAATGGAGACAGCTCTGAGCAGAGGAGAGGATTTGGTGGAAAGCTAATAAATGTTAGGCTGAGATGGAAGGACAAGAATAGGAATTGAAAGAAATATTGATAGGACTTGACAGAGATAGACAAAATATGCAGAGCCAACATTAATCTTAGATGGTTTGGGGGCCTCAAGCAATAAAACAAAGCTTGGCTTTTCTTGGCCACATTTAGGAGGATTCATTTTCGGTCTGTTGTTTTCCGGATGTGACAGATCAGGTTACTGACATCTTTCAGGATTTATGAAAGCTCAAACACCTTCGTGCTCCCATTAATGATACAAAATTAAAAATGTTATATGCAGTTTCAGGTTTCACACACACACACACACACACACACACACACACACACAAACACACACACACAAACAGCACCTCAGTTTAATTTTCTCTCTGCTGTAATAAGAGCATGTCTGTTTTGCACATTAATTGTGAGGTTTTATGTGAATAATTTTATGCTCATAATTAAATAACTGAATTCCTCTTCTGCTCAGGGGAGTTTGGTAGGAGATATGTAAGAACAAGGCTTAATATTTATTGTTTCTTAAATGTAAGATATTTGTGATTAAGAAGATAAACTTAACAACATAAAATTTAAGAAATTTTATGTTGTGAGGTATTAGAACATACTTCTAATTAAATTAGATGAAATTATATTACAATATACTATTGCTCCTTCTGAGTAACACAGAATACCAAAAATATGAGAAACTCCAGTTATCTCCTCTAACACACAAATAATATAAAAACAATAGATTTCTCTGTGGTTAAATACCATTTGTTATCACTCCCCTAAAACATTTAAAATCTTTGAATATTTAATTATTGACTTCTGTTTATATCTGTTTAAAAACCTTATCTGATTTGTTTTAAAATCAGGATGTGGTGGGTCTAGGGAGGTGGCCCAGTAGGTTGAGTACTTGCTTAGAATATATGAAGTCCTGAGATAGACAAGAAGCAGTTAATGTACATGAATGGAATGGTATACATGAGTAAGTCTATAATCCCAGCACCTGAGAGAAGTATGATGTTCACAAGGTTCATCCACAGATACATAGGAAATTAAGGTCCAAACTGGGCTATCTAAGATCCAAGATCCTGTTTCAATTTATGAGCATATACATACATCTATATGTATACAAACACACACACACATACCCATATATATGTATGTGTGTATCAATATATATATATATATATATATATATATATATATATATATATAATGCCCATGGACATGCTAGTTCATATGCATTTGTATGCAATTAGACACTATTGTTTCCACATGTGGAGGTGTTTGTGTGTGCACATGTGGCTATATTTGTTTGCACATAAATACATATACATAAACATATATGTAGTCAATGTCATATACAATTTCTGGCTGCTGGGTCTCTTCAGTCTTTTCGTTTGAAAACAAAAGTGGTCAATATTAGAAGAGGCATGTGAGACCAGGCTAGGACAACTACTTCTTAGGGTCACATCATAAACAATCAAATACTCTGAACATTTCTTTTTGAACAAACCCTCATGGGATACTTTCATTGCTGGAGTTTGATAACCAATGCTTTCTTGCAGTCATAGCTCTCCATATTAGGTAGAGCATAGAATTACCTAGGGGGTTTTAAGAAGACTCAATATCAAGAGTATTACAATCTAGGTTAAAATGTTTGGGTATAAAATTCATGGTACCCAAGTGATTCGACTATATCTCCAAGGCTGAGAATAAGTTCCTGAAAACATTTCTTCTTAGCACTTTAATTAACCCTTATTGTTACCATGCTAATTTATCTTATTGAAAGATTCATAGTGCATATCTATATGATGACATGCTTACTTTTTGTGTCTTTATAGAGTCTCCTATTTAAAAGGAATGAAAGAGGTGACCTGATACCTCTTTGAATGCCTTCCCAAACTGGGTCTGACTCTTCCCCATAAGTGAATAAACCTTTGGGTTATTTCTTTATTTTCTTTTCAACTGAGTACATCTTCTTGTGGCCATTTGTTTCCTCTTGCTCAGCTAGGTTATTACCACTGTGCCTTTCAATATCAAGTGGAGTTTTTGTAATGCATCTTTTGAGAATTTTGCCCTTTTCTCTCTGGGTTTTATGAACTCTCTCTTGACAGCAGAGACTTGGCCTATTCATGTCTCTTATTCTTCTGTTTCCTGCTAGGCTTTATTAAAGAGTTTGTTTTCAGTGTCTCATCTGGCCATCCTGGGTGCAGGGCTGAGTCTTTGTTGTCTTCATTTTATTATTTTCCTCTCCAGCCAGTCAGTCCAGATTCACTGAGATGCCAGCTCTGACAAACTATTTGCAGCATTGGTCTTGACAGTTACACCGAGCTCTGTTTGTTTAGATTTGCAGGACAGCGAATGTTTGCACTTGATATATTTCTACATTCTCATAGAAATTTCTTAGTCTCAGCAGTTGACCCATTTTTCTTTAATCCTAAAATGCAGTGACAGGATGGTATTGCACAGTGGCTGTCACCTACACCCCAGAGTATGTCATAATGTCACCATGTTGCTTTGCATCCACTAACATAAAGGTAACTGAGCAGGATGCAAAGAGCATTCAGAGTTCCTGAGGCCTCTTGTGTGGATAGAATAAGTAACTCTCAAATAAGTCGTGTTCATTCTAGGTAACAGAAATGTATGACTTTAAATCACCCTTCTCTTCCATGTATAAAATGATCATTGGCTAAAGGCTTACCTAATAATGAGCATAACTCCCAAATATGTACAGAACATTAGGGAAGAACTCTAAGAACTACAAATTGATAGGACATAAAAGTAGGTTGCAGAAAATAGAGATACCACATTGCTTTTTCCTATGTGATGGAAATCAAAGTCAGTTTTATTGTCACTTGGATAAGTCTACTTATTTGCTCTTTATAATTATCAATTATCTATAAATTAGAGTTGACACCGGGATAAAGGGTTTAATAAGCCTAAACACAGGTACAAGGATAAGCTCTGCTGTGAACAATACCTAGAATTCCATTGAAGATATCCCATATTTTCAGTGGGCGGGCTATTTCTTGCCATCACATTGACACCATTTGTATGAAACTTGAAGATATATGAAGCACTTTTGTTCATAATTTGATAGAAGGGGGTAAGGGGGAGAGGAAGTGTAAGAGAGGGAGAAAGAGAAGAGAAGAGGAGAGGGGGAAGGGAGAGAGAGAACAAGTAGGAAAGACAGGAGTTGGGGAGCATAGATGTCACTCTGCATATGCAGAGTTTAGAGGACAACTTTGTACTTTGTAGAATGGTTTCTATCCCACTTTAATATCAATTTTGGGGATAGAACTTAGATTAGGTCTACTCAGAAATTCCTCCAACTTCTGAGTCATATCATGGGTCCAGTTTCTGCAATACTTTGGAATATATGTTTCTGGTCACTTCTTCAACCTTGTCAGAGAGATCAGCAACATATTCTCCTACTAGACCTTGAAGTTGTGAAATATAAGTCATGAAGGTCCATGTTTGTTTGACCAAACAGAAAAACTGGTAAGTTTGAGCAGTTTAAGGAACCTAGGCAATTCTCAGAATTGAAATGGTAGGCTTTTGATTCTGATCCCAACCTGGTTTCTGTCTTGGAGCATGTGACCATGACAACTCACTAGGAAGACTGTGACAACTGGTCATGTAGCAAAGATCCTAGAGTTCTCCATGCTAATGAGGTATTCAATAGGCTCCAAATGTCTAGACAATGAGCTTCCCTTCCCAGGCATTTCCTCCTGTAAAAAAAAAAAAAAAAAAAAAAAAAAAAAAAAAAAAAAAGGTCTTTAATCTCTGGTCCATCCTGAATAAGTTGTATGCATCCATTTTCCATCCGGAATAAACAGTTTAGACAAGAAAGGACTGTCTCCTTCATCAAGAACCTGTGCATGGAAAGTCTTTATCCGTACTCCTGACAGTCACTCTGAGGTAAGCCGGATTCAACATTATCTTAGGCTATATTTTGCCTTGCCTAAATGAGTGTTGGCTTTTCCATGAGCCCAGCATGATACTTAGGGCATGTAGTTAATAAGGCAAGGTTAGGTGAGGCTTAAGAACTAGGAAATTGCTATCTTATGATCTATATGTCTTTATACTTATTATCTACATGGTAAGAGCAGGAATAACCTTAACCTCATGAAGTTGCTCTAATTGCTAAGTGAGCTCATTCACATAGAAGATAGCCCATTGCTCTTACTATTGCCCAGTTTACAAAGGCTAGTTGTAAAGAGGACATCTACACTTCTATTTGCAGCATCACATGGAAAGCAAGACTTTAGTGGCTTTTCTGTTTCTGCTCATTAGTATATCTGAAGAGTTTGTGGAATGCATATAGGTGGCTGCAAGTATTAATGCAGTGCAATGTGAAAAATTGACAAGATGACAATTTCACATCTCAGTTTTGAGTCCCAGAGAAGTTGGGCTTCTGTGTTGTATGATCATCAAAGCGATTCTGGGAAGTGGGTATTATCAAACACTCTCAGATGAAAGTCATCACTGATGTGATAGTCTGCTGCTGCATCCCTTTGATTAGACTAAAGGACCCTGAGGGAGCTGAAAACCACTGTGGCTCATGATGGTGGGAGTGTTTTAGAGATCTTTATTTGAGTCAGTAAGGCAGAACACAAAGAAAGCAGCTACCATCTTCATTCTAGCACATGGCAGGCAGAGGCAGGCAGATCTCTGCAATTTCCAGGCAAGACTACCCTACGTATGAGTTTTAGTCTATCCAGGGCTACATAGTGAGGCTTTGCTTCAAAACTACAAACTACAAACAATCAAATATTAATTCCAGCCTCACCTGTATGGGGAGCATGGGTAGACATCACCCAATTAATTAATGGCTCCCTACTTACCTGAGTGAGCAAAACCAGACAGGTAGAAAGAGGTATTGGCAAATTAGCTGTCTTTTTGAGCCACACTTCTCTTTACTCTTGAGTTTAGATCTGATATTGAACCCCAGGACATAAGCCTGTGTACCCCAGAAGAAGTTGCAGGATCTTTGCCTTTATGATAGTGTGAGTCAAACCATTCATGTTTTCTGTCTGAATCATTCATTGCACCCTCTCTCTGCCCATTGGTCTAATTTCTCTCAAGAAATCTAAGGCTGAATGAGAATAACACAGTCTCTCTGAGTGAATTGTACTCTTTTGTCCCTGTGGGGCTTTTCCAGCTGCTTGGCTTTTTGTCATGGGAATGTTGTATAAGAAAGGTCAAGATGGGGAACCAGTCACTGAACCCACATCTCAGAGTAACAGGACTGACTGCAGGGAGTTTACCCATAGCTGTGCTGATAAAGCTTTATTTTTAATCTATTCTTGTATTTAACTAGAACTGTTGAAATCTCTGCCCTGTGAATTAAGGGTGCCTAATTTGACCAGAAGCTATCAGAGGAACCCTAAAAGGTGTAGATAACTTTGCCTCAGTCTAAAGAATTGGTGCCAGATGGGGGGAGAGGGAAGGAAGGAGGGAAGGGGAGGGAAGTGGGGAGGGCAAAGATCAGAGTGAGGAATCTTCCTGAGTCCTCACAGAAACCAACCATTAATATGAAGGTCACTAGGATTCATCTTTATGGTGGAAGGAAAGAGCCATTTTCTTGGTTCTTAAAATTCTGTTGTTAAGTCAGTCAGCTAGAGTCTTAGAGACAAGAAGCACATATGCTACTTCCTCTCTCCAGGAGAGTACATGATTGTATATTGGCAACAGTGGAAGGTGTCTCATGCTGGCAGACCCATGAGTGTGTTTGGTTCTAAACATGTGTTCTGAAAAAAAAATCCTATTCAATTATTCCTTTCCCGAGTTCCTTTTCATTCCCCAGGCCTCAGGATTTAGTGTCTAGTTCTAATTTCATATTCTTTTATCCATCTACTTTTCTCAATAAAATATGTAATGAGAACCCATGGTGTGCCAGTGAGCCAAAAAATGGTCCTTGGGAGCCTTCTAGAGCTGACAGAAGCAGAGGCAATGCAGATAAGCAGGTAAACAACAGAAGCCATGGAAGAATGTTAAGAGGAGGAAGGAGGGATACACAAGTCAGGAAGGATAGGGCAACACTCCAGGGTACTCATAGGAGGTTGCTCTAAGAAACAAAAAGATTTAAAGGATTAAACTTGACATCCAAAAAAGATCTAATAGAAATGCCCTCAATCAAAGAAACAGTATAGTATGTGTCAGGCTTCCAAAGTAGTGTGGATGTTAGGGATGTGTCCTGGCAGTAGGGCTGAGGAAAGTCGGGAAATGTGGGAGATTGGGGCAGGACTGCATGTTGTAGAGTTTGGAGAGAAATTTATTTCTAACTTAGACTCATAGCTGATGTCCTGCTTACAGAACAATGGAACTCTAACAATCATTACAATGTATTATGATTCTGAGACCATCATGTAACCAGGCACTTCCTACATGCTGTGAAACTTGAGTCTTCCCACAATTTTATGACCAACATATTTGACTTGAGTGGAACCATCTGTTTATGGGATATAATTTGAGTTATATATGGCCCGTTTAAACAAAATGAACCCCACCCTTTAGGGATGAAATTTCCATCTCAGAGACCATCCAGTGTATCATAACAATGCTAGCCAATGCCTACGCCAGGAGCTTCAGGATCTGAATGCTGTCTCTTCACTACTCCAGACATCTAAGGCTGAGCTCTGAAATAATAATTGCTTTTGTGAACCACAGTGGAAATGACCCTGTGATAAAGTGAGATGGATGTGGAATGGAGAGATGCCAGAACACTGGCAGATACTAGGAAAGTATTGATGATGCTCTGATTGACAGCCACCCACATATTTGCACATGGAGGTAGGAGCCACGAAAGAGAGAGAGAGAGAGAGAGAGAGAGAGAGAGAGAGAGAGAGAGGAGAAGCCAGGAAGTAGAAAGAAAGAACCAGCTAAAGTGTGGAAAAAAAACTGGACACTTTCAGGCATTCAGTACATACATAAGAGAAGGAGGAAAAAAGGAAGTTTCTATGAAGCCTTGAGTACAACAGTGTCTGCCATTAAAATCTCACATAAGGGACAAATGCTTCTGCAGTATTGGTAGCAGTGGGCCATATGCTGTGACATGCTCTATAAACTTGGAATTGCACTTTAGAAAAGGTGGGTTAAAATTTCACTGGTCAGCTTCATTCCTCTAAAAGACATTCAATCAAATGAGGATGATGTGATCAACATGGGCTTTTTCAAGGGCTTTCTGTTTTCCAAAATGCGTTATATTTTCTATAAATGAAAAAAGGGAAGGGGAGGAAGAAAACAGTAAAGAAGAAAGGAAGAAAGAGGGAAGAAAGGAAGGAAGAAAATTGTGCTTGTCAATTTGCCCTCTCGTACTAATACTGTGTATTTCAGTTGGGTTTGGAAATGTCTTGTATGCTTTCTCCTACAGCAAAGGAATGTTCTTCTGTCTCAGTCTGGCCAACTCTGGGTGCTAAATTTCAATAAAAGGAACAGACCAGAGTGATTGCTCTGATGTGTCTCCATAGTGGGCTGCTGCGGTCTTCTCTACATAGGTAAGATGGTTAGAGTTCTAGGGCAAGAGCAACAGGTAGTCTGAAGGTGCTTGTGGGAACATTAGCACCGTCTGGTCGTAGCTATGGACTCAAGGCAGGATCCATGTCACTCACTCGTGCTATTGTCTCCTCGATTCTGTAGCAGGTAAATCAGGATGCCATCAATTTCTTTCTGTTGTTCTCATTGATATCCTACTTTGTTGGGCATGAGAGCTTGGTTTGTCATTCTTCAGTTGTGTGCTTTTAAAATTACATGACATAATATTGAAGACCTGAGGACCAATATCCATTAGTACAAAAACCTCAGGTCTAGAGAAATAGCTCAGATACTCAGGTGTTTGTGGAACAGCTGTGAGGGCACAAGTTGGATGCCCCAGCACCTCTTTTAAGAATCAAGTGTTTTGGTATGGGCTTGCAGTTCACTGGTGGGGAGGCAAATGCCATGCAGATCAGTAGGGCCTGTTAAACAACCAGGCTTGTATTCAGAACACTGAGAGACCTTCCTCAAGAAAAAATAAACTAACAATCGATGAAACAGCACCCAAGATTGATTTCTCATCTCCACATACACACACCCACATAAAGGTGCACACACCCTCACTCCTATGCCTAGGTACAAAGGTGTACGTTTGTGAACTGGCACATATGCATATCCACCAGGCAGAGAGAAACGAATGCATCACCAGGCAGTGAATGGATGCTTGCCTGTGTGAGACTTTTTGATGCCATCCTATTTCTATGTGTTTTCTAAACATTTGCTCAAAATGACCAAAGAAAGCACAGCAAGAGAAAGAGCCCAGAGAGAAAAGCTTATCTAATAGGTTACAAAAAGAAGGAAGCACCTGCCAGCCTATAGTGGACAGCTGAGGGAGTTGATTCACTCCTTCTACCCCTGGGGGAGGGTTGGAAGGTGAGGTGCTGGGGAGGTGTTGGTGGAGTCAGGACTTGGGTGGAACCCCTGTCTCAGGTTTCCTTGCAGGCTCTTACACCTGGTGAGCCTTTTGAGGAGTTGTGAATAATTTTCACTGGGTTTGTTCATGTCTATTTCACCAGTCTCATAAGGATATTTTCATACAAGTGCATACCATTTTAACATATTATCCTTGAGACTCCTGTTGGCCCCCTTCATTACCCTGAAAACTTCTGATGACAAACACGTGTATGCCGTGCAAAATTATTTATTCCTGGAAAGAAGACATGCAAATGTCATTTCTGAATAGGCCACAGATGATAGGCCACATGATGATCTCATCGACGTCCACATTGGGAAACTTAGGAGTCCACTGATGTTTCCTATAGGAGTGTGGAAGAGGGATCACTTGTGGGAGCATCAGTGAGGTAATGGAAGCATCACCAAGGCACAGCTTACTGCCACCAAAGTGCTGAGTCAGAAGTTGCAGTCTTGGAATTCAATAGGTTTGACAGCCCCTCCCAGATAGCCTTGTGATAGAGTCTTCCCTAAGCTAATCAGCCTCCTCCTTTTTTTCTCCCCAGCATTTACCTGCTGGTTTTTATCAGCTTGAGGAGTGGCATTGTGAACCTTGTTAGGCTCAGCTTTCCAGAGTGTGTAAGGTTTCCTTCCAGTTCTGGTGAGCCGGCACAACACCTACTTTTAGACATTCATCAGGAGCTATAAATCATGCACACAGTCTGAATCCTAGAAATTGAACTGGTTCCACCTCCTAGCTTTCCATCGGTTGGTGCTCAGGAACTTAGCAATGTCTGGGCTTTCAGTAAGGAAGCTCACTGGCTTTTTTACTGCCATCTTTCCCGTATTTATTTTGTTTCTTTCTCCCTGGCATTTATAATTCCCTTCTGCTTTGTGAAGCCGAACCTAGAAAGCTGTAGAGATGAAAGGAACACAATAGTGCCTCTTCATTTCTGAGGGATGCATGTGCAGCTCTCACATTGAAAAGTGCCATTGTCCTCAAGTGCCTTTGTGGTGAATACACACTGAGAAGGGAAGGTGAGAGAGATGCGGGCACAGTTGTTAATGTGTTTCTGAAAGCCTTGAGAGTCTAAATGCTCTTTAAACAGGAACCCCCTCTGGAGAAAAGCAGATGTGTCTTTTAAGTTGCTGTCTGCCTTCTGAGATCTCTCCCAGCTATTTCCAAATTAGATTGATAAAGGTAAGATAGGCTTGCAAGTATAGGAGTTAAGAGTGGACATTGACCCATCCACTTGATTCAGGCTGATTACTTGCTCAAGTCGAGCAATGCTATCAGTTGGGGAGGCAATGTGATTTTGGAACTTGTAACCTAGATTTTACAGGCTTTTGTACCCAAGCACCCATTTATCATCTGACCCTATTTTATAAGCCTCCTTTATTTGTGTGGCATTTAAATAGTCTCCTCTGCACCTCTGGCTAGACTTATGGGTTTTATTTTTAATTTAATTATACTCATTCTCAAAGTGAGGAAAGAATGCAGCTTTGATTGATGGAGACAAAATCAGAAGAATATCAAACAGATGTTGGCATTCATAGTTCTATTGGGAGTTGATCTTTAGTTGTGGTTAGCACTAACACTACTAGATTTTTTCATTTATGTTTATCATATATATATATATATATATATATATATATATATATATATATATATATATATATATATATATATATAACTGCTTTGCCTGAGTGTTTGTCTATTGAGCACATACTTGCCTGGTCTCTAAAGAGATCAGAAGATATTAGATCCTTTGGAACTAGAGGTACTCATGATGTTCATGAACCACCATGTGGGTGACAAAAGAATCAAACTGGGTCCTCTGAAACCTCAGCCAAGTACTAAACTCTTTAATTGCTAATCTCCTTGGCCTAATAGTTCATGTTTTGAGAAATATATAGATTTGCAAAAAATTCTTTTTATATTAATTACAAACATGATATAGAAATATATACTCCAAAGTGGGAAACTATTACAAAGAATTTTTCTTTTACAAATCAGTATAATCTCTAACTATGCTATAAATATTTGTCCTTACACTTATAGATGAGTGTGGTGCTCACCCCTCATCAATGAAACTTAAATGCAACAGACATAGAACTTTAAAAACAAGACAAAAATCAAACAAAGCAACTAAAACTCAAAAGCATAATGTCTCAAAACGCAGAGTTGTGGAGCCCAGTCACAGTGGCTACAAATATACAGTACAAACCCACAGGGATCATGGCAGAAGATGGGGCAGAAAGATGGTACGATCCAGATCTTTCTTATGCCTGTTTTCATTCAAATTTCCCCAGATTGGCGATCGCTTTATTCCTCCTGTCTTATATAGGGATCCGCTCTCTGCTTCACGCCCCCACTCGAATATCAGTGCTTATCTGGGTAGATGTGATTAGGCAATTAAGAGGAGCTACAACTGTAGCTGTAGAGTCTGTCTGTTCTTGTTTTCCATACATAGGAAGGGACACACTTAACAAAAGCTGATGTTGCTCTAAGTACATCTACCCAGACCTCGCCCAAGACTTAAAGAAGTCAAACAAAATCAAGACCAGAGTGAATAGATAAGCAATGATATGAGAGTGGGGTCCCAAGTTCAATTCCCAGCAACCACATGGTGGCTCATAACTATCTGTCATGAGATCTGATGCCCTCTTCTGGTGGTGTCTGAAGACAGCTACAGTGTACTCATATATATATTAAAAAATATATCCAGGATAGTTAAATTACCTTTGATTGTTTTAGATTAATTTATTATTTTTAATTAAATGTGTGTGTGCACATGCATACATGCATGTGTGTGCACATGAGCTCAGACAACTATCATATCTGGATTTATCAGATCCCCTGGAGTTGTAGTAATAAGAGATCATGTACTTCCCTATTCAGGTTCTGAGAACCACACTTGGATCCTCTACTCTGATTATTATTTTTTCCAATAATAACTAATCTTCAAATTGATATACTCAGCAGTTCGTTTTCTAATAATAATCACCTTAATCACTGCTGCTTAATCAACTTCTACTGGACCTTCTGTGGGATAAACATAAAGTGTAGTTTTTAAAAATCATTTTATATGAACTCCTGAGATCTTGTTTAGAGGTTCTCAGAAGGGATTGCAGCTAATTATATATCCTTGAGCAAAGACTGGTCCCCCTCTATTGGGAAAGTCATCTTTCTTGATTGAGCTTACAGATTCAAGGGAGATGCTGATGGGTCTATGTGGGAGGAAGGGCATGTCTATTTAGCTACATCAGGAAAATCAACTTTATTGATCACTGAGGTGACAGGGTACATCCAAATCCCCCAACACATCCTTACATATATTCTTAATACTTTTACAAGGGACATGTAGGATGTGTAACTGACATTATAAAGAACAAATAAACTTTCTTGAGGATATTGATAAATAAGAAAAAATAGCTATATTATTTTAAGGTGCCTCTGTGTCCCTAGTTCTTAATACATGCATCTGTCCTGGTGTGCACTGGGGTGGCACCTAACTCTTCACTGAGGTAGGTGATAAGTAATGAGAAAATTGTCTCCTGCTTCTTTGTCTTGTCCAGTCCCAATCCCATGAGGAAAATGAGAGCATATCTTATAAATGCAGCAAACAGTTAACTTTTCTTTATCAACCTCCTGACACCTAAACCCTGGGAGCTGATGGAAATTATTAAGTCCTCAGCATATTCCTAAACTTCATTTCCTGTCTACTTTTGAGGGGATCTTAGTGATCAAACTCTAACAAACAGTCTGTTGGTGTTACTGACAGAGAAAATAACAGCCTTCTCCTGACTATGTGCATAGTCATGTGTCTCCAAGCCTCAGGCACTGTAGATCTGATTTCCTCAGAGTGGCAGACATTGCTCTCTGAGTGTTTTAAATTATATCTTATTTATATTAATAAAACCAGCAAGTGTAAGGACCACTGCCATTGTAAAGATAGTTTGTCACTCTCACAGTTCCCTAGAGGAAGAATACAGCATGTCATGATATTCCATGCACCAGAATTGGTCTGGATGCAAGAAAAGAAAGGAAGATAAAGCCTTTATTGTAGATGCTGCTACCTCTCTATGTCCGAAACATGTTTGAGATATCCATTATATCAGATTTTGTTGGATAAATTCACAAGGTACAAGGATCTTGTTTGTAGCGGTTTACCATATAGTCCTTGATATTCTTGAGATGGTTGGCCTAGACAAGCATATGTTTCTTTTCTGATCTTAATTACTAGCATAAATTCTCATACCAAATTGTGTTTGTTTGTGCACATATGAGTTCTTAAATAGCCACAAAGGCTTCAAAAGAGCTCAGTAGCATAGGTTTTACCAGGGCATCAGGAATGAGGAAGCTGGTTCTTCTGGGTAATAAGATAGCGAACCCTGGATGGATTTCTGATGGGGGTGATTTCTGTAGGTTCTTCTTTCTGCTCCTGCTGTTGCTGTAAAGTCAGGCTGTTGGTGCAGAGTTAAGCTGTAGGAGTGAAGTGTGGAAACTTGTATGCTGCACAGCCAAGGCAAGGATCAGGTCTAGATGGGTAGGTAGGTGAACTGTAGTTGAAAGCAAGCAAACAAGAAACCAAACCAAACCAGGTGGTCAGATGGATGCCAGTTTGGGTAAACTGTTTCAGTATCATAATGGGTCTGTGCTAAAGCTGCTGAGATATTTAGGGTCCTTTGTCAGTTAGTCCTTTGACACACATATTGGGACTAGAGGGTCAGATGAAGGTCGGTGGGGATGTGGCCACCACTGTGGTAGATTTTCTCCAGATGAAGACTTGTTCTTTTCTCAGTCTAATGTGTTGTGTCACTTTATATCCATTTGATAAAATTATTATTAATAACTTACTGAGTCCAATTAATGATGACCCATAGAAGCATGCATATATGGCCATCCACTGAGGAATAAGCAATCTACCAGCAGCCAAATCTCAAAGAAAAAATGACTTTCTTTCACTACCTATCAACTACCAAAAGTTCCTCCAATACAAGCAGACTCCCCACCCACCCGTCCACCCCATCACCCACTCATACCCACCCACCTACAACCTCTTTCTAATTTCCACTCTGCTTGTCATGCTGACTGAGATTGAATTATTTTTTTTCTCATAATCCCGCAGTAGAGGGCTCTGCAAAGAGCTCCTTGGGCTTCTGTATTCTACAGTGTAAGGATTTGTTTTGGATCCCTAGCTTCTCAGGAAAGAGCCACTCTCCCTGTTTCCAAGAATGAAAGCATTCAGAAAATAAAGACTAACTTTAAACAACAACATTCTCCATGATGATCTTCCAAATACTACTTAGTTTCCAGTGTCCTTGTCCTGTGTGTGGGACCTTTCATGGAGGACATAAGTTATTCATGGAAAGACAGACAGGCTGCTAGAATCCCCCAAAGGCCTGGTAGCTGCATGCAGTGCATAGATCTGTCTCTTCCTTCAGGATGCTCTCCAGGCTCAAATGTCATGTTTTCAGCAACTTAAGAAAATTCTCTATAGAAATATGTCAATCTGTTTGTTACCTCTTCCAGACAAGCTATTTGCACTGTTTATGTCTTTAGTGAAAAACAAAGTGATCTAATTTCCAAATGGCTTTGCATTTATAATATACAAAGCTGAATGGAATAGTATTTCATAGAGTCCAGAGCACCAATGCTATATGAGCTTGAAGTATTTTTGACCCTTCCCAGATAATTCCCCACTGCCTACTGATCTTGCCCTTAAGCGTCTCATATAAATAGTAAAACAATTGGATTTTGTTTGTTTGTTTTATTTTTAGTGAAGAGATGATTCAAACCAGAGCATTAGTTTTGGGAATTACTCCCAACAAGGAAATGGTTTTAAATCATGACAGTGACAAATTGGTTTAGACAAAGTAGGGCAATTCCTAAAAAGACACAGATGAACAAACAGGTCTCAGGAATGAAATAGAAAGTCTATTATCTCTATGTAATATCTTCTTTAAGGGTTCCTATCAAACATATATATTAGAAATAATACCAATCACACTCCAATATTTTCAGAGAAAACAAGGATCGAGAGGATACCAGTCAACTCATTTTTGATGAAAATATTAGAAATATCAAATCAGCAGACAAAAGAGAAAAGTTTGAAGCTTAGATCAGTGGCTCAATGTTTCCTGAGCATGTGTAAGACCCTGAGTTCAGTCCCCAGAATTTCAAGCAAAGAACGAAAACTGTTACTTCCTGTCTCCTGTCTCCAGGGAACATAGTCTCACAAGAATTCTCAGTTAAGCTAGCAGATATCAAAAAAAAAAAAAAAAAAAAAAAAAAGAGTAGTTAGCATGACCAAATAAATTATTTATAAATGTAATAATTGTTCATCTTTTGAGAAGCAGTTAAGATAATGTGCCACATTGTTGGAATATGAGATAAAAATTTCTGGTCACATTGATAACTTTCAGACAAAGCTCATATTAAATGCCCTATATTATTCAGAAAACTAGAAAGACTACCAATTACTCACTTCCTGTACCTGAATTGCACCGAAATATATTAGTGATCTCTTTATTCCTTAAGAGTATGTTTCTATCTTGCCTTTTGGTATGTGTTGGACTTTTCTGCTGAAAGTCAGATATGTTTCCTTTATTGAGTGCTGGGAACAGAGGTGAACATAGGTCATTAGTGTGAGAGTTTCTGTCAGTCTGACTGGAAGTTTAGGTATGTCTAATCCTTCTTATAACTTCCAGGTTCGTGATGAGGTATTTCTGAGTTAACGTTTGGCCTTGCTGATCTGTTCTCCAGTGTGTTTCCTATCCCAGAGACAATCTACATTCTGCAGCCCTTTCAAATGCATTCAATTACTCCACTCAGCCCCACTGTGGTCTTTGTGGGATGGAGTTTCCCTCTGATCTGATTAACCTGTCCGAGAATGGACCAGGAACCTCTGGCTGTAACTTCACAGATATTTTTTTAGTGTCCTATGTGTTAGGTTTTTTGTTTGTTTGCATCATTGAGACTTGATGCTTGACAGAAACAACTTTTGAAAGGAAGTTTTTATTTGAAGCTTTTACTTTTAGGAACTGTAGTCTATGGTGGCAGGGATAGCAAGCCACTGTGTAATTGTTCTGTGGTAATGGAAGCTACCTGCCTGATATTTCACATCCTCAAGGAACCTGTTTTTTTTTTTTTTTTTTGTATACAGGTTGGATAATGACCACAAAAGCCCCACCACCCAGTGACCCACCTCTCACCAACTATGAGTCAGTTGTGCAAATGCTTGGACTTTGGAGGATAATTTAATCTAAACCAGAATTCTGTACTTTTTACCCTCAGACTCTACTCCCTTCTTTAACTAGACCTGCTGCATATCTTTTCCTTCCTACACTGACCCAGGTTATTACTTCAGATAAGAGAGTTCTTGGGTAGAGTAAAAAAAATGCCTGTAGACAAAAAAGGGTCCCTCCATCTGTCTCTGCTAAAAGGCAAACCTTTGCTATTGATTTCAAAGTGATTATGTCTCTTCCATAACTACCCAGAGGTTAACTTTTTTTGGCTCTTTGAGATATTTCCAGGATCTCTAGAAACAATGTCCAGAAAGAGTTCTTGAACTGTTCTAATTGTGTACTGGCTTATTATTTTGTTCCAATTCAGCTCATGTTCTTACGTAACTGAGGAAAACCTGTGAAGAAATGGTACCAGCACAATGGACTGAGTCTTCCTACAGAATTTGAAAATCACCCCAATGCCTCACAGACATGCCCACAAAGCCTATTTGGTCATGACGATTTTCTCCTCCAAGAGTGTGTCAAGCTGACAATTAAAATCGATCAGACATTCATGTACTAGTGTATACCCTCCATGGGATTAATAAAAAAGGGTAAAACTATGTGAGTGGGTTGAGGGGCATAGGCTGATGCTGTGGTGTACTCCTGTAAGCCTAGCACTCTTAGAAACAGAGGCAAGAGAGTCAAACATTTATAGCCAACATGTCCTACATAGTGAGACTCTATCTCAAAATCAAACAGACAGAAATCAGGCACCAACAATAAGCCCTTTGTACATTGTGTTGGTCCAACTGTGCTCTGAATAACATGCATTGCTTGCATTATACACTGGTGTCTTGAGAAAGGAAAAGCGGGTGTTGATGGGTCTTTTTCTTATTTTTCCCTAAAGGAACAAGATAAAAAATTGAATTATAATGAGAAATCTCTTGGTACAAAATCATCTCATACTTTTATTAAACAAGACAGAAACTTCAAGGGACTCAGCTTCAAATCGACACCATTTGAGAACTGTGCTGATTAGATTAGACCAAGGTCTCTCATTGAGCATTCGGAAGACCAGTCTCATTAGCATTTCGTGGGAACATGGCGCTGTAAATTCTCAGAACCTGGCCTACTTCTGCTGAATAAGGTACTGCAGAAATGCTGCTCAGACTTGGTGTTCTAGCCTGATGCCCAGGGGATAACTAGTGACCACTCAAGTTTAAGAAAAACAATGTTGGAACACAGTAAGAAATAAGACCCTTACTCATAGTATTGATATTGAAGAAAATAATTTTCATTTCTACAGAACATAAAAAAAGACTATCCTAAACAAAAGTAAAGGCTGGTGAGCTGCTGCAGCCCACAGAAAGACTCTGTTCATAGTTCTAAGTCATATCACAAGCCCTGTTCCTTATTGTCTGGGAATTGGTACAGGAAGAGGCAGTTTCCCAGGATTCCTAATATACCACCAGCGAAACTCTCCATTCTATTTATTTAGTTTGCACTTAGCATTGATTCTATAATCCAAGGTCTCAGAATCTTATTTACTGTATATCCTGGGGCTTGAAATTCCATCCTCCTCAAGGACACTTAGGCTGAATCACCAAAGAGACTGTGACATTTTAACATTAAAATAAATTACAAACATCAGGTGTCAGCTGCTAGGGCAGAGACCTAGAGCCTCCTGTTTATGTACAATCGAGTAAACTTAAATCTATCAAAGTTTCCTTTGTTCTTGCAAGCAAATCACACACACACACACACACACACACACACACACACATATATATATATATATATATGATTCCCTCCATTCATTTCTTCCTTCCGTCTACATAACATGATTGAACATAATGCATCAACCATGATCTAATGGAAATCGTTCGGGTACAGATACCCCTTTTCACCTTGGAGTCCATGCTGGTGATTTAATTTATGTAGGCCCCTTCTTCAATATTTGCATCTCGAGGACCCTTAAGTCCACCTCATGTAAAATCTGCCAGAAGCTCTCTTATCATTTTAGCCCCTGGAACTGCAGAAAGAAAGGGTGTGAGTTTGGCTAGTGCAGGGATATTTAAGCTTGAGAAAGAATCCGTTGAAAAGGAAAGTGCAGCTGCTGAGATGTCTCAGCTGCTGTTCATCCTTTCACCTCAAGCCTAGCTCTCTGACTTGCCTAACTGGAACCCAGAGCAGAGAACTGATACCACAAAGGTGTACTCTGACCCCTCCCCATCTACAAACAATTATAACTTGTTGATAAAAGGAAAGTGATATCGTTAGAGACAATTATTTCAGTGTTCAACAAGGGAGCACATGAGCAGAGAAAAATCATATGGCAAGGAAGTTCCCTGCTGCAAAAAAAAAGGTGGGGAAGGTGGTGGTGGGGGACTGTGTATCCGCAACAAACTTGTTATCCAGCACACTTGACCAAGATGGTATCTGTCTCAGATTTCTGAACTGGGTTATAGAGGTGTCTCTGTCTCATCCCACTGGTGGGAACTTGGGTTCCCAGACTGACATGATTGGCTAATTGGTGTAGAAGGAAGATTCAGGAAATGTGAACCCTTGCTGTGCTAACTACAAAAGAATGTTCCTTACACTATAATATTAGAGTCTTTAGTTTCATGAAGCTCAACTGTGGCATCAAATAGGCATGCATACCTCTGCATTTATGTAGATAGTGTATGTAAACACACATGTATCAGCAAAGCCCTGTAAGAGCAGGACTGTTTTCAGGATTGATAGGACAATTGCTCAAAAATGCAAAAAGAAAGAAATGAAGGAGAAAGGAAGGAGAAAAGAAGAAAAATGAAAAGAAAAGAAAGGGAAAAATAAGATAGATCAGAAAAAACACAAAATAGAGCAAGAGAAACTTGCACACTAAACACTGCTGTATGTCATGTTTTTGCTGCTGGGAGTGTTTGACACTAGGTAAAATGGTAAACTGCGACTAATACAAAGCTTTTGGGAAGTAATTTCTTCAAGATATCAGCCCCCACTTAGTGAGCACTTATGGACAAACTGTGACTTACCTGTCAGGCAGACATGTAGTTATATGGGTTACTATCATTTATAATCCACTCAGGACAGATAGAAACTAGGCAAGTGTAGGGTTTTGATAGTGGTGGTGTTTTGTTTGTTTGTTTTTGTTTTGTTTTGTGGGGGGGAATAGAGAGAGTCAGAGAGAGAGAGAGAGAGAGAGAGAGAGAGAGAGAGAGAGAAAGAGAGAGAGAGAGAAATAGACACAGAGAGAGAAACACAGAGAGAGACTGTTGTGACATATTTTCTGTGTGAATGAATCTTAGAGTTTGGAAGTAGCTAAAATCTTAGCAAACCTGTGTTAAAAATATCCTTAGAATTGCTAGACCTATCTCCCCTCTCCAATGGGGAACATCCCAGTCTCTTGTAGTACTTGGCAAAGGGCAAAGGGTGGATTTCTTATGATAATCAAATTCTTGTTCCCCATCTTTGACAATCATCAGTATGCAAGGACTACTGTGGTGTTGGACTGATCTGTGTCTTAACAGGGATATAAATACTTATTCAAAGGACCACAGAGACAGGATACAGAGACACTAGAACACGTGAAATTGGAAAAGTCTGAGTAAATATTTAAAAAGAAGTTCCCCTGGCTGAGTGCTCTCCCTGGAGCTGAGGAGTCCTTTGTGATGGAGTAGAGCTTCATGTCTCACCTTTAATGCCTCTGGGTCATGGTACTATTGGTTAATTGACAGTCCCTGGGGATGGGTGGCAGGAAAGAACCTCAAGGCTTAACTAGTGCTGTGACTTGATCAGAGTTTTATTTTTAAATGAGACTGAGTATGGAAAGAAACAGAACCAGAGAACCAGAGTAAAGAAGATATAGAGGAATGTAGATATCCAGGCAGCAGTGGTAGTCAGCAACTTAAGAGAAGGCAAACAAACATGGTATGGCTGTGTGAATGCTTACGTTTTAGAGACAATAAGAATTAAAATTGACTTAAGTGAAACTATGTAAAGATGGGGGTAGGATATTTATGCTGCTGCATATAAAACAACAACTGCCTTTCATGCTCTTCCTTCTCACCGTCACAGATTGGTCAACCCAAAATCTGAATCCTAAATAAGGATGCCTACAGGAAGTCTTGTAAAAGGACTGAGATGATGGTAAGCTTGGAGAGAACAGATTCTCAGGAGACAGCTTTAGTTAAACAATTCATGTTAGTGGGGGAAACAAAAGCTATTTAAACTTTGGGGGGTTCAGGAAGGGCTATTCTGGGGAGTGGACATCATTGGCTGGAGCCATAGTGTTGGAACACCTCATTTGAATCAGGAGAAATTTCAGGTGCTGCTCACATGACCTTATAAGGAGAGAAGAGATTTAACCTGGTTACTTTGCTCTGTGACCTTCTCCAGTGGGGCAGAGGAGGGGACACAGGGTCTATAGGACTGGGATAGGGAGGGAGGGATTTGACTCCTGTCAAACTCAGATGAAGATTTCTAGGGTCTGAACGTGCTTCAAAACTACTCTTGCTCCAGACCTGTTTCCCATGGCTCTATGGTTTCCTGACCCCCACAAACAACAAAACAAAACACACAACTCTCTCCTCAAAGAGGATAAGGGATGGTTTATTTAGGAGCCAAATATGAATTACCATGGCCTGGGAACAGATGTGGGTTATCCTATATTTCATATTTCAGCTTAATAATAAAAGTTCTCATAGAAACAGAACAAAGAAGTTGGTGACAATGTCAGGTGGGCATATTACAGCCAAGTGTGTAACCTTCTGGGTGGGCTTCATATCCTATGTGGTGACATCATTAGCTTTCCTGATAGTGGGCAGTAGAGGGTGGTGTCCATCTCGGAAAAAAAATAAAAAAACTTATCTAATAGTCACAAGGATTTTAAATCTTGTTCAGATTTACACAGCAACAGCTTATTCAAATTCAAGAGGGTATGTAATTAGTCGCTGGACCCATAAAAGTTCCAAGTTTCCACAATCCCTTAAATTTGAATCAGTAAATAGACCTTTGTAGAATAGCCAGCATAGTTCTGCCTCCTTCGTGGAAGCTTTAGCTTACAGGCTCAAGTGTGGTCATCAGAGAAGGCTCGAAACAGAACAGAAATGACAATCTGTGAGACATGTCTTGAACTTGTCATCGAGGCTTCATTGAACAGTGAAAGGTATACACATGGGTTTGTACTGGTGATTCTTTAGTTGACCTTTCTTTGGACTCGAGAGTAACAGGATAGGGAGCCCTATTCAGTAAAAGCATACTTCTATTCTGCATTTTTCAAGGCTGAGGATAATGAAATAAATGCAGCTCGTGATATGGACAAAAACAGTAGACCACAGCTTTCTTCAGCAACATAACCAGCTCGTTATGGTGATTAGTTGGCATGTTTTGCAGGCTAAGGGTATTGGATGCTGTTTTCAAAGATATATTTCATCTTTATCTATGAGTATGCTTATGCTTATGTGCATAAGAGTGTATTTGTACACATGCACATGCAGTGCATATTAAAGACCAGAAGGTGTTGGATTCTCTGGAGATACAGTTACAGGTGGTTTTGAACCTTATGCCATTCTAAGGACCAAACTCTAATCTTCTTGAAGAAAAGCAAATGCTCTTAACCACTGAGATACCTCTCCAGTCAATAAATACATTTTATTTGTATAATATATTTGAATTATGATGTTTATTTATAAGTAGCTATATTATAAGGTGATTGTATCTGAAGTAAAAAAATTGGGGCTTCATGATAAGCAAACCCAAGATCACATGAGATAGGCAAGGGAGACCTAGGTCCCACAGGCAAATGCTGAGGCATATATTTTTAGAAAATTTTAAATGTGACAGTTTGATTCAAGTATTTTCCTGGTGAGGCTTGTTGAAAGTGTGGTGTCCAGTGAAATTAAGGGAGGATGATTGAGAAAGGAAAGACTAAAATCAATGACAATTAGAGCAGGCTTATTATAATAAGCAGCTATGACATAATTGTATGTCAGAATTAGAGACAAGGCAGTATGTCTGGAAGGTAGGAGACTCCTTATAATTATGGTTATATGAGAAAGTTCAACAGGAGCAGATTGAGAAGCCGAAGAGCAAACAGACAAGGCTCAATAATAGAGACACAAGAAATGAGGAGAGTAGCAAGGTAGGTGGATGTTGGCATGAGATAGAGTGTTTTGTTTAGACAGAATTGAAATGGAGGTCAAGGGATTGAAACAAATGGACGCCCACTGTACATAGCAGATAGAGACTAGAAGCATGGTACCATAGTCAGTCGCTGAACATCTAATGGGTACAGCCAAGGGCATGAAATGCTCAGATGATACTTTATGTTTCCTCATTGTGTTTTGTGTTAGTGTTTATTTAAACCAAGGCTTTAAAATCTGCATTCACTTCTAACCTCCATTTCCCCAGATTGTTTTTTTTACATGTCCATGAATATATAGTAATGAGGACCAAGTGTATATGTGAAACATTTACAGTAATAAGTCATAAGGGAAATTGTTTTAAAACAATTCCCTGTTATACATGCAATTTCATCATTTATTGCAGATGATAGCAAATTTGACAACTACACATCTATTGAGATAAATATGCTTATTTTTACAAAAAGTAATTAAATCTCAACTGAATGCTGGGCACTGCAGATTGTAGAACATCTTTAGCATTTTTCAAAATTGGTCGATATTTGGATTTTATAATTGTAAGTGCCAAAATTGCTGTTTTACATCAATATGTAATATAAAATCACAGAAGTATGTTTAAGACCATTTCAGAAATCACTGGAAATTCTGTCATAATCTCAAGCCAAAATTCACTGAACCATTTTTTTATTTAATTTAATTTAACAACTCAAAGAATAAAATTTTAATCTAATATTCCATTACAAAATCAGTCCAAGATATAGTCTGATTTGATTCTCACAGGCTTATGAATGGCAGTTCTAAAATACAAAGTCTGTGTTTTTCCAATGAAGCCCTTAGACATTCCACAGAGACAGAAAATGTATGTACACTAACAGCAGTACACTTAAAAACATTCAGTGCTCTCAAATTTGAACTGGTTTCATGCTGCACTTGTGGGAATCATACATCCCCTTCACATGTGCAAACTACACATGTTTTGTGTTCAGATCCAAGGTTGCAATGAAATCCCCCAAGCACTACTAGAAACACTCAGGTTCATCCCATGTTTACTTGGAATTAATTTGTGATCACTGTATGTTCTGAGAGTTTTTCCTGCTGCCATCTGTTCTTTGCCTTCACCATTCCGAAGAATGATACCAGTTGACATTCTAACACACTCTTTAGAAAGCCTGCAGTTCAGGATACTGTGAATTATATAGGACTGAGTTTCTCAGATAAAATAATCTGTTATTAGGCTTTTAGACTGTCCCAAAAGGTTAGATGCTGTTACCAATACAACAGAGGTTGTTGCCACGAGTGCTGGAAATATTTAGCAAAACCAAGCCAAAGCAAGAAACAAACAAACAAACAAAACAAAATAAAACAAAACAAACCCCAAAACAACAACAAGAAGAGAACAGCAAATAGGCAAGAGGACAGGTTGGGTAGAAGGACAGGAGCTTGCTTACAAGGTTCCTTCTGGAACTCTCATTCCTCATTTGCAGTTGCTATTTGAGAGCATAGAGGCTACTTACTATATTTTGTAGTTTGGTAAATAGTCATTGTCACATTCCTTTGCCTGACTTTCTATGTGTGCCAGAACAAGTTGATGCAATGAAACAGATCCTGTATGAGTCTCCCACTACTTTTCTCTGGCTCTACAGAAAATCTTGTTGGATCTCCACAACTCCATTTATTTCCACACCAGTACATGGCTTGAATAGTCTTCATTAACTTTCCGGATACTTAAAAAACCGAGATCTTTTTGATCCTTCTTGCGAACTGGTACTGTATTCTTTATCTTATTAGAGCTGTGAAGGTGAAGTTCCCCAACTTATGTGCCTTGTCCTAGTAACTGTCCTAGCATTTTCCTATTTTTCTCTAGTGTGCCTTGTGTCTAACTTTGTCATCGCTCTTGTCTCTTGTGGAGTTCCTTGTTTAGGAAGATTATAGGAGTCCATTTTGATTTTCTTTTTTTGTAGATCTATGCTGAAGGGTTAGCCACAGCCAAGGGGAAACTCTGAAAGCCCCGACTAAGGAAGGAGAAGAGAGGTGTGGAAAGCATGTCTGTCGATGAGGGCTGAAGACCATGACTCAGCCCAGAGTTTCGAGGCTTGCCGGTGGTATGTTTATGTGAACAAGTTTCTCTCTTGAACGAGCTCATTACTAGTGGGTATTCAACTAAAACTAACATAATACGCCTGGAACAAATAGATGTATTAGTGTTGTTCTTTTAAAAAAATATGGTTAGAGTTGGTGCAGCCACACTTTCTTGCTGGTAGCTAGCAGGAAGCCAGGCAAGCTTCTCCATCTGGAGTCAGTTCCACTGTGCATTTCCTGGACACAGTTCTACAGTCTGTTCTGGCCTCCATCCCCTCATCCTGCTTAGGTCACTGCTGGCCTCCATCCCTGGCACGTTAGTACTGGAGTTTGTTTTAAACGATATTTGGCTGTTGGACTTATACCCTGGCCTGGTTGCAAAGCTTAGAGACAACAATCACTGTTCATGTCCACCCACGCTATTATCCTGTGGCAGTTTTTCCATCACTATGCCGGTATAAGGAGAGGTAACTCACTCTGGCAGCTATGAGCCAGGGAAAGCACATGCTTTATTGTGTATGGATAGTGCATAACTCAAATGAAAAAGGAAAATGTTTAATCGGGCACTCTTGGATCCTCACTGCTTTCAGCTACCACCAGGCATCAATTAATTAATAGATAGGACATGAAGATGTCAGTATTGAGATAAATATGCTACACCCCTATGCCCCTGAGTCTCTACTAAAATGCAAGTTTCTAAAAGATGAAGGGCTTTGCCATACATGAGGTTCCAGAAGAGTTGGGGGCTTTGACTGACAGGCTTTGCCCAATTGTGTGCAATGAAGGAGGAAGGGTTATCCAAAAGGAAATCTTGCTTATAAATCCTCAGAAAAGGGAGAAAACATGAAACAACTTGGAAAGCTCTTGTCAGTAAGATTTGCTTGAATGCTCATGGGTCATAGGCAGTCGTATTTCTGACACTCTCAAACTTCGGTAAGCATCAGGATTCATTGGACAGCAGGGAGTTAATTTACCATGCTTCTCACCTATATGCTCTGATGCCAGGGCTCTGTGTGAAGGATCTAAGACTCTGCATTTGCCAAACATTCCCATGATAATCTACCTCTGAGACAGATTTTTCTATACTTTAGTTAAGAACATTATAATGCTTATGTTCTGAAAAAAAATACTGAACCCATCTTTATTATAATTTCAGAGATGTTAGCTGCCTGTTACTTGTGAGTGTGTGGGCGAAATGTCTTTTAAACTGTCTCTGCGTACACCTTTCTTGGTCTACTGAAGAAGGGGCTATAGTTTACCCTCTTTTAATCTCCATGTAAAATTCCAGAATGAAAATCATATCCTATAGCTTCTTGGAGTCTCTCCATTGTGACAGTTGTAGTCAAACACCAAATAATGTTAGAGGGCTAAGGAGAATTGTTCCTGAAAAGATTTTGGCATGGGATTTTTCTCCAAGGAAAAAGAAAAAGACATTTGTCTTCCCTTTGAAGAGCATCTCCTCCATTCTGCAAAACCTTTGTCATTGTTTCTAGCAAAGGGAAGCACACACACACACACACACACACACAAATATAAACACTACATATTTTGCTGAATGTCTCTAATGATGACTTATTTATTTACTTTAGCTGTGTGTGCATGTGTACATACATGTGCACATATATGTGAAAGCCAGAGGACAATTTTGGGTTTTATTCCTCAAGTGCCTACCATATTTATTTTTAAAATGTATTGATATATTTCTCTTATATGCTTAGTCTCTCTCTCTCTCTCTCTCTCTCTCTCTCTCTCTCTCTCTGTGTGTGTGTGTGTGTGTGTGTGTGTGTGTGTGTATGTGTGTGTACCACTTGCCTGTTTGGTACCTAACTATGCCAGACGTGAGTTAAAGACCCTCATGAACTACTAATGTAGGGAATGTCTCATGTCTTGAAATAAACTGGGTCATATAGAAATATATCTAATACTTTCAGCTGCTGACTCTTTCAGAGGCAGAATCTCTTACTGGCCTGGAACTTGCTGTCTAGGCTATCTAGCCAGTGAGAATAAGATCCTCCTGTCCCCTATTCCAATGCTGAGAATATAAGTATGTGTTCACTCCTTTTTTCTCATGGATTCTGTGGATGAAACTTGAGTCCTACAACCTCATTTATAAACACATGCATACACACAAGCACACAAACACACACACACATCACCACCTCCATCATCACACCATAGGATGCTTGTGGTTTAGGGAGAGATGCTGAGGGTACTTTACACATGCCATTCATACTATCATTGTCCAGAGGAAGAAATAATTGAGTAAAAAAGTCATTGCAGGTTGGGATCAAAAGTAGAACAGCATTCCATACCTACTGATTGTTGGCTATCGATTTTGATGGTGATAGCACTTAGGACCTAAATTCTATATTCTGTTAAGTTCTTAACACATATTCTGTAAATGAAAAGCCAACAAACAATGGTCATTGTCCTACTTTGGCAAATGTAACTCAACTGTACCCTATGCTTGAACATTGATTATGCTTATTTTCTGGAAAGGGTGAGTTGCTTTATTAGAGACCTTCTGGCTTACAGAAAAACCTACCATTACCATGGTTCTTAGTGGAAAAAACCTCTATCTTAAATTATAGCTGGCACCATCTTACAATGTTGGCATGATGCTGCCATTTTTCCAATGGCAAACTTGACTCAACATGAGACCTAGTCCCAAATCACTCATGTGCAAGCTATGGTGTGTAATTGTAGTAAAAGACTCTAGCAGTTGGAATGTGTGTTTCCTGTACACTTGGGTGTGTCCCTAATGAATGAGGATAATTGCATGGTTCATATCATATTGTAATAATGTACTGAATTATAATATTGTGACTTTTTTTTCTTCTCTTAAGCAAAGTGACATTTTAAAATGGAATAATAAGAACTAATCCCTATGGGATAATCCTACTGCAGCGGCATATTTACTTTAAAAAGCAAATCATGGGTTAGGCCAATTGCTAAGTTAATGAAATCATTATATGGCCAGCTAAGTGGATTTTAGTAACGCTGGCTTTTGTTGTGTGTGTGGCACCTGAGCCTTGTCCTGTAGGAAGGCAATAAATCATTGTTTGTTAAGTAGAAATTTGAGCCCCAAGGTCTGGACGCTCCTTAGTAACTAGATGTTTTCCTGTGGTGCTAATCACTCCAGATAATTCATTCAAGCAGAGGATTTACATTGCTTTTCAGATTTCTACTTTGATCCTCAATTCTGTGGATCTCAGTCTTTATGAACAATCACATTCATGTGGCTCTTTTTACAAAGTTGGTTCCAGTATGGAGCTAGTATGAAGAAATCCCGTGAAGAATCCTTTTAGCATTGATTTCTGATTTGAAGCCCTGTAACCCTGGGTTATTGTCCCTCTGATATCTGACAGAGTTATGTAATTCTTATATGAATGGGCAACCAGGGATTTGCACTTTTGGTCTGTTGGCTTTCATTTCCCACCTTCTGCTCTAATTTCTATTTCCCTTATCATCCAATTCCAACTCACTTGAATGTCATTGGCACAAAGACCTAGGCAGGCTAGCCTAGTGTGGTGGTTTAAATGTGTTCTACCCAGGGAGTGGCACTATTAGGAGGTGTGGCCTACTTATTGCAGTAATTGTGCTACTATGGGGATGATCTATGAGACCCTCCTCTAGCTGCCTAGTAGACATTTCTTTCCTGGCTGCAGATGGCTCAAATGTAGAACTCCCAGCTCCTTTTTCAGCACCTTGTCTTCCTAGGTATTGTCATGCTTCCATCTGGATGATAATGAACTAAACCTCAGAACCTGTAAGCCAGCCCTAATTTAATGTTGTCCTTTATAAGAGTTGCCTTGGTCATGATATAGGAAACCATAACTAAGACAACTGGGGTATAAAAAACGTAAGTATGTATTGTCTTGTGATGACTCCAAGGTGTTGAAAATAATATGGCTAAAACAAGTAAAAATATATTGTCATAATTTATTAGACTCAGAGCTATCAGTTAATTTCAGATTTCTGTTCTACCTCCCATCACATGTACTAAACATCATTCTTAGTTCCAAAGCCTAGAGATCTACATTTTAAAAATGGTAGGAGCTGGGGATGGTGGCATAGACCTGTAACCCTGGTACTTGGGTGGTGAAGTCAGGAGAATAAAAAACTCAGGATTATCTTCAGCTACCTAACTTCTTATAGCATGTTTGAGAGTATCCTGAACTACATATGACCCTTTTTTAATAAACACACACACACACACACACACACACACACACACACACACATACACACACACACAGCTGTTAGGGTGGATTTCATCAAAACTTGGTTTGCAAAAAAGATTGTTTCTATTTTCAATGTCAAAGATAGAAAGTACAGAAATGAAACTGCCAGGCCTACTTAGCTGGCAGCATGTTCCATTTATATGCATTAAGCATTACAAGCATATGCATATACACTCTTGATATGCTCTCTCTCTCTCTCTCTCTCTCTCTCTCTCTCTCACACACACACACACACACACACACACACACACACACACTTCAAGTGATCAAGCACAACTATGGTCATATGTTGTCCCTTGACTATCCACATATGATAATGTTTTGTTTAAGCCACAGTGTTAGAACATTCTGTGTTCTATACTACAAGGTAAGGTCTCAAAGCATCACACTTACTACCTCATCACATGTATGCAGTTTTTACTTCTTATGCCTGAGACAATTTGTTTTTACCTGGCTTTCTCCTTGGGATTCTGAACGCATTGAGGATAGAGTCTTTCTCTGGCTTGTTTACTGATGAGTCTCCACTGCCGATATCAGTGCCTGTCTGATAACCGACACTCAGTAAATATTTATTCAATCAATGAATACATTTCATATAGGCATCCCTTGTAGATTTAACTCCTAATTCCATTTTCCTAAGGCTTAAGTTAAATGTACTCTCAGAGGATCTATAACATGCTCTAATAGGAAGGTTTGTAGTCTTCCTAAGTTGCTAGGAAATGCCAGCATGGACCGTTTAAAGAAGATGCCCTTGATGTATGAAGGCAGCCCAGATAATAAAAACATACATGTATTATGTTTCTAGTGGATCACCGCAGATTTTGCTTCAGTCTCAATGACTTTTGTGCTGTGTATTTCTGACTACTCAGAATTTGTGGACACATAGAAAATATGTTACCTCATCCTACACAAACTATCATATATTCCAGAAAACCTCTTGTACATATTCCTGTCTAAAACATTTACCATTTGATATTGATGCATGGGTGTGGTATGGCTTCTCTAAGGAAACCTGGCGAGCCCTGGGAGCTGACTCATTTCTTACACACTCACTAACAGTGTCCTCTTTAGAAATGCTTCATGTTTTAATGTTTTATTTACCCCAATCTTTCTTCTTGCAGAAGCATTGCAGTAGAGTGGATGAGAACATTGTGGTTTAGAAAATGATTTTTAGGATTCTGCCTCTAGTGAAATATTTTTTCCATCTAGGTGATACCTCCAAAATTCTCCACAACCTCCTAAAATAGAGTCACTAACTTGATACCAAAGATTCAACTTCCCAAGCCTATGGAGGAAAATTCTCATTTAAAGTACTACATATTTCTTACACAATAAATCAGTTAAAAACCTCATGATGCAGACTGAATTATAAAAAGGTTGCTACCAACGAGACAAAAGAGTCCAAGACAAAAAAGTTTTTTTTTTTTTTCTTTTTTGAGGTCACGCAGTAAGTACTGTCAAACCTAGGCTATGTAGACCCATAGGTTACCCAAGTCTACATTCCTGAAGAATCCACTTGTACTGGGAATGTGTCTTCTGTGGAGTAATGGCAGCTAACTATCTGAACAAGACTTGGAACTTCAGAATAGTTTTCTATGGTGAGGTAGCATCGAAGTCCTACCAGTAACCAGCAGGATTGAGTAGTTTTGCATTAGCAAAGCACAGAATGAGGGTAGAGGAAACTGAGTATCTCAGTGAGGGTCTGAAGCCTCCACCTTCACCTTCCTTTTGCAATGCTTTTCTAGTTTACTACTCTGGTTTTAAAATTTAGGTTTCTCAATCATTCAACTTATTGTGAGATCTGAAGCATTTTTCTACAGTGGAATTTTTCTGTTCTAATTCAGAATAATGGGCATTTTAAAATGCATATGCACTTAAAATATTATTCTAAAAGGAAACAGTAGCCTGCCAAGACAGGCAAAATAATTTTAGATACTTGACAAGAATTTGATGCTTATATGTAATTAACATTTTGCAGAAATCACTTTTAAAATCTTTTAATTAAATAAAATCTTTAGGTTTTAAGTTTCTCTGCCATTGCTACTTTTATAATCTATGAAATCACATTTACCAAAAGTCTGATTTTATTAGGTTTTAGACACTAAAGGATTCATCAACATAACTTTGTAAGATGTACTCTGGAAGACTTCCGTAGGATCTTCATCCTTTAGCATGGGAGCATAGATGATGAAGTTTATAAAGCAAACAAAGATCCAAATGTTTTCAGCCATAAAAGCCTCTAGAACATAGAGTTGCAAGTCACTGGTCAAAGGGAGTTCCTAGTCTGTCTTTATTTAGCCTTTAAGCTAAAATAATAATTTTACATTATTGGTTTTATGGGTTGTTTAACTCTATATGGTCAATGGAGTCTAATATATGTTTAGTGTGGTATTTTATTGAAATCATTTGTAGCACCAACCCTGTCCCTGGACAATATTCATTTCATTGTGTATATTATGAATAATGTCTCTAAAACGGTTGTGGCCAACCTCATTTCATATGTTTTCCATGAATGTCTGCCTCGCCAATTGTCCCTCCTACCACCCCTCTAGTCTGGGCTTCTCTGGGACACTTTTGGTTAACTATGTTTGGTGTGTGGGGGGAGGGGGATGGTTTGATAATTTAGGACTTGCTCATTAAGAAACTACAGCTTTCATATTGAGCCATTATAATTCTGAAACTTCATGTAAAAAAATAAAAAGCCACTGGAGATGTTCCTTGACTCTGAGAAGGAGCACAGCCCAGCTATGCCAATGTTTCTAACCATCCTCATCAGTAACCAGCAGCTATGCCCATGAAGTAAGTTGTCAACCCCTGACCCTGTCTGGATAGATTCATAGATTTAAACCCAAGTGTAATATCCCTAACTTAATAACTCAAAATCTAGAATCTCCCAAATCTAAAACATTTATTTACTCCCACGGCTATTAAAAGTTTTGTGCCAACTACCTCCAAGCTACAAGAATGAGATATACTTGAAGAGAATAAATTTTGAGTTTAGGCTTGTTTTCTATTTCTGTTTATCTTATCAATATGCAAGTATTTCAAATTCAGAAGGCATCCCAATTTCTGAACCATTACTTTTCAGAAGCATTTCAAATAGGGACTACTCAACATATATTTGCTATTTTGAGCTAGTGCGTGTGGGGACCATGTGTCTAACCCCAATCAATCATCCTAGTGCTGTTTATTCCTGCCCCACCTTCTGTTTCCTTGTAATTTCCCAATCCACAAATCTCATTATGTAATACCGTCTTCCCAATTCATGGCATTCATTATTTAAAGCAGATTACTCCTTAACTGGTCAAAATAAGTATGATTCCACCTAGTAATTGTCATTTGATGGGAAGATATCCTATGCAGAGGGCCATGTCAGATGTAACACCTGCAGAGCTAAGATAACCAACTGAGTCTCTGAGCTCCTTAATCTTTCATCTCCTATTGTTTATGGCAACTTGTTCTTTTCCTAGGAGTAGATAATTTTAAAACACTGAACCTCTGCCATCTAGATGTGCTAAGATCTCTTTAGGGGGTTCTGAGATCACAGCATCAGGAGTGAAAGATTGCTACCGTTATTCCAAAACACAGTGATAACAGATGCTCAGTGATAACTCTGTGTAGATGTGAATTTCCAGTTCAGGAGACCCCCATTCTTTCATTCACAACAGTTGATAATTTCTTCCTCTTTTGGATGATTGTGCCACATTTGTCCTGTGTAAGCAACAGGGCACCTTAATGACCTGCTTTATCTTGTCATGGTACTGATGACAATTCCTCAAGACAGAATGCAAAAATCTCTCAGTATATTTTTCATCTATACACATTTGCTCATTCACAGTCTAGTTCCAGCTTATTCCACCATCTGCTGAGCAAAATTTAATGTCATTAAAGTTTTCTTTGTCCTTGGAATATGCTACTTAGCTCTGTCTTCTCACAACACTATGCCTCTCTTATTAGTTGTTTCTTCCATTTCTGTGACAACCAATTGACAAGGAAGAAGAGAGGATCATCTGTAAGTAAAAGCATTTGCTGCATAAACATTAGGACTTGAGTTTAAATCCTTAGCATAAATTTAAGTAGTTGTAGATGGTGGTGCATATCAGTAACTCTCGCCCTGTAGAGTATGGAGACACAGGCAGTGTGTTGCTGGGACTTCATGAACGCAAGATTAGCCTACGCTTCAGTACAACACCTTGTCTCAATGGAGTGAGGGAAAGAGTGATAGAGTAAGACGCTCAACATGTGTATGTACAGTCATGAACAACTGAACACACAGAGAGGGGGGGAGAGGGAGGGAGGGAGAGAGGGAGGGAGGGAGAGAGAGAGGGAGAGGGAAGAAGGGAGGGAGGGAGGGAGGGAGGGAGGGAGAGAGAGAGAGAGAGAGAGAGAGAGAGAGAGAGAGAAACACAAACACACAAAGAGAGACAGAGACACAGAGATAGATACAGAGAGGGAGAAATGCACAAACAAACACAAACATGCACAGAGAGAGAAACATACTCAATCAAATACCGGCACACACCTTAGAGAAAGGGAGAAACCTTAGTAAAAAAATGCAAGGGGAAAGGATGTAAATTGCTCACAATTTAGGGCACAGTCCATTTTGTTTGGATAGATATCACAGCCAAATCCTATGACAAATACTTAAATCTCATCAGTAATCAGATGTCAGAAAGAGATGAGAATGCTGTTCAGCTTATATTTTCCTCTCTTCCCATTTTCCTCTGTCAAGCACCCAAGTTCATAGGATTATGCCACCCATATTCAGATTGTCCCTTCTCAATTAAACTTTCTGGAGATACTTTCACAGACATAATGATAGCTGTTCCTAGAAGAACAGTATGGCTGGCAAGCTGACAGTGAAGGAGAGTTGCCAGTTTTTCTTATAACTCAACTCTTCACACCACAATGTCTCCAATCCCATCTCCTCTCTTTCAGGAAGGGTTCCTAATTTCTTGCAGGAAAGTGTTGCCTGTTCAAGGTTACATATCTCTCTTACATCTTTTAAGAATACTTATTCTCATCCAAGTACTAACCAGGCCTAACCCTGTTAAGCTTCTGAGATCAAATGAGTTCAAGCTTGCTCAAGGTGGTGATAAAAATGATGAAGTATCATTTTCCACAATTGATGACCCAAGTATGGGTCAAGAAGGACTCAATTGTCTTTATACAGCTGACTACTGGTAGTTTGAGTATATGGGAAATACCAATTAGACTGTGGTTTGAGGGTTGTTTTTCATTTGTTTGTTTATCGTTCATTTTTGGGAAAGGTCAAAAAAGTGAGAGGCAAACATGGAAGGATTGGGAAGTAAATGTGATTGGAGCATAATGATATAAATTCCCCAAATAATCAATAAAAATATTATATTGAATGCAAAAAGAATGAGGACTAGAACAAATTTTTTCTTCTAGAAAATGCTCTTCCTAAGGTCTTACCTTTTCTGATACAACATGGAATTTCAAATTTAGACCTTCATGAGAACAAGAACAAAGTGCTGTGGGAGCACCTGTGTCAATATTCATCTTGTGTCTTTAATGACTATTTTCTCGTCTTTGCTCTCCCTGTCACAACCTAGGTAATGCAGAGGAGTGAGCAATACACTTCCATTGTCATCCTGTCTACACTGGCTGATGATGATTTGTACTTGGAAGAAAAGTTTAATAAAATTGGTTGTGTTTTCTTGTTGTCTTCTTCTCTTTCTAGATACTGGTATTTGCTTGGGACTAGTCAGCTATGGAGGAAAATATGTAGAAAATCAACAGTTGTGAAAGGCTTGGGGGGTATTATAGTGTGCAGAAAACAGCACATCACTTTTTTCTATTGGCTCATCTGTACTGGCAACAGTGCAGCAGGCTGTTCTTCTGTGAGCTGCTTCCTTGGTGTTGAGCCAAGGACAAATCTGGGCCCCTTCAAAGTTGTTCTCCAGAGTGACTCAATACTTCCTATGATGAAGGAAAACAAAGAAAGAAAAGACTCACTCTGCTTGTTGGAGATCAAGTTCAGGTCTCTTTATCTTGATGTATGTGTGTCACTTCCACCTGCCTGTTGACACTGAAAGGACTGATTGAGATGCAGGTTCATGTAGATGCTGTTGCCTCCTTAGCTCATTGATACTGGCATGTTACAACTTTCTTTTATCCACAATTCAATTGCTCACAATTCAGCTGAGACGTTATTTTTGACATTCTGTTTCTACTGCCTTGCAAAATTTATTTGTGTGCACTGTGCAGGAGTCATTTGAAGTAGGTGGGATTTGTGAGCAGACAAATTAGTTGTCTACAAAAGCTATAGAAGTTCTCTGTTGGAATTTTTGGGGTCACTTATGTACACTATTATATCATCTGCAAACAGTGATGTTCTTCCTTTCCAATTTGTATCCCTTTGACTTTTTTTCTGTTGTCTAATTGCTCTGTCCAGGACTTTCAGTTCTATGTAGAATAGTGGGAGACTGAGTAGCCTTGTCTAGTTCCTGATTTTAGTGTAATTGCTTCAATTTTTCCCACAGTTAAGTTTGGTGTTGGCTATTGGTTTGCTGTATACTGCTTTTATTATTTTTAGGTGTGTGCCTTAGATTTCTATTTTTTCCAAGACTTTTAACATGAAGGGGTGTTGAATTATGTCAAATGTTTCTCAGCATCTAGTGAAATGACCATGTGGCTTTTATCTTTTAGTTTGTTTATATGGTGGATTACATTGATGGATTTGTGTATATTAAAACATCCCTGTGTCCCAGGGATGAAGCCTACTTGATAATGGTGAATGATCTGATATCTGTCTAGAAATTCATCTATTTTCTCCAGGTTTTCCAGCTTTGTTGAGTATAGGCTTTTGTAGTAGTATATGATGATTTCTTGAATTTCCTCATTTTCAGTTATTATCTCTCCACTTTCATTTCTGATTTTGTTAATTTGGATACTCTCTCTTTGCCCTCTAGTTAGTCTGGCTAAGAGTTTATCAATCTTGTTAATATTCTCAAAGAACCACCTCTTGGTTTTGTTGATTCTTTCAGTGGTTCTTTTTGTTTCTATTTGGTCAATTTCTGCTCTGAGTTTGATTATTTATTGTCATCAACTCCTCTTGGGTGTATCTGCTTCCTTTTGTTCTAGAGCTTTCAACTGTGCTGTCAAGTTGCTAGTGTAAGGTCTCTCCAGTTCCTTTTTGTAAGCACTCAGAGCTATGAGTTTTCCTCCCAGTACTGCTTTCATTGCATCCCATAGGTTTGGGTATGTTGTGTTTTCATTTTCATTAAATTCTAGAAAATCCTTAATTTCTTTCCTTATTTCTTCTTTGACCATGCTATCATTTAATAGAGCATTGTTAAGTTTCCATGTGTATATGGGCTTTGTGTTGTCCTCGTTGTTATTAAAGACCAGCCTTAGACCATGGTGGTCTGATAGGATGCATGGGAGTATTTCAATCTTTTTATATCCATTGAGGTTTGTTTTGTGACCTGTTATATAGTCAATTTGGATATGGTGCCATGAGGTACTGAGAAGGTGTATACTTTTGCTTTAGACTGATATGTTCTGTAGATGTCTATTAATTCCAATTTGTTCATAACCTCTACTAGTTTTACTGCGTCCTTGTTCAGTTTCTGTCTCTATGATCTGTACATTGATGAGAGTGGGGTTTTTAGGTATCCCACCATTTTTTGTGGAGTACAATGTATTTTTTGAGCTTTAGTAGGGTTTATTTTTTGAATATGGGTGCTCTTGTATTTTGAGCATATATGTTAAGGATTGAGACAATTTTTCTCTGTAATGAGTAAAAAGTGTCCTTCCTTAACTCTTTTTATAACTTTTGGTTGAAAATCTACTTTATTCGATATTAGAATGGCCACTCCAGCTTGCTTCTTGGGGCCATTTGCTTGGCAGGTTTTATCCCAACCTTTTACTCTGAAATAGTGTCTGTCTTTGTCTCTGAGATGAGTTTCCTGTATGCAGCAAAATGCTGGATTCTGTTTATGTGTCTAGTCTGATAGCGTATATATTTTTATTGGGGAATTGAGTTCATTTATGTTAACAGATATTAAGGAGTAGTGGTTGCTGTTTCCTGCTATCTTTGCTTTTAGAGGTAGAATTATGTCTGTGTGTCTTTTTTGGTGTTCTTGCTTTTTTGGTATTTTCTTGTTTTTACTAAGATTTAGTTTCCCTCCTTCTATTGGGCTTTCCACCTATAATTTATCATTGTGCTGGGTTTGTAGTCAGATATTGTGTAAATTTAGTTTTGTCCTGGAATATCTTGGTCTCTCCATCTATGCTGATTGAGAATTTTGCTGGACATAGCAGTTTGGGCTGACACTTGTGTTCTCTTAGCTTCTGCATGATGTCTGTCCAGGATCTTCTAGCATTCATAGTCTCTTTTGAGAAGTCGGGTGTGATTCTGACTGGTCTGCCTTTGTATATTACATGACCTTTTCCCCTTACTGCTTTTAGTATTCTTTCTTTGTTTTGGGTACTTGGCAGTTTGACTATTATGTGTTGGGAGGAATTTCTTTTCTGGTCCACTCTATTTGGAGTTCTGTAGGCTTTTTTTATGTTCATGGTCATCTCATTCTTAAGGGTAGAGAAGTTTTCTTCTATGATTTTGTGAAAGATATTTACTGCGCATCTTAGTTGATATTTTGCCCTCTTCTATTCCTATTATCCTTAGGTTTGGTCTTCTCATTGTGTCCTGGATCTCCTGGACATTTTGGGTTAGGAGCTTTTTTGCTTTTGTATATTCTCTGACTGTTTTGTATATGTTTTCAGTGTTCTCTTGGGCCCCTGTGATTCTCACTTTCATCTCTTGTTGTCTGTTGGACATGCTTGCATTTGTGACTCCTGATTTCATTTTTAGGTTTTTGACCTCTAGATTTGTCTCTTTTAGTGTTTTTTTATTGTTCCCATTTCCATTTTAAATTCCTTCTTCCATTCCTTCATCTCTTTGGATCTGTTTTCCTCTAGTTCTTTGTTTTCTTTGTGTGTTTTTCGGTGTTTCCTCTTTAAAAGTTTCTATTTCTCAATGCTTTTACTCCTGTTCTTGTTTAAGGATCTCTATCATCATCTTAAGGTATGATTTTGGATCTGAATCTTCATTTTCTGGAGTGTTTGGCCTTCTGCTGTTTCCTGTGATGGAAGTGCTGGGTTCTGGTGTTTCCAGGTTGTCTTGGTTTCCCTGGGGTGAGTTCTTTTGCTTTCCTCTTGCCATCTTGTCTGTGATTTTACACGGTCTTTTTGTCAATGATTTGTTCTTATCTCTCCCATGTACCTGGCCTGTGTTCCTGGGTCTCTGCTGTCCCTGGTTGCAGATGGTCTGAGTGCCTGTTCTGCATGCACGGGACCACTGGGTGGAAACAGAGACCCTAAGACAGGGTTCCTGCTCCCCTGAACTAATCAGAGGGAGCATACTTTCTGAGTGCTCAGCACAGACGTCGCTGCTCACCGGCTACTTGTAGCCCAGTCTCACCGGGCCTGTGTTCCTGGATCTCCACTGGTCCTGGTGGCAGATGGCCTGAGCCCCTGTTCTGCACATAGGGTTCTTCTGGTTTAAACAGATACCTAAGGCAGAGTTCCTGCTCCCCTGAACCAATGAGGGAGAGCACTCTATCTGAGTGCTCAGCACAGACCTTTCTGTTCCCCGGCTACTTGTAGCCCAATCTCATGTGGCCTGTGTCTCTGGATCTCCACCGTTCCTGCTTTCTCACACTTTCTTTGTTCTTTGTTTTGGCAATCCACAAATATATTCTTTTCAAATTCTATACTGTAAGTACAATAGTTCATTATTATTGACTCATTAGTGTGTGTATCACAGGCCTGAAAATTATCTGGAGTAGTTGTGCTGGTCTAGTGTATCTACGTTTCACTTCTGTAAAGTTGCCAAGAACTGTCTTAAAGGTGGAGAAGAATTTATTGCTTGCTGCAAATATTGTACAGCTCACCATTACAAGGATTCCTAATGACTTCTGTCTACAAATATCTGTTTCTTCAAGTCCTTCTAACAGATGAACCAGTTCTTGGCCAATACTTGAAAAGCAGCACCTGCTAGGGCTATCTTCAGTTAAGCAAGCCTTGATTCTCTGGTGTAATAAATTAGAAGCACGAGTCTGGTTCTCAGAATTTTCTGTGAAATTATGCCACAGCAGAGTCCCAAAATAACATTTTACTGATGGATTTGCTATCACCCATCGTCTTTGTTAGGCTTTTCCATACACTACTAGTGTTTCATCCATTTTTTCTTTCAAATAAATGACTAGCTTTTTTGCTTTTTGGGTGTCTTCATCCAAGGAGGCCAATATGTGCTTAGTAAAAGAAGAGACTTAAGAACAAGCTGTGTATCTTAGAAGAAAGCCAAAGAGATGAGCAACTAGAGTAAATGAGATTTCATAAAAGGAAGGAATAACTAGGAATCCAATGTTGAAAATAAAATTAGAATCTTGAATTGATGGTCCTCAGATACTCAAATGATCCTCAGTTGTGAAAAGGAAAGAAAGTTCCTAAATATTCAATAAAGTATCTTATCAGGTGGTCTCCTTTCTAGGGCCAGGTTCTCTACCTGTAATATGTCTACATTTTCCCTGTTCCCTGTAGTTTGAAGGAATTGGGGCACTCTGCTGTTTTTCTTCCTGCTTTTAACACATATTTTTCTTTTACTAAAACTGAGTGATTTCTTGACTATATCATTTCTTTGAAGCAGAAGCTCATTCATCCATGAATCTGAGGCTAGGCAGTTCATGGGCTTGGGAGTGACCTCCAGAGGGTTGAGCACTGCAGCATACAAGGCACACAAGGGATCACACAGTGAGAAAGTGTAAACATACCACAAAGTGCTTTCAAGACAAGGCCAATCCTGTGATGTTTACTTACTATTAATAAAACCTTTGAATGGATGAACCCCTTTGTGAGGGCATAAGTCTTTTGACTCAGTCCATTCCCAAAGCTCTCCCCTGTCAAAAATCTAACATATTAATTTCTGCATGTAATCAAAACATTACTCCGAGGAAGCCTTCTTACATTATTTTTTATATATCTTCATAATGTGTTTTTTAGAGGTAGAAGATGGAGGTAAAACCACAATACTTTAAAGAAGCCATATGCCTACAGCTTATAATATATTTAAATGGCATTATGGCATTTTTGTTTTCAAATCTAATAATATGGACATAAAACAATAGAATTCAGTATTAGGAGATATACTAAGGATTTCTTTGCATCTAATTCTATCTTCTTTCTTCAAAGTTCTCTAGCCCAAGTGCACTGAAACTACTAGAAGAGAAATAAAAAGAGCTTAGAACACATAGGTACAAGGGGATATTTCCTGATCAGAACACCAATGGCTTATGTTCTAAGATCAAGAATTGACAAAAGGGACATCATAAAGCTACAAAGGTTTGATAATGCAAAGATACTTACTATCAATAGAAAAAAGTGGCAACAAACACTTTGGAAAAAGATCTTTATCTATCCTTCATCTGATAGAGGGCTAATGTCCAATATATACAAAGAACTTTAGAGGTTAGACTCCAGAAAAATCAAATAATCCTATTAAAGTGGGGTAGAGCTAAAGAAAGAATTCTCAACTGAGGAATACCAAATGGATTAGAAGAACATAAAGAAATCTTCAATACCCATATTCATTATGGAAATGCAAATTAAAAGTACCTTGTGATTCCACCTCAAACCAGTCAGAATTGCTAAGATCAAAAACTCTGGTAACAGCAGATGCTGGAGAGGTTGTAGAGAAAGAGGAATTCTTCTCCATTGTTGGTGGGATTTCAAGCTGTTAAAACCATTTTGGAAATCAGTCTAGAAGATTCTCAGAAAACTGGACATATTCTATCTTAGAACCCAGCTATACCACTCCAGGGCATATATCCAAAAGACATTTCAACATATAACAAGGGAATATGATCTACTATGCTCATAGCAGCCTTATTTATAATGTCCAGAAGCTGGAAAAAGTTCATATGTGCTTCAACAGAGGAATGGATACAGAAAATGTGATACATTATGACAATGGAGTACTATTCAGCTATTAAAAACAATGACTTCTCAAAATTCTTAGGCAAATGGATAGCACTAAAACATATCATCCTAAGTGAGGTAATTCAGTCACAAAAGAACATACATTGTATTTACTCACTGATAAGCATATACTAGCCGAATACTTGGAATACCCAAGAAAAAATTCACAGATCATAGGAAGCTCAAAAAAAAAAATAAAGAAAAAAAAAAGAAAGAAAAAGAAAAAAGAAAAGAAGACCAAAATGTAGATGCTTCAGTCCTGCAAAGAGAGCAGAAAATACTTATGAGAGAAAACTCAGTGACCAAAAGTGGAGCAGGGACTGAAGAAAAGGTCACCCAGAGACTGCTTCACCTGTGGATCCATCCCATATGCAACCACCAAACTCATTCACTATTGCTGATGCTATGAAGTGCTTGCTGACAGAAGCCTGACATGGATATCTCCTCAGCAACTCTGACAGAGTCATACTTATACATTTGAGGATGCTTGCATCTAACCATCTCACTGAGCATGGGGACCCAAATGGAGGAGCTAAATAAAAGACTAAAGAAGCTGATCAGGTTTGAAACCCCATGGGGATAACAGAGCTCGGCCCATCTGCCACATGGACCAGCAGTTCCCAAAGGTTTGAAGACTGGTGAGAAGGGGATCTGAGCAGCCAGGGAGCAGAGAGATCTCTGCCGAGTGCTCATGGAAAGCACACCCCTGCCCTGCCTGATTCAGGGACCAGGAACCCAGCATTCGGACCTCTGTTTCCACCCAGCGGCTTTGGTGAACAGAACAGTGCTCGGACCATCCACCACCTGGACCAGTGGAGATCCATGGACACAGACCACATACAAGGGAAAGGCAAGAACATATTACTGACAACAAAATGGCAAGAGGAAAGCAAAAGAGCATATACCAAGAAAACCAAGACAACCTGGCAACACCAGTACCCAGCTCTCCCATCACAGCAAACATTGGAATGCCAAACACTCCAGAAAAAGAAGACGCAGACCTAAAATCATACCTCAAGACACTGATAAAGATCCTTAAACAAGAACAGGAGGAAAAGCAAAAAGAATCAGAAGCTTTTAAATAGGAAACAAGAAAAACACTCAAAGAACTTACAGAACTAGAGGAAAACAGAACCAAAGAGATGAAGGAATGGAAGAAGGAATTTAAAATGGAAATTGACACTATAAAGAAAACACTAAAAGAGATAACCCTAGAGGTAGAACACCTAAAAAATAAATCAGGAGTTAAATAAGCAAGCATTTCCAATAGAATACAAGAGATGGAAGAGAGAATCAAGGGGGATGAAGACAACATTGTAAACATAAATAAAACAGCCAGAGAAGATGCAAAAACCAAAAAGCTCCTAACCCAAAATGTCCAGGAAATCCAGGACACAATGAGAAGACCAAACCTAAGGATAATAGGAATAGAAGAGGGAGAAGAAGAGTATCAACTAAGAGGCACAGTAAATATCTTCAACAAAATTGTAGAAGAAAACTTCCCTACCCTTAAGAATGAGATGACCACGAGCATGAAAGAAGCCTACAGAACTCCAAATAGGTTGGACCAGAAAAGAAATTCCTCCTGACACGTAATAGTCAAAACACCAAGTGCCCAAAGCAAAGAAAGAATACTAAAAGCAGTAAGGGGAAAAGGTTAGGTAACATATAAAGGCAGACCAATCAGAATCACACCCGATTTTTCAACAGATACTATGAAAGCTAGAAGAGCCTGAACAGACATCATGTAGACCCTAAGAGAGCACAAGTGCCAGCCCAAGCAGCTATACCCAGCAAAACTATCAATCACCATAGATGGAGAGATAAAGATATTTCAAGACAAATCTAAATTTACATAATATCTGACAACAAACCCAGCACTACAATGAATTATAGGTGGAAAACCCAATACAATGAGGAGAACTACATCCTAGTAAAAAAAAGAAAACTCCTAAGCAAAAAAAAAAAAAACACAAAAGAAGAAAGAGACACAGACACAACTCCACCTACAAAAGCAATAATAGCAGGAAATGGAAACAACTATTCCTTCATATCTATTAACATAAATGGACTCAACTCCCCAATAAAGCATCATAGGCTTTCAGACTGGAAACATAAACAAAATCAAGCATTTTGTTGCATACAGGAAACTCATCTCAGAGCCAAAGAGAGACATTATCTCAGATTAAAAGGTTGTTAAAAAAACTTCCAAGCAAACAGTCCCAAGAAGCAAGCTGGAGTGGCTATTCTAATATTGAATAAAGTAAATTTCCAATGAAAAGTTTTCAAAAACGATAAGGAAGGACACTTTTTACTCATTACAGGGGAAATCTGTCAAGAGGAACTCTCAATCTTTAACATATATGCTCTAAATACAAAAGCACCCACATTCATAAAGGAAACCCTAATAAAGCTCAAAAAATACATTTCACCCCATACAATAATAGTAGGAGACTTTAATACCCCACTCTCTCCAATGGACAGATCATGGGAACAGAAACTGAACAAGGACACTGTAAAACTAGCAGAGACTATGAACCAACTGGAATTAATAGATATCTACAGAACATATCATCCTAAAGTAAAAGAATACACCTTCTTCTCATCACCCCATGGCACCTTCTCGAAAATTGACCACATAATTGGACACAGAACGAGCCTCCATCGATATAAGATTGAAATACTCCCATGCATCCTCTCAGATCACCATGGTCTGAGGCTGGTCTTTAACAACAACAAAGACAACAAAACCCCACATACATGTGAAAACTAAACAATGCTCTGTTAAATGATAGCAGGGTCAAAGAATAAATAAAGAAGGAAATTAAGGATTTTCTAAAACATACCCAAACCTATGGTTTGCAATGAAAGCAGTACTGAGAGGAAAACTCAAAGCCCTGAGCGCTTCCAAAAAGAAACTGGAGAGAGCATACATCAGCAACTTGATAGCACAGCTAAAATCTCTAGAACAAAAGGAAGTAGATGCACCCAGGAGGAGTAGAGGGCAAGAAATAATCAAAATTAGGGCAAAAGTAGATCAAATAGAAACAAAAAGAACCATTGAAAGAATCAAAAAAATAAAAAAATAAAAAAGAGCTGGTTCTTTGAGAAAATCAACAAGATTGATAAACCCCTAGACAGACTAACTAGAGGGCAAAGAGAGAGTATACAAATTATCAAAATCAGAAAGGAAAGTGTAGACAGAACAACTAAAACTGAGGAAATTCAAGAAATCATCAGATCCTACTACAAAAACCTATTCTCCACAGAGTTGGAAAATCTGGAGCAAATGGATGAATTCCTAGACAGATACAAGATCCTAAAGTTAAACCAAGACCAGGTAAACTATCTAAATAATCCCATAACACCTAAAGAAATAGAAGAACTAATCAAAAGCCTCCCAACCAAATAAAGCCCAGGTCCAGATTGGTTCAGTGCAGAATTTTATCAGATATTTATTGCATACATAACACCAATATTATCCAAACTATTCCACAAGATAAAGTCAGATGGAATACTACCTAACTCATTTTTTGAGGCTACAATAACCCTAGTACTTAAACAACACAAAAACCCTACAAGGAAAGAGAACTTCAGACCAATCTCACTTATGAACATTGTTGCAAAAATACTCAACAAAATCCTTGCAAACTGAATCCAAGAACACATCAAAATGATCATTCACCATGACCAAGTAGGCTTCATACCTGGGATGAAGGAATGGTTTAATATAAGGAAATCAATCAGTGTAATCCACCATATAAACAAACTCAAAGAAAAAAAACTCACATGGTCATCTCACTAGATTCTGAGAAAGCATTTGACAAAATTTAAAACCCCTTCATGTTAAAATTCCTGGAAAGAAGAGGAATCCAAGGTCCATACTTAAACATAATAAAAGCAAACTAGCAGCCAACATCAAACTTAACTGTGGGAAACTTGAAGCAATCCCACTAAAATCAGGGACTTGACAAGGCTGCCCACTCTCTCCCTACCTATTCAACATAGTACTGGAAGTCCTGGCTAGAGCAATTAGACAGCAAAAGGAGATCAAGGGGATACAAATCGGAAAGGAAGAAAGAAAAACATCACTCTTTGCAGATGACATGATAGTGTACTTAAGTGACCCCACAAATTCCACCAGAGAACTCCTACAGCTGATAAACAAGTTCAGCAAAGTGGCTATATACAAAATTAACTCAAACAAATCAGTAGCCTTCCTATATTCAAAAAACAAATATGTGTAGAAAGAAACTAGGGAAAAGATACCCTTCACCATAGTCACAAAAACTATGAAATACCTTGGTGTGACTGTATCTAAGCAAGTGAAGGACCTGTATGATAAGTACTTCAAACCTCTAAAGAAGGAAATTGAGGAAGATCTAAGAAAATGGAAAGATCTCACATGCTCATGGATTGGAAGGATCAACATTTTAAAAATGGCCATCCTACCAAAATCAATCTACAGATTCAATGCAATCCCCATCAAAATTCCAACCCAGTTCTTTATTGAGTTGGAAAGATCAATGTGCAATTTCATCTGTAATAACGAAAGACCTAGAATAGCAAAATCCATCCTCAACAAGAAAACATCTGTAGGAATCACTATCCCTGACCTCAAGCTATATTACAAGGCAATTGTACTGAAAACTGCATGGTACTGGGACAGAAATTGGAACGTGGATCAATGCAATAGAATAGATGATCCAAAAATGAGCCCTCATGTATATTGTCACCTGATTTTTGACAAAGGAGCCATGAACATTCAATGGAAAAAGGACAGCCTATTCAACAAATGGTGCTGGTCCAACTGGCACTCAGCATTCAAAAAAATGAAAATAGACCCTTTCTTATCTCCTTGTACAAAGCTCAAGTGTAAGTGGATCAAAGATCTCCACATTAAACCAGATACATTGAAATTATTAGTTGAGAAAGTAGGGAAAACCTTAGAAAACATAGGTACAGGAGAAAATTTTCTTATCAAAACACCAATAGCTCAAGCTCTAAGGTCAAAGATGAACAAATGGGACTTAATGAGATTGCAAAGTTTCTGTAAGGCTAAGGACATTGTCAAGAAAACAAAATGTCAGCCAACAGAATGGGAAAAGATCTTTACCAACTCCACATCAGATAGAAGCCTAATATCCAAGGTATAAAAAGAACTCAAAAAGCTATACACAAGAGAATCAAACAGCCCTATTAAAAATGGGGAACAGAGCTGAACAAATTATTCTCAATTGAGGAATATCGAATGGCTGAGAAACATCTAACGAAGTGCTTGACATCCTTAGCCACCAGGGAAATGCAAATCAAAACAACCCTGAGATTCCATCTCACACCAGTCAGAATGGCCAAGATCCAAAACTCAGATGACAGCAGATGCTGTCTAGGTTGCGGAGAAAGAGGAACACTTCTCCACTTTTGGTGGGGTTGTAAACTGATACAACCACTCTGGAAATCAGTCTGGTGATTCCTCAGAAAATTGGACATAATACTACCTGAAGATCCAGCTTTTGTACTTCTGGGCATTTACCCATAGACACTCCAATATACAACAAAGATACATGTACCACAATGTTCATAGCAGCCCTATTTATAATAACCAGCAGCTGGAAAGAACCCAGATGTCCTTCAGTAGATGAATGCATACAAAAATTGTGGTACATTTACACAATGGAATACTACTTAGCTATTAGAAACAATGACTTAACCAAATTCTTAAGAAAATGTTTGCATCTAGAGAATATCATCCTGAGTGAGATAACCCAGTCACAAAAGAACAGACATAATATGCAGTCACTGATAGTGGGATGGTAACCCCAGAGGCTCGGACTGCCCCAGAATAAACTCACAGACTGTGTATAGTGCAAGATAAAAAGAAAACAAAACAAAACAAAACAAAACAAAAAAAAAGTCATGCTCAATCCTTACACACCAATAAAACGTTGACTAATTCCGGGTTACACCCTGTTTTACATGTACTTTTTGCTCATTGTAATTAGTAAGACCTTTATGTAGAGTATCAAACATTAAAAAAAAGAAAAAAAAAAGCCAAGCACTGACACAATTGCATTTGTATACATTTATGTAAAAATGTTTAAATTCTTTTTTCTTTAACTTTGTTTTTTAAAAAAAAATTAAAAAAAAAGAAACCCAATGGAAAGAACAACAATATCACCCAACTAAACTCCCCAGAATTTACAGGGGCTAAAACAGTAAATGATGTGTACACATGGAGAGCCCCATGGTTATGGCCACATATGTAGTAGAGGATGGCATTGTCTGGCATCAATAAGAGGAAAAAGGTTGGTGCCTTTGACAACTGATTTCTCCAGTGTAGGAGAACGCCAGGACAATGAAATAGGAGTGGGTTGTTGGGAGTGCAAACATCTTTATGAAAGCAAGAGGAGGGGGAAGTTGGGAGTAGGGGATAAACTGCAAATGTAAATACATAAAATATTCAATAAAAATAATAAAAATAAAGTTCTCTAGCATACTTTTTGTTGTATACAATCAGTAAATATTTTAAAGTATTTAAGTACTGTTATGACAAATTTGGATGCAGAGACAGAGGCAAACTCCAACAGTAACTGAGAACTAGCTATCCTCCAGGAAATATTTAGTATATTTACTGTCTCTATTTAGTATACCCCAGTCTGTAATCCTTTCTTTTACTCTCTTGTGGATTCAGTTACCCATCCTAATTATACTACATAGAGGCCATGTTCTAATAAATGGCATCATTATATAAATGTCACAGACACTCCCTACACAAATCTAGAACTTGTAAGGAACTAAATGTGATCTTTTGAATCAATCAAGAAATGAGGTGAGTCTGCTTAGGGATAAAATGGCTACTTTTTTACAGTAAGCTTTTTCTAAGTGGGAAGATATCTGGACACATGTCAAATAGTTTATTAGTTCCTTTTTATCACTAGTGCAAAACACCTGTTGGATGCAATTTAGGGCAAGAATAATTTACCTTAGCTAAATTTCCTTTTAGGGAGAGTGTGGAAGATCCTTTCATGGAGATAGGAACAGTTTTGTCCATGGTAGCATAATTAAAATTGCTCATAACTCAATAGCCAAGTAGGCAGCAAAGAAGTTAGGTTTGCCATGAGACACTCTAATCTCAATGCCACTTCCCTATGTTTTCAAATGTGCAGAAAGAATTTCACAAATTCCCTAAAGACTGCCACCACATGGGGACAAAGTATACAAACATATGTGCCTGTGCAGCACACTTTAGCTTCAAAGCATCAAGAGTAAATATACAAATTGGTATTGTGAACATTCATTCTCATGAGATATTGTGCAGTACACATACCAAATATGTGTTTCATCTCATGATGGCAACAGCATTCTCAAACAATACAAAGTTGTCATCCTCATAAAATGCTTATCTAATCACTCATACTTGTGGTTCACCATTAGTTAACGTGACATTTAGATATATAGGAGTGTACATTAAGTACTCTGAAAGAACTCAAGTGTTGCTTCTTTCTTTCTTTACAATTCCTTTAAGCCCTCTTAAAACTGTTTTTGAGAAACACATCCAGTATGCTCCAGCTGTTCTTTAGGTTATCTAGCCACAAACCACTCTAAATAAGTTATGCCATGAGCTGTTTCTACCATCATTTCTTCTCATATGTAATTTCTTACAAAGCACAGCTTCCAGAATTGAGTAGTATATACCAAGCAAGGAAGCATAAGAAATAATGGTAAAGCTGGTACAATCTTGGAGGAAGTGTGCTTCTTGCCATTGTGATTGGATCAAACATATGCACACTTACAGTTCTTCTAACAGGTTCTCACCAGGCATGAATATTTTGTAATTATGACTTTTAAACGATGAATTGCATTATTAGCAGTATCCAGGTGATGCTCAAGTTAAGTCTAGTTAGTAATGTGAATGGTACTTATTTTTTTAAATTAGGAATGAAGTTTGATTTAATCAACTAATTTTAATTTGGTGACTGTATTCAACAGCACAGGAATTACTACTTATCTCTTCCTGGTTCCTTAGAGAAAATGAAAGATTGAAAGTGGCATTTTTTATCACATGCCCCTCAACTACGAGTTTCATTAGTTTTAATTAAAAAGGTATTATATGCATGAATGACAGTAGAACCAGAGCTTGCTGTCCTCATGACTCTCATTGAATTCCTCAATGCCAAGATACCATGTTAGATTCCTCAAAGGTCTGGCACGTAAATGAATTTAAAGAGGTTAACTTGAAAGTTGATGATATGTACCTCTTAGCTCTGTCCTTGGCCTTCAGGAGAAGAAGCTTTGGGTCATTTTCACTCTACTTCAGAGAATAAAAGAAATTTTCAAAAATAACTTGTGGCTTTTCATTTATTTACTAATCTCTGTGATATTCAATTCTTAACTTTCTATTTACGATATGCATAGAAGGCTTGAAGGTAGTTCTTGGTGGAAATATAAACAGAAGAGAAAGTCTAGAATTACCCATGTGAGCCAAGAAAGATGGCAAGAATGATGACCCAGTTCTGGTTTGATGTTTGAACAACTATTCCTAGTGGGGACAAAGATTACTGGAAGAAATAAAGCCAGGTGTGCAAGCAGTTGTGAATCATGGTTTGTGACATGATATGTTCCACGTATTCTGAGAGATCCAGGAGCACAAGGTAAATTGGACATATTCCATTTTGAACCTCAGAGAGAAAATCATTTCTAAATGATCTGGGTGATCACTCCATGATGCAGTATTACATTTCTATGTGAGAAGAGCAGAAGTCTTTATTAAGCCTTTGGTGAGATCTTATATATGTATCTCGGGAAAGTTTAGTACATTAAAATCACTCCTAAAGATTAGCTTGAGAAAGAAAAAGGTAGAAGGAATTGATATGTTTAAGTGTTGGCATACTCTTGGCGTCTCTGGATTTGTTCTCTTTCTTTGGAATGAAAGGGGGTTTTGAGAACATTCATATATTTCATACTGTGTTATAACAATATATTTAGTGTTCAAACATACATTTTAAAAATTTATACTTTTTTTAGTCACATACATAAGGTGCCACAGTCGGTCTTCTGTTTAGGCCAAAACTCAGGACTTCGAAGAGGTTGTTCTTTTCTGGAAATTTCTGAAAATTCATCTTTTAAAATCATTTCAATATTTGCATGCTAAATTATTTGCAGCCAGAGGACATAGACTTCAAGTTCCATGTTGGTTATCAGTTCCCTCTGTAGGTCCCCTCTCATGCATTCTAGGAAGCCTTACTAGCAATGGCAGCCTGAATTTCTTTCATTCCTTAAATCTGTTCCTTTCCTTACTCATTTCTTTTGAAGTCACTCAGAACTACTCAGCCCACTGAGTTAATCCCATACAGCTACCCTTAGATAATCTATTTGATGTATTCTGGCCTCAGTTAAATTTGTGCATGGGTACCCAGGGATGAGGAGAATTGTCCTGTTCATCATAAAAAGCCTCTTCCCATCTCTTCTGTCCTCTACTTAACCTTGAAGTTTCAAAAAAAAAAAGTTTCTACATTTTTGCATAACCCACCACATTCAGGAAGAACCAGTTGCTTCTTGTTTTTGTCTCTTAGACTTTTGGCTGTGCTTTATATCTTGTTATATTGTTGTTACCACTATGAGTACAATTGTCTCATCGCCTAGGCTGTACATGTTCTCAGTACAGAAAAGATAACAGACTTGTTTGAGTTTGCCAGTTACTCAGTATGACTGGCTCTGTTTGTCTGTTATGGACTTGAAACAAACATTCTAGAATTTTCCTTGTCAGTAACCTCTTAGCTCTTCATTTTTCAATTTGTTTTTCTCCTCTACCTTTCTCCTTCCTATTAGTCCAAATTCTGAAAGACTATGAAAATGCCCTCAATCACACAGAGGGCAGATTTCCATCAGAGACTAATTCGGTAGTGTACCCCATAATCCTGAATGAGTCCTGAGTGAATGGTAGAGACAAGATCTGCAAGCCAATATGGAGTGAGCTGTCTGTATTCACATTTACAAAATACCATTCAATCCTCTACATTTTCCACATGTCTTGAAAGTTCTTCCCACTGTAGATGAGGAAACTGAGTCATGCAGAAACAAGGCACTTATTTGAACTTATTATTATGATAGGCAAAGTGGGTGCTTTGGATGCCAGGTCCTAGAAGCCTATGTTTTTGGCACTTTTCTGTCCATATTGCCAAGAATCAAGTAGTTCTCACATTGTCCACTCTTTCTTAAGAGGATTCCACTCTAGTGCCTCCTGTCTATATCCCCTGTGTCAGTCAAATCTGAAGTTCAAAGATACACCCCCAGCCCCCAACATTCTTTCCATATTGGGCTCCATGACTCCAGTATTTATTGACCCATCACCTGCCATCTCCTTTTAGCAAGGATTCTCATACATACCGTGTTTCTCATTGTTTCCATATATCAGTAGGTCAACCCTATTTTAGAACAAACCGTGGAGAACCATGGATCATGGGGACAACTTGACCAGGTAGGCCAGAAGTGAGAAGTCACATTCTGCAAGCTGAGACCTGCTAGGTTTCCTTAGGAAAACCATTGAATATAAATGACCTGGAGCATTCTTCATAAAGAAAGTAGAAGTGTTAGAGTTCAGGAGGATAAAGAAAAAATGAACAAAAGTAGACAAGGGAGCAAATTTTGCCTTAAGATATTAGTCAGCAAACCCATGTTGAGTCAAAAAGGAAAATAGTCTAGGGTCTGTTGGGGAAGATTTATTCACTTTGTAATTCTAAAGTACTCTTCCTGCTAGACAACTTTGGGGCTAAGACATTGTGTTTCTATTGTTTGCTTGTTTTAACATGAATAACTTAATTTTAGATGTTATTTTGGTTTGTTTTTATAAAATTATCATTTTACATTTGTTGAATGTATCCTTTCAAATTTAGTCAGCATATGCCATTTTATTATGTGTTCATGGAATTCCACCATCTGTGGGGCACCCCACCTTCACCTCACCCTACCTGAGGTATGCTAATGCAACATTGCATAGTGGCTTTCTAATCTGGATATCCTTGGATCAAGGCAAGGAAACTTAAAAATTCTTGTAGATGTTGCATTAACTGGCATTTATCTCACAAAGGGGAGAGATGAGATCATTGCATTCTGCACTTCTGTATGTATCCCTCTGTAGTGAGTGTCCCTCAAAGGATAAAACTTTCTCTGGGTACAGAAAGAATGTCACAGATTATTCTGGGATTAGGAATATCCAGAAATTCTCTAAACCTGAATGTGAAGAGTGGTCTCTGTGCCAATTTCTCTTTTTTCTTCTTGCCACGTTTGCTCCTGTTCAGTCCTCCAGAGTTCGAGCATGAGGGTGCCTTGAGGGAGAGACAAGAGCCTATTCTTAGATGTGCTTATCACTGACTAGAGTAGTGGGTTGTTTTAGAGACATACAGCTCAAAGCTTGGTAATAGCAATGCTTCTAAAATTGTGTGTGAGCCATCCCTTCCTTCTGTGAAAACTTGTGAAACACAAGGTGTGGAACAGACTAGGGCTCTTGAGCATTTATGGTTACAGAGTCTAATTTTCTTGTTTGGATTTTTACTTATTCTTATTTCAAAATAAATACAGTATGCCAGAGTTAATGTAATGGCCATGCACACAGTGGGACCTCCCCAATGAACTCAAACATCGCCGGAGTGTTGTAGGCAGTGAGGCTCAGGAAACAGGGCACTGTTTGTGTGTGAAGTAAACTCAGATTAGTAGAGTCTGGCTGTGTCACAGCTTCTGTTCCTCACTGCTGTCACTTTTTATATCGCCTAGGGCACTGCCACAGGCTTTGAAAGAAGGCAGCCTGCTGGGCTGCCACAGGAACTGGATAGCTTTGACTCACTTGGAGGCTTGTAGGGAACATGGGCACATCAGAAGGATGAAACAAGGGCTCTTGAAGGAGGTAGTGGATGTTAACATCAACTCCAGGGGTGACTGCAGAGGATGAGAAGCAGGGGGCAGTGCCACAGGAGACTGGCTGATCCTAATTCTCAATTGCCAGATGCATGCTACACTCATCACCACATGTAGAAGGTTGTTCTGCTCTCTTATGCTTTCTATCTATCCTGCTTTTCAAAACCATGTCAGATGCTAGAGCAAGTTTTATCTGTCTCCATAATAAAATTTCATGATCTCTTTGGAGTCAGTTGGGACTCATTTTACAACCAACTCTGCCATATCCCTAGGTATGTTTCACTAATCAATGTATTCATTGTTTAACTCATAAAGAGCAAGGAACAATGACAAATTGTGTGTGTGTGTGTGTGTGTGTGTGTGTGTGTGTGTGTGTTAATGCAGGTTCTTTGAGAGTACATGACTACACATGTATGCAGGTTCACATGCATGCACAGACCAGAGACAAACCAGAGATATCTTTCTCCAGGGACCAGTGAGCCTCAGAGATCTGCCACCTTCACAACACTGAAGTTCCATATGTGGGTAACTACTTCCTTCATTTTTCCCTGGGTTCAAGGACTTAGACCCATGTCCTCATCTTGGCACACAGCAGTTTACCAACTGAGCTATATGCTCTGCTCTGAGTTGTAAAGATTTCTGGAAAAAGTTATTTATAAAGTTCCTAGTCAATGAAACACACTGTGATCAAATATGACAGACATTTCACTTTAAGTCATATTTGAATATCCCTTTAGTGGTATATATCATGATCTGTATCTTTCAGATAAAGAAACTGGAGGGTTATCAGGCTCGATGTAATAGGCATAGTTTGTCCATGTCAAGGCAAAGCAATGATGGACAAAACTCTTGACCTAAACTTACGAGGTCTCACTATCTGATACTGCAATCTAACTTGTGTAAATAAGAGAAATGCATCATCTTGCAATTCTAGGGACCAGAAGTTCAAGCAGGGTATCTGACACGGCCACATACTTTATGAAAGAGTGAGGTAGAACACACACACACACACACACACACACACAGAAACAAACACACACACATACACCCATGCACACACACAGACATAGACAGAAACACACACACACAGACACACATACACACACACCATACCATCAACACACACCACCACCACCATCTCTATTCCATTAAACTAGGGTCTTTGTAGTCATCCTTTGATTTCCTTGGTTGACCCATGTGTCACTCCCATTCCTGATGCCACCTACAACACTCCATTTTCTTCTGTGTCTGTGTCCATATTTCCTTTCATCTTACTGGTGTGCATTTTTTTGCACATATTGTATTTCATAAAGACAGTTTCTTTAAAGATGCCCTGTTCTTTGCTTAGGCCGTTATTCCCACTGCTTTTTCCTGTTCCTTCTCCCTTCTATATTCCCTCTTCTTTCTCCACTGTCTCTCAACAATCCTTTCCTACTTTTCCCATATATATTTATATATGTGTGTATTTGTGTGCATGTGTGTGTGTTTAATATTTATATGCAATCCAATAACCACAAACAAAAGAAAAGGTGCCATATGTGGCTCACTATGATTGCTTTATTTTACTTTATACGATGATCTCAAGTTGAAACCCCTTTCCAGGAAAAATATAATTTCATTCATCTCTATGGCTGAATAAAGCCCCATGTGTCTGAATGAGCTCATCCTAGCTAACTAAATCTGCAACGACCTTATTTTCATGTATTGTCTTATTCTACATTAATACCACAACATCTTGCTCTTTTTTAGAGATAAACTTCAAATACTAATACATTATAACATGCTTTGCCTTGCAATAGATGTCTCCTGCTTCTAGGAGGAGGAGGAAATGAAATAATATACTTAGATTGTCTGGCACATCGAAGATTCTAAGAAATGCTTATGTCTCCAAGATTATTTTAGGATATGAAATCTTGCTCTAAAGTACGTTTCTAAACCATAGGAGTGACAGTCAAGGTGGTTGGTCAGTTGACAAACATGTAGCCTTCTAAATGTCCTTAAAATGGCATGCAGGAAGGAAATGGCACTGACTTTTCTCCACCACTCCAGTACTGTAGATTTCCTCACCCTGTCTTCTTTGCAGTTTTGTCTGTAAGAAAATGAGGAAAAACAAGGCTGGGCATGGTGTTGCTCTTTTGTAATTTCAGCACCAAGCAAACAAACACAGGAACATCTTCGGTTCCACACGTGCCTGAGTTTCACAGGAAGTTTTAGGCAAGCTTGTCTTAATAACAAAACAAAACAGAATGAGGAAAAGAAACTAATAGCATTTGCCATGTTTCCACCACTTTCTGAAACAGGGCCAATGCTTGAGTGAAGAGTAAGTTTCCTAAGCCTCCTGAGAACCAGCCATTTTAAGACATACAATTGGAGGTTAATAATGAAATAAAGTACATCCATGTTCTAAGTGTTACCTTTCTATTTTTGGTTGCTACAGATGGAACTCCCAGTCGTACTGACTCTACTCCTATACTGAAATAGAATCTCCCTAAATGGGACAATTTTGTAAACTCCAAGGGCTCTTGGGCCTTTACTTAATATGATGACTTAGTCAAAGCAACAGGGTCCAGACCCCAAAACATCATTTTTAAACAATTTAAATACATTAATTAGGGTTCAAAATTATCATGCAGTCAAACATAAAAGATCACACCTATATTGGAGGAATGCCACCCTGAATAATAAAGTTTAAACTTCTTTTGCAAAGATAGAACCAAATCATTGTGAAGGAATGAAGGAAACATTACATCAGCTGTACACTTTGTTATTCCTAAGACTGTTTTCATTTTCTACTCATTTCTCAGATGTACCACATTTCTTCATACCATTTTTTCTAACTTCCAGAGTTTCTTACCCAGAGCTCTGCTTCTTCCTATCCTACTTTTCCTGGCTTGATTGCCACCTTCTATTGATTCTTCAGACTCTGTTTCCCAAAGTATAGATGTAGACACAAACCTCCTCAGCCTGAGTAAAAGTTCTCGGTGAAAAATTCCAGAAGTCTGCAGAGTGTGGAGAAATGGGATATGCCCAGGAGGAGCCATGCTGACATTATGTCCTCAGCCTGGCAAGGGATTCCTGGCTAAAGCTCATGAGATGCATCAACCTGTGTCTATCCTGCTGACCTGCCAAGAGGCTGGATGGAATTCCAGGCAGTTGTGCAGCATCTGTTTGATAACTGTTGAGTGTTTTCTCCATGCAAGGCTCTGTGCTAATCATGAAGGAAAGCCAGGTACCTAGTACACTGCTGTCACCAGGGTCGGGGCCAAGGATTGAGTGCACTGTGAGGTGACAGACTTACTAAATCTACTACTTTACCACTTTTCCAAAACATTACATTCCTTCCTCTCTATTTTCCTCATTTCCTCCCCTTCCTCATCTCCTGCTCTCTTCCTCTCCTCATCTCTTTTCCCTATCTCCCTCTCTCTCTTCAATTTTTCCCTTTCTTGTCTTTTTTCCTCTTTTTGTCTCTGCCTATTCCTTCCTCCCTTCCCAGATCTTTGGCTTCTTCCTCTATTTTCTTCATCCCCCCTTTTTCAAACCTTCCATTTTTTTCTTTCCAATTTTTCCTTCCAAACTTCTTCTACCTCCCCAAACACTTCTTTTTCCTTCCCTCCCTCCCTCCTTTCCCTATTTCCTTCAGATCTCCTTTCTTTAAGTCTTCTTTCTCTCCCTCCATCCTACTTCTTTATCCTTCCACCTTCATCATTTGTCTTTTTTTCTTTCCTTTCTCATTCAATATTTCTCCTTCTATCCTAACAGTTCTGTTTCCAGCTCTCTCTCACCCTCTTTCTTTTCTTTCCTTTTGTGACACTAAGAGGTGGAGCCCAGCACTTCAGTCATATTGTGTAAATGTTCTGCCTCTAAATTATATGCCCAGCCGACATGCACAATATGAAGAAGAATTTGGAAAGACCTTGTATGTTTAGGCCATGGGGCACCAGAAATGGCATGGATTGAAAATGTATAGATTGAGTTTACAAGAAATTGTAAAAATGATCAGATACTAAAATTCCATTTAAAAATTATTTAAACTTTTGGGTAAAGTTGGATCAAAACTTGATAACATTTAAGAACAATTAATGTAACTTTTTTGACTTTACAGGTAAAGAAAGTTTCCAGTGCTTTTCCAGAATTGGGACTTCCTTTTGGCTCATTGAGATTCTCCACTGGATAATGGCAAATACCACTACTCTAGTTCAATTTCTCTTGCTATGATAAAAATCCTCTGGCCAAAAGCAGCTTAGTGATTTATTTTAGCTTACACTTCTAGATTTCAGTCCATTATTGCACAAAATTCCAAGTGATGGGAGCTTGAAACAGCTAGTTGCTGCACATCCACAGCCAAATCAGAGAGATAAATGAATCCCCACCTACTCACTTGCTCGTCTTTGCTCAGCTCTTTGTTTATAGTCTCACTCAACTTGGAACCCCTTACATAGGGGACATCACCACCCATAGTGAGCTGGGACTCCCTCCCCTCTATTAATTTAATTAAGACAATCTCTCCAGAATTGCACACAAGCTGAGTAAAGGTAGTATATCATTAATACTCTCTTACCAGGTGTTTCTGGTTTCTCAAGTTGACAATTACAGGTAGCCATTACAGTCACTATTATCTGAAGTCAATTCACAGAATTTAGCATGATCAATTACTTCTTGGTCATGTATTTTATGATCAATTGTTTCTTTTCCTTAAAGTGAAACCTTTTAATGCAGAATAACAGACAGACACAGTAGGGTAGAGAAGAAACTGATCCTGAGCTGTAGGAAGCTTGTGGGTCCTAGAGAGGAGTCACAGCATCAGAGAGTACAGTCTCACTATCCCCATTCCCAATGGCGGTACTCAAATTTTCTTGATGATTGGATTTTTAGAAATCTACTCTTCTGCCTATACACAAGTATCATGGTTCCTGAATATGTTGGGTCTATTCTGAGAAATCCTGTCTCACCTCTTGTCATCTTGTTCCCAGATATCTCTGAGCATAGACTGCTACCTTTCCTCAGGTAAGGAGCTTCTAAGCATAGTCTTTTAAGAATATCTTCTGTAATGTAATCTGTGAGAATGAAACCCAATGGCCCCCAAGCCTGGCTAAAGCATCCTTGCTGTTCATTGTCTAAATAACTACATATATGGAATGTGGTGACAATGCTTCCTGGTTCTTTTTGGTGTTGGAGTCTAGTAAGTCTTCAAAGTGACCATGAATTCTGGAATTTATTTCTGTAATTATTGCTAAATCAGGTGGTCAACAATTTTTTGGTGTGGAACATAAAGAGTTTAGCAGGAGTCCTGTTACACTGGCCTGCATTCTTACCTGCAGGTGTTTGGTGTGCCTGAAATGATATACAGGAAAACAAGATTTGCACATCATCTTCCTGGGTAAAGCTTGGAAGTACACTACAAAATGACTTTATGGGGTGAATATTTCCTGAAAGGTGTTATGTAAGACATTGTTGTTGCTTTCCTGTAGGCATGTGTCTGTACTCATTTCCTTCTTCCGAAGTGGAGCATAGGCTCAAGAAACTAGGATCTCTTATGTTCTGAGGTATTGCTTCAACTAGGATCTCTTATGTTCTGAGGTATTGCTTCGACTATGGTAATTAGTGACTACTCCTGGGCTGTACCATTAGGAGAACATCCACATTCACCTAGATTACCAGGAGAGCTGGTATCATTATAGCAAGAGCTTCTTGGTGATGGTAAACTGGGTAATAGAAAAGAAACAGCAGGATGTCTGATTGAGAACAGACCTCCTTCCATATTTAAAATTCAACGTCAGCTGTTATACCATAGGTTCCTGGGGAAGGTGTCATAGCACTTTAGATTAAGAAAATGATAAGGTGACTCAACACAGGGTTATGGAAAGGTGCCTGGAGGTTCCAGTAATCAATGCACAACCAGATGTGGATGGACACAAATTCATTTGACTTAGATTGTGGTTTTAAATTTTTAAGGTGTTACACAAGTAATATGCCTTCTATGGGAACTGTACTGTGATTTCTAAATTTACATTTATTTCTGGTCTAGAAATATGCACTAGGATACCCCTTGAGCATGCTAGCCATGGAAACAACAGCATCTAATCAGCCTTTGATCTATGACAACTGTGAAACTAAGGAATATTCTTTGCTGCTCAGTAGATTAGACATATCAACAGCACTTATATTTTGAAGTGTTTCAACTTGCCACATGTTTATCAGATCATGTTCCCATTATAACTTAAGGAATACCTGTAGTTAATATTTTGGCTCCTAGAGCACATGTACAAGTGCTCTAAAGAAGTGGTATAAGGAGAGAAATTGGCACTTTAAGGGTATATAAGTTTGGCTTTGGTATAAAATTATCTCTCCAGGAGAAAGAGATTTAGTCCTAGAAATCAGATGCTTATAAATATCAGGGCTTAAGGCTTGATTCCTCTTTGGTACCATCACTGCATCTTTTTACATAAATAAGGAATAGTTCTTAAACATCGGTAATTAAATGTGTTTTCCTTGGTTAAAAGTAACTATTTATTTTTCATTATTTAGTTAGCATATTTAGGATATCAAACATATTGGTTTAAACAAACTTAGACCTAAACCAACCATTTTGCTGATTTACTGCCTAGTATCTTCTTTTGACTTCTTGTTATGGACTATTGTTTTTTATAAAGAGTTTATGGTGTGGCAGGAGAAGTTGTTCAGCAGTTTGTAGTGTTGGTTCCTCTTCCAAAAGACCTGGATTTTATTCCCAGCAACCACATGGTGACTCACAACCATTTTAAAATCCAGTTCCAGGGAGTCTGATGTCCTCTTACTGGTCTTGCAGTTACCAGACAAGCATTTGATAGACATGTACACAGTCAGATCATCACAACATACACAAAAAATAATTTACAAAAATATATTTTGTTTCAAAAGATTTAAAGTATAAGTAAGTTATAAGTAAGATACAAATATGGATACTGAAACAGAAACTAGGGTCCTTGTGGATACAACAGGCTTTTAATCATTAAGCTGTCCCCTATTGTTCCTATACTTTTTATTATTATTATTATTATTACTATCATTATTATTAATATTTTTATTATTAATTATTATTATTATTTATTATTCATGGACATCTCTGTCTTTTTCTGTGCCCCTTCAGATCTTGGAGAATAATTTGTATCTCTAATCTCAGTTGCAAGTCCATTAGGGAAACCTGTTTTTTAGCTCTGCAACTACCTTAGTTAAAAGGAATGGGTGAAATGGACATTCTGCTGTATTCAGCACATAGTAGGTTAAGCCTCCTATGTTTTATTTTAACTTTCACAATCAGTACATAGCCCAAGTCACACTGTGTGCTACCTGGCTTTTAGACTAGAGCAACACAGCTTTGGAGTAGGGAGATTTGAGAGTGTGTGGACATGAACTGGGTACAGATACTGTTGAGAGATACACAGAAGTATCTTGATAACCTTCATGTGTTTATAATACTTTAGCAGTGAGAATTACTGCAGAGATGATGTTAATTTTGAAGGAAACTAAGCGCCTGACAAATACAGAGGCAGATGCTCAAAGACAACCATTGAACTGAGAATGAGATCCCCAATGGAGGAGTTAGAGAAAGGATTGAAGGAGCTGAAAAAGTTTGAAGCCTCATAGAAGAATAACAGTATCAACCAACCAGAACACCCAGAGCTCCCAGGGACTAAACTACCATCCAAAGAGTACACATGGAGGAGGGACTCATCCCTTGAACCTCATACATAACAAAGGATTGCCTTGTAGGGCATCAATAGAAGGAGAGAGGTCCTCTAACTCTTTCTGTCTCTTGGTCTCTCTGTCTCTCAGATCTCTGTCTCTGTCTCTCTCTGACTGTCTCTGTCTCTGTCTGTCTCTCTCTGTCTCTCTGCCCCTCCATCTCCTTTCTCTCTTCTCTACTCAGTTTCAATAATTGAGATGAAATTTCTAAAATTTGATAAAGATATCCTAGGTATATCTTATTCGTGTCTGTGGTTTGTGGTACTATTATATAGCTGTGTGATGAAAGAATTAGGGAGACATGCATGACATTTCCTAGGCAAAGCTTAAGAAGCACTATCTCAGTCACCTACTTCTGTGCTTTTATTTCCAGAAGCAGCAATGTTTCAAGTTTCTCTCCATTTAGTTTGATGGTGGCTACTGGCTCGCTGTACATTGCTTTTACTATGTTTAGGTATGGGCCTTGAATTACTGATCTTTCCAAGACTTTTATCATAAATGGGTGTTGAATTTTTTCAAAGGGTTTCTCAGCAGAACCCAGATATCCTTCAACAAAGGAATGGATACAGAAAATGTGGTAATTTACACAATGGAGTATTACTCAGCTATTAAAATCAATGACTTCATGAAATTCTTAGTCAAATGGATGAAACTAGAACAAATCATCCTGAGAGAGTAACCCAGAAACAAAAGAACACACATGGTATGCACTCAGCTTTTTGTTCAATATCTGTCTGTCTGTCTGTCTGTCTGTCTATCTATCTATCTATCTATCTATCTATCTATCTATCTATCTCTATATATATATAGATATAGATATAGATATAGATATATATAGATACATATCTGTGTGCATCATTTTTGTTAATATGAAAGTGGGATCTTTAAAAGGACCTTCAGAAGGAATGAGAATCTTTATAGGAGCATGGAAAAGAAAAAGCGTGCTTAGGAATCATTAATAAAAATTTATGTTGTCTGATCCATCAACTTCTTGCCCTGGAAATAAGTACGTGCTTGTCCACACACAAGCCCCTGTGCTTCACTTAGAACTATTATAGTTTGATGATTAATCCTGTCAAATCAATGAGTGACTCAAGCATAGTGTGGCTGTCAATCTCATTTTGTCTAGGTTTGGGCAGTTTCCTTAGGAGTTGTTCTTCAGTGCTAAGGTGAGGAAAATCCCATGCAAAATTAAGATGTTGGTCACCTTTCTGAAGATCAATTGAGGAGACTGATCTGTATTTAAATGATGCTTCATAGATATTTAGTTCTCTGTCATGGGTTCCTGACATGGATCTGAAATCCTCCTTGTAGCTAAACTCTCTAGTGTCATCTCTTGTGCATCACTAGATGCAAACATAGGGTCTGTGATGAGTAGCTGAACAATCAACTAGAAGCAAAGGGCTGAGGGTTTTTAAAGGCAGTAGGTTTCCTGAAGTGGCTGCTTAATCATAAAATCAAATTAGGCTGGGGGACAGAGACCATCATGGAGACATGGAAGCATAATGAGAAATAACCTGTTTATAATTAGGAGACAACCCTCAGTGATATCTGACCAACATGCACCCACATCTCAGATTTCCAACCTTCCAAACTATGAGAAATCCCCCATCTCTGGGTTTTTGTTCAACCTTGGACACCAGCCCATGAGATGTGATCACCTTCACTGAAGAAGGCTCTTCACCTTCCATCAGTCATCTCTGGAAATGCCCTCAAAAATACACAGAGATGTCCTAGGCATTTCTTAATCTAAGAAAGCTGACAGCTAAACTGACCCTCTCAATTTGCTCATGTTGTATCCCTTGGATTTTTTTTTTTTTTTTGAGATTATGGGTAGTGTGTTCTGAATGTTTTATTTCTAGATGTGCATACACATCAATATCAGTACATACACACACACACACATATACACACACACACACACAATAGCTTATGATGCTATAAAAAAGTAGCAAGTGTTTGGTAGATTATAAAGAAAACATGTAAGTTTCACAGTTTGGAAGGTTGGAAATATGAGATCCAGATGCATGTTGGTCAGATATGAGTAAGGGCTGTCTTCTAGTTATCCATTCTTCACTGTCTCTGAACAACATAATAATCCATAATTACAAAGTTTCCAGTCTCATCATCAGCACATTTAATCGTAATTCCTCCAGAAAGATCTCACCCCAACACTTTCCCATAAGAGTGTGTTTTAAAAGATTGATTTCAAAGGAATATAATTATTTAGTAAGAATGTATAGCAGTCTACATTCATTTGCCATAGATATATACATACAGAAAGACATACAGACACACATATATGCATGCAATTAGTGGATAAATAGATTTGATGTATAGTTGTTTTTTTATAAAATATAAAATATTACAAATGTACCATTATTATTCCCCCCCCCCACATAAATTCCTATCTGCATTTCTAGGGCTTTATACTTGTTTATTGGACATGTTGTTTCTCTGCCTAGCAGTATGTATGGGGGATTAGTAAAGAGTTGGATGTATTTTTGATAGGAGTAATTGAACTTCTAATTATTAGTGTCTTACTCAATGCATAGAAGCTTTGTTACTCTTAATAATATGCTCTGTGGAATTTAGAAACTAGATCTCTGGTTAAGTCTTCCTGGGGATTTCTATTTTATTTGGTATGGAATGGAGATCATGCCCAGATGGTATGTAAGATCCACTAGGCCTTTGCATTATAGCCATAAGGTCTAGAATAACTAACTGTTCTGCAGTGTGTGTTCAGAGATACTTTTCTACAGGAAGCCAGCAATGTGTGCTGTTTCCCCTGTGAACAGAGATCATAGAATGATTCTAAAACTGCTTTCCCATGTATACAACTTATTAAACTCACATTGTAAGGGGAGTGAAAATTAAGGAGGAGTAAATAATTATTCATCATTTTATAACTCTTTTTATATATTGCTTTTCAGGATGTTTCTTGGCACATATATTTGTATTTATGCAGTTGAGATAATTTTGAAAATAACCATGAGCCTTTCTCTGTCACCTTTTTGGAGTCACGTTCAATAGTGTACAACAGTCCACCTCAGCGCAATTATTATATGCAGTCTTTTTAAAAATTAGTTCATATGCCTTTATTAAATTGTATTTTATTCCTGTTGGGTATTTATTTCCTCTGTGGTCATTATGGTAGTATTTGGAGAAATGAATATAAGACATAAGAAAAGAACATAATACATGTGATTATAAGCATGTATATGGCTTGTGTTCAAACCATAGCAGAACTTTAAAAAAGAGCAAAAAACTATTGTGTAGGCTTTATAATGTAGGCATCAAATGTTGAGGAGTCATAGTCAGTAGGGTATTAGTTCAATTCTACCTTGGCACTTATCAACAGATGACATCAGGAAAGTGTCTAGCTTTTTCACTTCACCTCAAGTATTTAAGTTCTAGATAACATCAGCCCATTTATATTGCATGTATACACACACACACACACACACACACACACACACACACCTCCCACATACAGATAAAGTGGTTGTTTTCAAGTTTAAATGGTGCCTATGTTTAGGGTAACACACTGCCAGGTATGCAGCTATTTTCTCTATAATTGGTCTCTGTCACCTTTATTCTTAGAATATCTGAGGAGACAGGAAAGGATCCCTGCTTACTGCCTCAGCTCAGGGACCTGGCTGTTTCCCTCAGCAGTCAGTATTGTCTGGCATGCTAAAATGGAATCTAGAACTGTCTCATAGCCACACACAGCCTTTTCCAGAGACCCTCTTGTTTGTTAGAAGTAGAAGTCAAAATGATAAGAATATATTATTTACTATAACAGTGAATGCTACTGGCCATCTTTGTAAATCAAAGAATGATTTTTTGCCTGTGACAACATGAATTTTTTTAAAAAAAAATATTGAATACTTTCTTGCTGTAGGGGGAAAAGCCATTTTTCAACTATAAAACCAGGTGTTGACAGCTAGTCTGTGCCCATCTGAATCTTCATACTCACTTAGAGCTCAGAGGGCAATCAGATACCAGATAAAACAATGTTTTGAATGCCTATGCTTTTCAAATAAAAGCGAATGGTGTCTTTGTGGCACAGAAGAAACGCAGTGAGCCTGGGATCTGCAGAGACCCAGATTGTGTTCCTTGAAGAGTCAACTCTAGGACAACCTGGGACAAACAATTGGCAAAATCTCCTGTAGAATGCAGATCTTCAGAGGCAGATCTTTATATCTTATCAAGTACCCTGTCTACAAGAATTTGAAATAGTGCCAGGAATACTCTAAGCACTTAAAACATGTTTAGATGTAAATGTCATCTTGCTCAACAACTAATGCAGAAAGAAGACTCAGCATTGTTTTCCCAAATCTAATTTGGAACAACAAAGAAATAGAATCTTGGAGGTTAAAAAAAAAAAACAAAAAAAACCAATGTCCTTGTGCTCCTAAGGGAGGGGGGTGCATTTAGCAAACTGGCTATAGCCAGGCAAATAGAATAGGCCTGGGGATGAAAATCTTCAAAACAACAATGAAATCCTAGCAATGAGCCTGCAGCAGAGACAGGAATATGGTACTCTCCAAAGCACGAGAAGATAATTACAGTTCTTTCATCATGACCCCAAGGAAGAGGATCAAACAGAGAAGAGACTGAAGGAGAAACATATGACTGCACATTAAATTTGAGTCCTGGGTCTCTTTTATTTCCTGCAAGTAGATGTGTTGGAATAAGCACAGGTCACCACAGAGAGTGAAAGGGACTCCCAAAGACAGAGGAGTCAGGACGCAAACCTCCAGGAATGAATGGAGGTATGCAAGATGTGCTAAAACCCGGGAAAAAATGTTGTTGTGCTTTGATTCTTTTTATGGTAATCTTCAGTATTTTATTTCATGAGAAGCTGACACTGGAAAATATATCTAGGTGGCTGAGATTTGAGCAAATTAGGAACCACAGTGCAGAGTGTCTTGTGTGTAGGGAACAGTTTGGGATGCACTTCAGGAACCCAGTCCTAGACCTACTAAGTTAAATTCTAAGTGTAGTGCCCAGCACTGTGGCTTCTTATTGTCTGTTTGCTTGTTTGCTTCAACTTAGTTTGGTTTATTGTGACAGACTGAACTACAACTTGGTGCCATCTTCTTATCTCAATGTCCAATTTGATAGGCTTATAAGCCTTAGCCTGTATGCTTACCACTCAATATTCACAAACCTTTTAAGAAATTCGAATGCCCACTAGACAGGTAGGATTATTGATGTTGATTATGTTACTAGAAAGCTCAAGAAGGAAAAAATATAAAGGTTTAACCTATGCCATGCTGACCTGGATTCTCAGGAGTCAGGGCTGGTCATGGATATTTCTAAAAGTCCTATAGAGAATCTAATGGGTAATCGGAGCTCACGAGAAATTAATTTCAGGGCCTGAAACATTATCCTTCCCAGGAAGTTCTGTCAGTTTATGGGTTAAAGAGTTTTCCCTGATACCTCCAAGTTTACATGATCAGCAACACCCTAGGTCACATTCGGAGGGACACTACTGTTTAGCATATGTGAGAAGAAAGTAGTCAGATTATCTCTGTTGCTTACACAGTTACTATTCACTGATTTTCTAACTCTTTTAAAGTGGAAGGTGGGTAGAAAGAGGAGAAACAATGGTTTGGTGCATGCGCACTGAATGTCTATGCCACCAAAGGTAAAAGCCATGTGCCAAAATTATCACAAGGCATTATATTATTTATGTTTATTATTGTTATATATGAGAAAGAATAACTCAGACTAATTGTTTCTGTACTGATTTGTTTATTCTAAATGATGAAATGACCAGACATTTATTTCCCATCTGATACTGATGAAGTACCAAAGCTCCCAGTCTGTGTAGAATTCTCCAGGACCATATTCAATGTCAGTCAGAATGTTATCAGTGCCTCAGCTGAGGACTGACAAGCCATGTTTGCCACCAAAACTGATGATGGAAGTACGGAGAATATTCCTAGGCATTAGAACTTTGCAGACACTAACGACAACATTATAAAGCAAAATTTTCAGGAGGATAATTTATAGAGGAAATATGAAATGGAAAATAACAGTAGAAGCAGTTGTCTTGGGGACTCTGGGATGCTCACTGTAGTCTAATTGTCTTTGTTTGTAGGAAGTGTCTGCCAAAAATGTTGCTGGATACCTCGGGCTGTGTCTGTTGTGGTGACAGCAATCAAGTGATTATTCTTACCCGTGTTGGACACTGTTTACCACATCCAAAGTTGCTTCCATTGATACTGTTGATTCCTGGTTGGCAAACTCTGGGAATGAACTAATGTTCTGGAACAAATTGATAGAGTGTCTCCCTGATGAATGACAGAGATTTGCATGCATATCCCATCTCTATTACAAAGATAAAGAGGCAGAGGGTCCCAGGATACATGGATTGCCTGAGCCTTCATAGCTGGTGTTAAATAAAAATTACAGGAAGCCACTGTTTTGGATTGAGCTCCTTTACTGTGCCTCAACACATCAGACTGAAAATCAAAATGGAACCCCTCCTGCTGAAGTTCCATGTCACTGAGCCAAGACTAAGTTGTTTATCAGGATCAGAGAGGTAAAACACAACTGTGCCCAACTGGCCCCTTTCCACTAGCATGGGAATGAAGTCCCCCTAACTTTAGTCAGCCTCAGGAAAAGGCAATCAACCAATTAGTTATTTGGTGGCTGTTCCTTATGAGGAAAGTCACTTTGAGATGACCCATCTGCTTCTCATTGCCTTTTAAAAAAAAATTGTCTATGAAGCCAACCTCATTTGCTTGGCTTCCTGCAAGACATAATCCATCTTATGGAAGCAAGAGTTGCCCAATTTGAGACTTACAAAGAGAACCAATTAAGATTTGAAATTGTAATTCTGTCCTTTGACACTGGGAAGAAGCAGAGCTCAGAGCTCTAACCCAACAGAATTCTAATAAGGAGTCTAATGCCTCCCTATTCCAATTTCTCCTTGCTTTCTTTGTACTGTATCCTGTTTGAGTCAGTGTCATTCTACCTGAGCCTGGTCTTGAACTCATGATTGTTTTCCTGTCTCAGCTTCATTAATGCCAAGTACTGTTGGGAGTGCATTGTGAGTTCCTTTATTTAACAAAAACATTCTGATTTAGAACATTTATCTGTCTGCATCAAATTCCCAATTTACTTACTCCAAAAGGCATGGCCATCTTTAGATCAGGAGAGCTTTATCCTTCTACACTTGTGTGGAGTCTGCTAGTGGAATGTTCATACATTTCTATTCCTTTCCTCATCCTTACCAGAGTCTTGTTCAGCTTTTGAGTCCCAGTCACGATTGCCACATGGAGCTGAGTGCCCCTATTAGCATGGCCTTTGCAAGATCTCTGTTCCTTCAGTTTTGCATTTCATTTATCCAATCCTTCTTCCTCCAACTTATATGCAAATATCTATAGGATGATCTGTTATCTGTCTGATACCTGAACATTAGTCTGTTAAGAAACTACAAGGAACAAAAATAAAAGTACCTGACCTTCTAAAACAGAATATCAAAGAGGGGCAGATGAAAGCAGTAAAACAAATCTACAAAGTTAGATGATCATTATAAGTTACATAAGGAAAAATAAAAGAAGTAAATTAGGTCCCTGGGATACTGATCTAAGACTGTCCTTTCAAACAGTATCAGCAAAGACCAGACATGATAATGATTGGCAAAATACTATAGAGGAATGAGGGTTATTAGGCTGAATGGTGCTGGGTAACACCCCCATTGATCTGACCACTTCCTCCTATGTTACTGCTCATAGTTTCTAACACTTTCCAAAAGTGTTAATCTGGAACCATACACTCAACATACAAATGACCATTGAGAAGACATGGTAGATACAAGTTAAAGATCAGGCATTGATAGTATTTTCTGGTGTATTTGTTCTATGGCTACAGACAATCTTGAATCCAAAATATTTAGTAGGAGATGTACCTGGTGCAAGGTGTAAGAAGTGGCTGTGGGGAAGGACCAAATGTATATAGATGTAAGTTTCAATGTACATAACATACATAGACTATACAAACTACACTATAGATTTAATGCTTATAGTGCTATACCGTTTCCCTAATTCTGAGTACTGAGGGTTAGTTTGATTGTATTGTGAAGATGAATGTGCAGAGGCAGTGTTTTCAGAAGGAGCCCTGTCCTGCCCTAAGTACCATATGCATTTATTAGCTTCTGAGCATTCTAGGTTGAACAACTGAAGAAATGCAAAAACAAACAAGCAAACAAAAACATTTGTGTAATTTGTAAATGAAAATGACTCTGCAATAGGACTGCCACACAGCTTGACCTGTTCACGTGGCATTTTATAGACTGTTTCTGCATCTGCAAGGTGTGAGATTAAGTTTGCTTTTTAAAACAATATATAACTACCAGTGTTGGTGCTAGTGGTCACAAAAGTCATGGTCCTGAGAGCTGCCATGTTGAGTTGTCATTTGCCAAGCAGCTTTCAGATCCCTGGGAGACATTTCACTCTTCATCCTTTCAATACATCGACGTAGGCTGCATTCACATAATTTTCAAGCTAAGAGCATGGAGAATGTTTATATAACCTACCTGATTATAAGCAGGAAGACTAGCCAGTTTCTTTCTATAAGGATTTGACTCTACAACTTGAGAAAAAAAATGTGGATGATTTTAAAATGTGTTTCTTCTTTGATTTGGAATTTCTCTGTGGTCTATTAGTTTGAGGGTGTTGAAGGGATAGGAGAAATTGGGAAAAGCAATTTATTTTCTGAATATCTAAAATGAATTTTGGAGTCTATGTGAAAGCATTGTTCACAAGGGACTATAGGAAAAATTCAACAGAGACCAAAAGTAGAAAAAATATGAGGGTTTTATCTTGCATTGGAGAAAAATTATTGACAAAAAATATTTTGTTAACATCTATGTAGCTCTCTACTGTCTATCTATCTATCTATATATCATCTATCTATCTATCTATATATCATCTATCTCTCTATCTATCTATCTATCTATCTATCTATCTATCTATCTATCTATCTAACTATCATCTAATATATCTGTCCATCCAAACTGTTGTATGTATATATGTGTGCATCTTCCTCTCCACTCTTTCTCTCTTCTGTCTCTCTCCTCTCTTGTCTCCTCTTTCTTTTTATTTTTTTCTGTCTCTGTCTGTGTCTGTCTCTGTCTCTCTGTCTCTCTGTCTGTGTGTATGTATGTATAGGGCAGAGGTCAACTTAAGTATTGCTCCATTGCTTTTCTGAGTCAGGGTCTCATGCTGGTTTGAATGTCACTAATAGGCTTGATCATCTTCTAGAATATTCCAGAGATCTGTCTACACATTTCCACTTCAGAAATTACAAGTCAACACAACGCTTTTTATTTACATGGATGCTGGAGGTCAAAATAGGCTTGTCATGCTTGTGAGCCAATCACTTTATCATCTGAACTATTTCCTCTCTTGTCCAGCCAGGGGATATATTAGTTAACATCTGATCTGAGAACCCACATGTAGTACTAAGACCAATTCCATCCTATAAGGTTATGGAGTGTATGTTGCTGTGCATTGTTTCCTGTTTTTTTTGTTTGTTTGTTTGTTTGTTTTGTTTTTGTTTTCTCTACAGACCATAGAGTCCTGTGTTTGAATCTTGCTTCTAAAATCTCACTTCATTTGAAAGCAAAAGCAAATCCATTGTTTCAGTTGTCTGTTTCTGTGCCCTATGTCTCCTTATTTCTGTAATGTTTATTTTTAATGATTTTGTGGGGGGGGGGAGTACTGTTTGTGTAAGCAAAGGTTTCCTTGTCTTATCTTTCTTGATATTTGTTTTTGATTGACAGCTTGCTGAGATAGCATCTGAGACTGAAGGATGGAACTTCAGTTATCGTGGGAAAGAGTGCTTGGGTTTGTGATTGTCCCTTTTCCAGGCATGTACCAGTGCCTCTAGACTTTGCCATACATTTCATGCACATGTAATTGGATGCTTTAGACTTGAACTGTCCCTAGTGTTCTGTAGCCCAGGTTTCAAATAAGCTGTAAAATTGTTGGAGTAGGGTAGAATGGGGAAAACAAGTAACGTACTTATACAGAAAATAAAAAAGTTAACCAAAGTATTTTATTGATACATTCTTGGACAATACCACAGAACTGGAAGATAATGGAAAGGGATATTTTTTCTTTTTTAGCAAGGGATTTTTTTTCCACTAAATTGACACATAAGCAGCAAGATTAACGAAAGTACTTCTTACAAACAGTAAAAAACATACATGCTTCTTTTTTTAAAGTCCTTATCACATTGCTCAGTCATAGGGGAGCATGAACAAAACTTCAAGACATGAGAAATCCATATTCTTTCCTTCAAATAGCTCAAGAATCATTAAAATTATTGCAAAATATCCATATACCCTAAATAAAATAACAAAAGGGAACACAAATACAAATATTAAACATAAATTATTAACATGTACTGTAAAATACATTACCAGCATGCATTCCAAAGATCAAGACCTCTATTTCATTTAACCAATGCTTTACTTTCCCATCACAACACCTACCATGTACCAAAGATAGGTGGGGCATATCTTCTCAGCACAGTTTTTGGTCTTTAAGTATCATTTTGTATGTGTCTTAAAAAAAAAAAACATGATTTTTTGTGGTGCTATAATCATAACCATTCAGTCATTTACAGATGTGCATGGGGGTTTGTGTTCTCTCATGTCTGCCAATTTTTTTTAAATAAAAATTAGTTATTTTAAGTTCCCCCCCCCCCCGAAGATTCCACCATCTGAGGATAGGGATAGGAGGATTCTATGAAAACAGGGCATTCAAAAACAAACAGTGAACCGAGGTACAACATTGAGTGGCCAAGTGCAAATGTCCTCACAAACTGTACAGAAAATTTCAAAACCTTGCAGCCTGGAAGTACATACGTAGAAAGACAAGTCAGCCTCAAAAAAACAGTCCTGAGGCTCTAAGCGGTTCATCCAAAAGAGCCCAGTGGGACTTGAGTCTCAACTCTCCCTCTGCTTAGGGAGTCCAGAATTGCAGCCAAGATGGCAGTGCTGATGCCAATGACTTCTTAAGCCAAGATAAAGTAAAGGTGTCTCATAAAGCAGCTGTTCAGGATGTGTGGATCCTCTAACATTGCTCTCCCAGGTTGAGAAGCTCCTCCAGAGATAGGAAGCGGGCAGGACCAAAAGAGTCCTATGCCAGGCTGGGTGACATAATAACTGAAGGTCTTCCTACTCCGTGGTTCCATGGGATGGAACAGGTTAGATAACCAGGTTATTATAACTGACATACTTCTTTTTTGCAGCAGGGCCTGAAAAGAAAGAGAGGGAAAAGTCAATTTCCCTTACAATGACCTTACGTTCAAAGAAAGAGCTTGGAAGACTTCCAGTACCAAGTCAAGACAAAGTGAGACATCTCTGAGGAATACACATATACTTTGGTACTTTGAATTTATCTGTGGACTTACTTCAAATTAAGATGGATGTTCCAATGATACATACTTACCTTGGTTCACTTCTTTGACATGCCTCCAACCTCCTTTTTTGGGGGTCAATAAGGTCATCAGATTCATCATTGCTTGCCAGGCTATCCCATTAGGAACCCCTAAACTTCAAAGGTAATCTGGGGCCTCAGAGACTTTCATCCTGTGACCATCTCCAGATCCTTTTTAAAAAGAATGCCTACTGCTTGGGAGGGCTGACCTGTGTCATTGGAATTTATTACTTTTGTCTAGCAGAGGGCATTCCCAAGTTCACATTCATAATAACAAGTGACTACACATCTCATCTCCAGTCTTATCTGCAAGGCGTACATGGCGGTTCTCAATGGCCATTTCCACTTAGATTAAAAGCAGACCTGGAAACTTTCAGATGTCTGAAGAGTCACACTCCACATTTGTTTTTGTCAGATGCAGGGCAGCTTGTTTCTTTAGGAATCCTGGGTACTCTTTCTTTTCTTTTTCTTTGTGTTTCCACTAAATACATACCCACTGGTTCTCCCAAAGCAGGCATAGCGCTACACACTGAGCTAAAAGTCAGTTCTTTCTCTGTGCATGAGATGGAAACACACTTCACTGTATTATATTATTTCTAGGTTCTGGTTCTTAGTTCTATGGTACCATGTCTGTGATGTAATGAGTTCTTGACTCATTCAATCTTAAGTCATTTTGCATCAATTTCTTTTAGGTATACACTCTCTGTCCTGTATATTTGACAATGGCTTATTTCTTTATTATTTTTTGATTTCTCAATAGGGATGTTCACTGAACACAGCAAAGTAAAAAGAATCATTGCAGATTCTAAAACATGTATTTGTGCGAATTTGGAGGTCCAAGTCACTGCATTAATGTGCTAAGTGCTTATCACTAGCCTCTGGATGGTCAATCTACTAAATTCTAAGTACACACACAAACATTTTTCGGCATATTTCTCACAGCCTAAAAAGTTGAATCTTATTTTATGGCTAAATTCAGACATACCCTCTGAACATTCCTGACTGGACATCTCTTCTCTGTGTTACAGCATATTGTGCTTAATAGATAAAATTCAATGAATCTAGAATTACAAAAAAATGAGAGTCTCCTGAAAATTTAATCATGACCCATTGCCATTTAATGAGCACATGGACTTAGCCTGAAAGGATTCCAAGTCCCCCAAGAACATACTTATGGCTTTTACAGTGTCTTATGCCTTCAGCAACTTTCTTGTTTAGGGTATAAGGAAGACCAAGAACATTTTTTATAGTTTTTGTTTGTTTGTTTTTGGTTTTTGGTTTGTTTGTTTGTTTGTTTTGAGATAGGATATCTTGTTTCCAGGTTGCCCTAAACCCTCTATGTGTCCTAGCATGACCTTGAACTTCTGATCCTCTTGTCTGCACCTCTGCAGTGCTGAGATTACAGGTATCACCACATCTTTTAATGCAAGGCTGAGAATTGAACCCAGGCCTTGGAGCATGCTAAGCAGACACTTTGCCAGTTCAGCTACATCCCCAGCCCTCTGTAGGGGAAACTTTCTAAACATGCTTTCTGACTCCAAACCTTATTTACAGTGTCACAGTCAGTCAACCTCAGCTGACAAAGAGAAGCCTTTGTAACAGTATGGCTTGTCAAATGCCAAGGAGCTAATTATCCTCCAGACCAAAGGGAAAGAAAACAAACAAAACCCAAGAAGCCTGAGCTGACCTAAATATCCTAGACACCTCTATTGTGTGGCTAATTAAGACAGAATTCTGTGTAAGCAGAACTGTCTAGTGGAAAAAGAATAATTAAATTTTCTCAGATAGGTTACTATGTAATACTCATCAATAAAGAATTTTTACTGAAAGAATTGTAGCTCAGGAAAATACTGTTCTTGTGCTGTAGTGAAGACTGGTTTGGATTAACTTAAAATCAAAATCTAGCCATGCTTTTTTAAAAAAAATTTTTTTTTTTTTTGGGTAGTGATAGAATTCAGCAGGTAAAGATGGGAGTGTAATGAACAAATGTAGCAGGAGGAGAAGACATATTCCCACAAGTTGTCCTGGGACCTCCAAACATGTGCCTCAGGCCCACATATAAACATACACACAAACATATATATAGTAAGAATAATACAAAATTGGAAAGTAGAGATGGGACTAGAACTCAGTTGACAGAGTTCTTGTTTAGTGTGCACAGAGTTCTGGACTCCACCCTAAGTACTTTGTAAGAAGGTACAGTGCTTGTAAGCAAGCCTCTCATGCTAGCGCATAGTAGGTAAAGACAGGGGCATCAGGGGCTGAGTTCAGTGTCAGTTTCTCAGCAAGTTTGAGGCCAGCCTAGTCTAGGTGAAACCCAAAGTTAGCAACAACAGAACAATGGAATAAATAAAAATTATATTATGCAGAACATGGTAGCGCTCCCTGAAGCATTGTGGGCAGTAGTTTCTTGTATTATCGGAAAACTAGACACATAATTTTCATTCCCCATTATATTGGGTCAGATATGGAACTCAGAGGGAGCAGTATTCCCGAACCATGATAGATGCCACACGAGTCTCTCTTTACTTCTTCAAGCCTTCATAAGAAGACCCTGCAGCTTGAGACTTATCTACCTGTGTTCTGGATGTGCCTCATCACTTACGTGAGATGAGCCCAGCCCTCTGACATAAGACTGAACTTTGTAGCAGCTTTAAAATGAGGACAGTAATTCAGACCCTGAGGACTGGCGATAGCACAGACGTCAGAATTATCCCAATCTTGCTGAAGAATAAAACATATAAGTGTATTTTTAGGTTACAAACTTCTCTACAAAGGATTAGCCTTAGTATATGCTTTCTTTGCAGAATTGCTTTGGAGCATTGCAGCAAGGTTATAATGAAGTTTATGTAGCCCCTAGAATAGCAATTTCTGTCCTTTATCACAGTAAAGTCCAGTGTATTACAGTGTTTATTTTTAAACCATCCTGGCCTTATGAGTAAATAAAAGAAATGCCTACAGGGCTGATAATTCTATTTATTTAAATAGCAATGTAGTTTATGGTCCAGAGAAGAGAATTACCCAGCTCAAAATAGTTGTCCAGAAAATTGGTTGTTAAAGAGATATGCTTTTTATTTTGAAAGCCCAGGAATTTCTTTCCGTTTCAAGCTGCAGTTTATTTTATTTTATTTTTATTTTAAGAATGTGAGTCAAATGAAATTATATATATATATATATAAAAAGCTATTCATTTTATGTGTATAAGTGTTTTGCCTACTTGCATGTACATGTACCATATGGATTCCTAGGTCTTATAGAGCATATCAGATCCCCTGGGACAGGAGTTATGAATTATTCTGAGGCATGACATAGGTGCTGGAAGCCAAACCTGGGTCCTTCACAAGAGCAGTGAGTGCTTTTAACCACTGAATAATTTGTTTCCATCTATAAATTGCCAGAGTACATTGTATCGTTCTCATTACATGTTTAGTGCTATGTCCTCAACAACAGGTATTTCAAAGATGTATAGTTTTCAGTGAAAAAGTCTTAAGGACATTGATTTCTAAAATACATTATTAATATACATTTTCTTATTAATAAAGATTAGACATTCAATTTTTTCTTATTTTGTCAAAATATACTGTCATTTTTGGTACTGACTTAGGGGGCCAATTTTAATATTAATTTAATTTTAATATAATTTTCTAGAGGATTTATTTTTTCACTACACTAATTTGTGGGAGGAGGGGGAAGCCTGGGCCATGGCATACTTGTGGAGATCACAGGACTGTGTGGATGGAACACAGATGTGTAGGCCGACAACAAGTACCTTTACCCCTGAGCTGTCTCACTCCCCACTCCACAAATTTTTGCCTCACAAAACTTTTGCTTATTACAAACTAGGTTTAAGAAAATATGAAATGTAAAAAACCAAACACAGGAAAGAATTCTTATAAAAATCTATCTTCTGGGAACTGAAGAAACAGAACTTGACTCTTCCCTGTCACATATCTTTAAGTTTCCTAAACATGTGAGGACTAAAGTTGCTATTTTATTTGATAAATACTTTGTGCTTTCAGTTTTTAAAGGTACAGACTTATCAGGGGATATGCATAGAAGTGCACATATATATGTTGTCAACACTGTAAGCAAGAATTGCATCTAAATATAACACCCATACCTAAATAATACACACATAAAGGTCATAGGATCCTCTCCTCAGACAGGAGATGGACATCTAATTAACCCTTCTCACTCCCACTAGCAATATCTATATTCCTCTCACTTACCATAGCTATTGCCTGTTGGCTGGTGTGAATCATGCTACTTCCACATGTGTAATTACCAAAAAACTCTAGTCAGCATTACATTATGCATTTTATATATCATAATTTTAAATTGATTATTTACATCTGAAATGTTGTCCTAATCCAACTCTCCCTTCCAGAATTCTTCATCCCAGCCCCCTCCTTTTGCCTCTAAGAGGGTGCTCTTCCCATCCCCATCCCCCACTCATCTTTCTCACCTACTTACCCACCTAATCAAGCTATTCCCTTTTTGGGGGGAATCAAGTCTCTACAGGATTAGGCACATCCTCTTCCTCTAAGGCCAGATGAGGCAGTTTCTGCTACATATGTGCCAGAGGACTTGGACCAGCCTGTGTATGCTCTTTGGTTGGTGGCTTAGTCGCCGAGAGTTTTCAGGGGTCTGGGTTAATTGATATTGTTGATTTTCCTGTAGGATTGGCATCCCCTTTGACTCTTGTAATTTTTGGCCTAACTCTTACACAGGGTCCTCAACCTTAGTCTAATACTTGGACATAAGTGTCTGCATCTGTCTCAAACAGCTGCTGGTACAGCCTCTCAGATGGCATTTATCCTAGTCTCCTAACTACGAGCACATCATTGCATCCGTAATAGGGTCAAGGCGAGGTGCTTGCAAGTAGGATGGATTACAAGTTGTGATGGTCATTGGATGGCCTTTCCTTCAGTGTCTGCTCCACTTTTATCCCTGCATTTTTTAAAGACAGGAACAATTAATTCTTGGCCATAGTTTCCAGTAGAGAGATGGGCTCATCAACCTACCTACTGTGTTTTAAAGGCACAGAATGGCGTTACTTGACGCATATTTATTTGCAACCTTAAATTTTTTAAATTATGTATATATGTGGTGGCTATATGCACATATGAGTGAAGGCCAGAAGAGGGTGCCAGATCTCCCTAGAGCTTCAGATGGGAGCAGTAAACCCTTGTGATGCTGAGAACTGAACTCAGATCCTCTGCAAGACCTGTGTATACTCTTAATCACTGAGTCACTTCTCCAGTCCTCACAACCTTATTTTCACATATCATTTTTTTGAGATTTGTTTGCATTGATTTTGCACTTGTAGATGCTAGATAGCAAAATTTCTGTAATTTTTTTTCTGTCCATGGAATCTTATTTCTTGATTTAAAACAAACAAACAACATGATTCGAAGGCAATCTAATCTTTAGAAAGCAAATTACAACACAATAAGATAATTTGTGGCTAAAAATACGAAAAGCTAAAAACCCATATTGTTACAGAAATATAAGATCAAACAATTAGAATTTTGTTTTTTATAGAATGACAAAATAAATTGAATTGATATCAAATATTGATGGCAGAGTAAATAAAGAAGAATTTCTCAGCACAGTGGTAGGGCTATAAATTAGTACAATATCTGAGAGAGTCATAGTGTTAGAATAAACTTTGAACAAACTCTGACCAAGACCCTATTTTGAAACTTCAGCCCCTTCCCTATCTATGCCATTGCCAGATCCAGTTACTCACTGTGGCCTGCATCCTCATATCTGTGGCAAAGCAGTTTCTAGATACAAAACAGCCTCATCTGGACAAACAGCTCTAGAAGGAAGAAACTGCAGGCTTGCACATTTCCCTATCCATTGCATTTGATTTACCAAACCTCCTGTACAAGCCCCAAGTTCCCCTTCCCTTGGCAGACACCCTCTTCCTGCTGTGTGTGCCCATTGCAATTTGACATAAATAATCCTGCCTGCTGAGGCCAGATTGATCTCTTTTCTGCCTCCCTTCTCTTCCAGTTGCCTTAGAACTCTAACCCTTGGGAAATGCTGCAACTGTGTGTGCAAGTGATTTTCCCTCTAGACATGCAGGGGTTTCCAATGTGATACACATGTCTGTGTAGGACTTTTTAGTGCTTTAACATGATAATCAATCCTCCAAATACTATAAAACAACAAAGTGGACTGAGTGTAAAATATAAGGCAACAGCCTTAGGAGGCTTTGGTTGTTATCTCAACAGGCAGATTTCTCCCATTTTTAGAAGCAGAGCCCAAATTCTGCATTTTATGTAAAAGTTTACTTCTCATTTAGTCATTCAATGAAAGTGAACATACGTAGCAAGCAAGCCATGTGTTAGGCTCTAGTTTAGGAGTGTGTCACCTTCCAGTACATGTTGATAATCATAGTTAAGCATCATTTAATGGCACAGACATATGGAAATGACACCTTCTACTGGAAACTCTCATTCCAGACCTGACGGGAAGTCAACTAGCTTTCTGTATATTTTTCAGTAAGGAATTCATTATGTAATGACTTTCTTCTAAATTTTTCCTAATTTATTACATTAGCACAATATTCTTGCAAATTTGAACAAAAACATAGAACATAATGAGGAAAAGATGAGCCACTCATCATTTTTCATAGATCTAGACATAATTATGAATGAACTTCTTTCAATTCTAAACAGAAAACCTGAGACACCATACATCTTCACAGCTTCCTCTGCAGCTCTTTGCAATAATCTCTCTAAAGAACTACACAATATGTGTTTTTAGGTTTGTTAGCTAACTGTCTCTCTTTTAAATATTGCATTTTATGTATTTCCCTTGTGTGCATGTACATGTGGGTGCACATGTGCATATGTATGTGTATGTGTGTGAATGTCTTTGTGCATGTCTGTGTAGAAGCCACAGCATATTTGTAGAAGTTAGAGAAAATTAAGTGCGAGACAACTCTCTTTTTCTACCAAGGCTCAAACTCAGGTCTTCACTCTTGACAGCCAGGGCTTTTACTTACTGAGTCATCTTGTTGGCTCTAACTGACTTCTTGAGACAAGGAGCTTGGGAAAGTAAGAATAAAATCAATCAGAAAAAGAACACTACAGTCAAAATCACAATTAATTCTAATCCAGTTGCAAAAACTCCAAATTCTGTGTGTCTCTCTACCTTATCCAATTATCCAAGAAAATGGGAATTGACAAGTATTGAATACCAGTCTTCACAGATGCTGATGATACAAAACAGTCCAGGGACCAGTAAGCTATGGGTTTACTTTTTATTTATTGTGTATTCAGGTAAGAGTTGACCTTTGTCACCAGGAAGCAGTTTTGATTTTCTGTCTAATGAGGTAGGAAAATTGCACCAGTCACAGACCAAAGTCATGTTAGACAGCAGGTCAGTCAATGATGGAGAAGCAGCTCCTGGCATTGGTTCACTGTGTTTTCAGACATCAGTGGAGTGAATAATAGGGAAACAAGAAAAAGAATCAGCAACATAGCCACCATCAGAGAAAAACGCACCAAGCAGTGCTTCTTTCATCTTTGTGAAGGGCACAGATAAGAGACAGACCCATTTCTATGGATCTTGAATATTGGTGATGAAAATTCTTGTGAAATCTGCTTAGGGACAGGATGAGAATGCTAGTTGGTTTCTTTGATGAAGAAGAACTACTTTGAACCCAGAAGAGCTTCCTGGTAAAAGAGAAAATCTGAACCCAAAAGAGAAAGAAAATGTGCATGGTGGATAGCATGAGAGTGGAAAATTTGAGTCTGGTAGCGAGGGTGGGGTCAGACAAATCACTTCCACATCTGCATTTGTTACCCTGCTGAATTTCAGATATTAGGAATAAAAATATATCAGAATTATTCTGCTTTTGTTGTTGTTCATTTCTTCATTTTACTTCTCTATGGAAAGATGCCTCAAAAGCCTTCAGTGGGAAGTTTCAGTCAGTGGCCATGAGGGAGCCTTTTCCAATGTCCAAGTAGAGCCTCCCATAAGTAACTTTTCTTCTTGCATGGTTCCTCCCTTAATTTTTCCCTCAGTGGATCATCTGCCATGTTATAGTTGATTCTGGTCTAGTTTCAAGTTGACTGACCAGCTAGAGCAGGCTGTTGTTTTGTCAACCATGGTAGAATTCCTGGATGCTCTCAGAATCTACCTCCCAAATCTTCCACATACATCATACAACTAAATCCAAACCCTAATTTCTCACAAGTGTCTCCAAACAGAACTGGGTGAATTTTTGATGCTTATGAATTGTGCAGTGCATGTCTATGAGTCTCTGTTTTCTGTTACCTTAAGAAGAACCTTGGAGGGGGTGACCTGGTATTTCCTTTACCTTTCTTATATTTCCTGTAATCAAAGACAACATTGAATAGTGCTGTTCAGATATCATTTGTAATTTTAATAAGCATTGTTTGTTTCATTTTATTTTATGTGTGTAGGTGTTTGTCTGCTTGTGAGTATGTGTATCACATGCATTTAAGGCAGAAAAAGTTTATCAGAGCCCTTACAATGGAACCTATAGATGCTTTAAAGCTCTCCATGTTGGTGCTGGGAATCAAACCTGGCTCCTTGCCTAGAGCAGCAAATGCTCTTAACTGCTGAGCCATGTCCCTGGCCTCTAATTTGTAACTTTGAAAAAATAACACTCTTTGTTGCACTGAACAACTAAGCAGGATCACAACAACCTGCTAAGACTGAGAAATCAATTTTCAATCCCACCATGAAAAGAGTAAACAGACATTTTAGTGCTTCTTTAAAGAAACCCAATTTGTACTTGAAGATGTAAAGCATCAAGCAGAGGTTTTCAGTGTTCTTAAAAGATGTATCTGAATCCAGTAAATAGTGTCTGCCTTGAAATATCATGAAACTTGGCTAAGTTACACCTTATATATGTATATACATGATGAACTAAATCACTTCATCAAAGAATTGGCTTCTTTTCTTATCATGCACTTTGCCTGGGTATTGAAAAGCTTTTATACTGTTTTTTTTTTTCTTTTGTGTGCATGTGCGCGTGCACGTGTGTGTGTGTGTGTGTGTGTGTGTGTGTGTGTGTGTGTGTGTGTGTTAATATATTACAGAAATGAATGTCTGGGAGTGTGTTATGGATATGAAATTGAGGGTGTGCTCCAAGGGCTGTCTCATGGCTGATGACACAAAATAAAAGAGTTCCTGTGAGATGGCAACAGAAGAGTATTTGGCACTGCCATGTGACAGTCACTGCTCAACATTGGTTCTACCCAATTCTAGCTAGACTTGAGTCCTCTTGCTTCATTTCTCTATAAATGTATTCTCTTTTTACACAGAGCTTTGCTATGAAGTAGAAACACACAAGTAGATTTTTAAGAAGTCATTGCAACTATGATCAACTTCTGTGTGAAAGCAATTTCCTGACCAGACATTTAGTATGTATTCTGTGTAAGGATCAGTTCTAGGCTCAAGGTTCCTACAGGTCCAGACCCTGCTCACACACTTCACCAAGGAAGACCAATCAAACCCAAAAATACTAACAAAATAGAACAGCCAGTTGGTAGAGAAAATCCCCTTTCATAATCTTCATTAATCTTAAAGGACACATTAGGTTAATTAGCTACAAGTGTCCAAGTTTATTCTGTGTTTGTGCTCATAAGTATTTTAATATCAAGTTGGAGACACAGCTCTGCAGTTAAGTGTGCACCAGTTTTCACTGATGATCCCAACACCGACCTATAGCACCTCAGAACTTTAAGTAAAATTATATATGCCTGGTGGAGAGGGGCAGAGACAGGATGATCTCTTTAAGTAGAGATTCACTTGTGCTCCATTCTCCATGGTATGTTCCAGGTTAGCCAGTATTGTGAGAATTTGAATATGTGTATGTGTATATATATATACATTGTTGCTTCCCTACCATTGAACTTAGAGCCAACTAGTGACAGAAAGACCTCACAAGTACCTCAGGTCCTGGTTTCACTCCAAATCTACTTTTATAAGTTCTCTTGACATCTGTCCCTCCAGCGTAGGGGTTTTGTGGCTGTGTTCACCCTTTGAGCTGAGCATCCCTATGGTGTCTGTGTCAACTTCACCAAACCTCTGCCCTCTCTAAACCTTAATGCCCATCCCCCTACCTTGGATGGGAGCTCAGGTTCTTCCACTCCTTTCTGCCAGAGTGACTTTGATTGTGTGACATAATATACCAGATTCTCATTGTGTGCTGTTTATATTTTCTGAATTCACCTACGCTTCTTCATAGGTGTATAGCTTCCTTTAAAATATAATATTATCCCTGGTGTGCAGTGCTAGCGAGCAGTAATATTGTAAACATTCTGCCTTGCACTAGAAGATTAATTATGTGTGTTGGCTTCCTTATCTCTTTCCTAGTTTTGAGTTCTGCCTGTGTACATGGAGATGCAAGAAGACTTTGGATCTGATTTATAACCTAGCATGGCTAAAATTGGGAATGAATGGAAGATGTAGAACCCATAGTATATTAAATTTTACCCCAAATCCACATAGAGTGAATTGTCTGTAAAACTGTTTCCATAAAATGTGCAAGATGGGGAAGAGGCTGTAAGAGCATAGATATCCTGACTACTACTTTTCAGCTTTGTAGAATGATCTTCCTACTGACATTCCTTCTTACGAAATTTTACTTTTGTTTCCTTTTGCAGTGCTGAAAATGGGATGTGGGAAATTTCGGATGCTCTCTCTTCCTGAGTTTCACCCATAGCCCAGGTTTTATTTTGAATTTTACCTCTTTGGTTACTACATCCCTGGCTGTTCTATAAAGTTGCATTTGTTAACTTCCCATTGCCTTGAAGCAGTTTATAAGTTTCAGGTTGGTTGATCGATATAGCCCTTTGATGAACATACAAGGTACAAGAAGTTTTAAAGGTATTTTCAGCCTCCAAGGCTGTTTCTTTCCGTCCTGATATTAAATTCCTTCTTTACAGTCTTCATTTAACAAGGATGCATATTATGTACTCACATCTAATAGATCTGTCCCTGTTGTTTATTTCTCTCTTACTTGGGTTAAACCAGTTTTTATATAACTTGAGAAATTATAACACAAGTTGGATAATCTCCACAATTCAGCAGAGGTCTCTTGGAAATGAGCTAATAATTCAATTAAAGGCAATGGAGAGAGTAGTTGATGAGCTAGACAGACTTCCTATCTGTAGAATGAAGGAAACCTTAAGATATGATACTGTATAGGTTTTTATTCCCTGCCATACAAAATACCTGATATAAATAGCTTAATGAGGCTATCTCTTTTTACATGCTCAGTTTCAGAGGTTTTAGTCTACAGTTCTGGGCCATGGTGCGTCATGCAGAAATTGTGGTGGAGTGTAGTTTCTGGCCTTATTAGTCAGTATGGAGTAAAGGAATGATAAACGCCATACATAAGACATGCATTTGAGGAATTTCTTCCAACTAAGGCTTCCCTCTCTATAGTCTGATCAGCTTTGAACTCATCCACATTGATAAGACTGGAAATCTCATGATACAAACACCTCTCAATAGTACTACTAATTGCCACTAATAGGTCTGCAGCAAGCAGCCTTTTATGATGGATACTTGATACTAAAATTGTAATCCATTCAATGAATTAGGTGTTAAATAATATAAAAATTTAATTTTATTTGGGTTGGATATGATAATTGGATTATGCTTATGTTAGAAAAAATATATTTTGTGCAAAGATAAAATATTTTTAAGTAACATATTATATGTAGTTAGCTTTGAAATAGTTCCAGATAAAATCTATGTAGAATGGGTGAAATAAGTACAGTAATATTTTAACAAGTGTTAAATCTTTGTCATGCAATAGGTAATTCTTTCTACTTTTTAAATGTTCAAATACCTTGTTAAAATAAAATGTTTCAGAATTGTATATCCACAGTAGAATCTATCCATTACTAGTTTTCTGGGAACTTATCCTAGATTTGTCTCACAATGCTTGCCACCAAGAGATTTCTCAGTATTTCACTCTTGGGAAGACATTGAAAATTCTTTAAGTTAACTTATCAGAAAGATTCTTACTACCCCTGCAAATAGTTAACTTATTCATCATGTCCAGAAAAATCTAACCAGCTAAGATGACCATCATGTGAAGACATAGAAAGTTTGGACATTGTATAGAATATTAATCTTTAAGATAAATGAAATTGTGATATTTTTAGGATAATGTATAGAACATGATGTGCTTGTTAAACACTATATCCCATGCTCAAAAATACAAATGCTCCATGTTTTCTCTCATAGTACTCATAACAGAACCCTTGTGTGTGTGTGTGGTATAAGAGTGGGGCAGAAGGAAAACAGAGATGGTAGTGAATATATCTATAATAACGTAAATAAGAAATGGCCTTCTATAGGCTCAGGAATTTGAATACATGTTCACAGATTGTTGGTGCTGTTTGTAGAAACAGAATCCTTTAGAAATTACAGCCTTTCTGGAGGAGAGGGCTTTGAGAGTTTATAGCTGTGTCTCATGTCAACCTTTCTATTGGTGCCATCTCTGTATGGTTTAAGATGTGGTCTGCTAGTTTTTTGTTCCTACTACTTGTGGCCATACCTCCACCACCATTATAGATACACCCCCTGGAATCATATGACCAAATAAACTTTAATCTCAAATGCCTTTAGTCATGGTATTTTAGCACAAGCAACATTTGCCTTGAAAGAAGAGAGCAGATTATGGGCAGGAAATGGGTGATCTATAACAGGGAGGCAGCAGAAGTTGGGCAGCAGAGGATGGACAAGTATAAACTATTTGTGAAAATATCATGAGGAAACTTATTGTTATAGATACTAATTAAATGGTAAAATGGAAGTTGTCATCTCAAGGCAACCTTCTCTATGTATCTCTGGAGGATAGACATAAATTTGAATAGTTCTTGCAGAAGAGCTGGGGCAACTGACACTCCAGAGAGGTCATTATTCACCACTGTGGAGAATAGAAATCTGGAAAAGATTTAAACAAAGTACAAACAGGTCAACTGAATGATAGTAGAGCCTGTCAGTGGATTTCTTTAGGCTTCAGGTTTCTCTTCTGATAAACAAACCCTGATTAAAGCACTAAACTTCAAAGTTGCTAAAAAATGACAGTAGTCAATATAGGTAAGGTGATTAGAATAGGGCTTGATGAAATTGATAGTGCTCAGTTTATTTAATCTATGATTAATGCTTTCTCTAGATGAATTTGGACACTTCATCTTTCTCTCTCTCAAACACACACACACACACACACACAACTACACACACACATGCACACACACACACACACACACACACACACACACATGGGCCTTGGACAAAGGACACAGATATATGGAATCTTTATATATAATTTTCTGTATAGAAGAATTTCTTTTGAAGCTTGCCAGCCTAACCTGAAACAGAAATAAATTTATTACTTCATTTTTAAACTAAGACAATAGGTGAAAAACTATCCTTAAAAGGTTTAAAATAGTATGAAAAGCGTGCTTGCTCTTCACCAAGGAAGGCACCATCAAATCCTTTTCACTGTATTTCTTTCCTTGAACCTTAGCTGCCTTTAATCCCACCCCATTGTTGTGGAAATCTGAAACTAAAATCTTCCAATTACAAAGACTTTGTTCATTGACTGGATCCAGAGAGATAAGCAGGACCTTGACAATTACTGTTATGGCAAAATGACAGTTTTATATGATAAAGGATGACACATCCACGTAATAACTTCTCTTCCATGCATTCTGTGTCACCTGTTTTGGAATTGGCAATCACTGATTCTAAGAAACATCACTATTTTATGACTCTTATATTTATACCTTAAAATACTGGTGATTATCTACATGAAGTTATTACTTGTTTTAATCTAGTTTAATTTTATAAACTGATCATCTCCTGAATGAAGCCAGAAGAGTGTCAGTTGAGTTTGCTGAGGTGTGTAACCTAGTATTAATCTGGTACTCAATTTTGCAGTTAAGAATTGATCGGTGTCCAGATTCAAAAAGCAGTTTAAAGACTATGACAACTAATAGTCTGGCTTTATTAAAATATGGGATCCCTGGGACTCAGATTGGTCATCAAATAGACTTAACAGCCCAATACTCCAAATAAACTGTTGTTTCCCGAAGTGGGAGTGTAATTTACACAAGTTACCCAAAACCTGTGCTGAGTGAATCATCATGAAAGTAATTAATATTGTGATACTAACAAATCAAACTTTTCTTGCTCATATTTGGAGCCTTTCCGCCTCATATTTGGCTCATATTGGAGAATTTGGAAGGAGAGAGTATGGATCCTGTTGAGAAGTTTAGCATGGATGCTGGATGGCGTGCCAAACATAATAGGCACTTGTGTTCCTAGTAGAGTGTTTGCTACCTATTTAAAATCTGCTACATATTGTGCAAAGAATTATGCTCAGTCCTTTTCATCTACTGAGCTAGACACCAATATTTGCTCATTCATTTTGGTAAAAATAAGAAAAAATTATTTTTATGTGTGTAAGTGTTTTGCCTACATGTCTGTAAGTGAACTGTGCATTCTTGATGCTCACAGAGACCAGAGGAGCTTGCTGAATCCCTGGCAAGTGGTGTTATGGATAGTTGCATATCACTATAAGGGTGCTGGAAACCAAACCTAGGTCCTCTGTGAAAGCAGTAAGTTTTCTTAACCTTTGAGACATCTCTCCTTACCTGGTTCTACTTTTTTGAACACAGAGATCTGAGGTTTAGAAAGGTGAGTGGAACATATCCAGTACTATTTTAGATTTCCTTTCCAAGTTGTCATTCTAATAAAGTAAGAGAGAGAGAAGAGAGAGAGAGAGAGAGAGAGAGAGAGAGAGAGAGAGAGAGAGAGAGAGAGAGAGAGAGAATTATAAAAGAAAAGCACATATTTGAGGGTGAGCGAATTCTCATCTAGCATCATTTTCTAGCTTGTCACTGTGGGCCAGCAAGGAACTGCCTTTATTTTCTGGTAGGCCATTCTGAATTCTATCTTTGTGTTAAGTTTTGTCCTGATCAGCTCTCTTCCTTTTGCTTCCTGTCTGAGATCCTATATTTCGAACTCCTTTGAATGTTCAACTAATTGCAAGAAGCACTGAATCTCAGGATGTGCTCAGAAGCATCAAGTATGGATATTCTAAATCCCTTAAGTGACACCCTGTAGACAGTTGTGTCACAGATAGCAAAGCCTGACAACCCCTCCCCCAACCGACACACACACACTGCTGAGTCTTGTCTTCCTTCTTCCCAAGAGAACCCAAACTCTTGAAAAAGCTACAAAGTGTATGGTGCATATTTGGGCTGAGATGACAAATAAATAATATAAGCACAAGCTATTCTTAACTTCAAAGAAAAGGATACGAGAAAAAATAAAGTTTAAATGTTGTCTATATTCCACTTTTATTTCTACTAAAGAAGAGGGTGCTACACAGTCACTGATTCAAGGGGAAATATGAAGGTGTGGTTGAACTGTGGCTATTTATATCAAAATATCTGTATTGCAAAACGCAAATTTTCCTACAATCTGTGTCAGTGGAAAGATCTTTAAAGCCTGAGTTTTCTTGCATTTCAATTATCTACAAAACCAGTGATGTTGGGAGGATTCAAAGCAAGGATATATGTGAACTCTTCAGCATAGGGGTAAACACTAGATACATTGTTATTATTAACAGTGAAGCCTTCATCTCCTTCAGGGCTATACCACGATATTATCACCATTCAGGTAAAATCAGTTTATAGTCAATGAGATTTAGAATTTCAAGATAAACCAAACCTCAGCTTTTGGCCCCTTCGGTGTATCATGGCCTTTCCTCAGAGAACATTGAGTCAACATGAAATTGCCAGTTTTGTATTCTATTTGAAAAAAATCTAGACTTTGAACTTTGTCTTTAGTGAATCCTGAAGGCCTGTTGGGTAGGGGATTTTCAGAACTGAGCTAAAGTATATATTAATTCTGCTCTTAGAAGGAAAACACGGGTACACATTTAGATTTTTTGAGATTTTTTTTTCCTATCACTTTAGAGAATCAGAATAGTCACTTACCCTAGCTTGTAACATTTGAATAATGTTTTTACTCTGAGAGAAATTTCTAATTTTTTAAAACTGTTTCCAGAGTTTGTCACACATCTGACATTTTGTTTTGGTTGATTGTTTGTCTTTTTAAGTTAAATGGATCTCTTTATTATCTATTTATCCTTTGTTGGATATATTTTATTTACATTTCAAACCTATCTCCTTTTCGTTTTTTCCCTCCATAAACCTCCATTCCATCCTCTCTTCCCTTGCTTCTCTGAGGGTGCCCCCCACCCCCTGTGGCTGGCTCCCTGCCCTGACATTCCCCTACACTGGGGCACCAAGCCTTGACAGAATGAAGGGCTACTTTTATCTTGATGCCCAGGAAAAAATCTCATTTGTGATAACTGGCCTAAACATTCTGATTGTTGTATTGCTAAAGACAACCGTTCTTTGTGACCATAAAATGGACCTATTAGTAAAGTACTCTTTGTGTAGTACAAAGACATGTGTTCAGATCCTCAGTGTCCATATACAAAGATAAATCTGGGTGTTGTAGAGCATGCCTATAAGCTTAGTTTTGGAAAGCAGAAACAAAAGATGCCTAGGAAATAGCTGGCTTAGCCAAATTCATGATCACGAGGTCCAATGAGATAACTTGCTTCAAAAATATAAATAAATAAGACAATGTAGAAGAAAGAGAGAGAGAGAGAGGGAGGGAGGGAGGGAGAGAGGGAGAGAGAGAGAGAGAGAGAGGGAGGGAGGGAGGGAGAGAGGGAGAGAGAGAGAGAGAGAGAGAGAGAGAGGGAGGGAGGGAGGGAGGGAGGGAGGGAGGGAGAGAGAGAGAGAGAGAGAGAGAGAGAGAGAGAGAGAGAGAGAGAGAGAGACAGAGAGAGAGTATTTATTTTGTCCAAGCAGGTACTATAACCTCAGCTAATTACCATGTTTGAAACAATCACAAAACTCACTCCATTTCTCATCCCAGCAACTACAAACACTTACTTTCTATGCAGTTACCATATTCCTACACATTATATAATGCTCATGAATGATGTGGCAGTGCTCACAGATGCTCACACTATGACAAGTATCTGAAGAACAGATGCATCTGCTGTGGTAGATCCCATCAAGTGTAGTGGTTCTCAGTCTTCCTCATGCTTCAACCCTTTAAAATAAAGTTCCTCAAGTTGTAGTGACCTCCAACCATAAAATTATGCTTGTTGATACTTCATAACTGAAATTTCACTACTGTTATAAATAATAATGTAAACAGCTGTATTTTTCTGATGGTCTTAGGCTACTCCTGTGAAAAGGAAATTCTATACCCTAAGGGGCCACTACCTACATGTTGAGAACCACTGATCCAGGAGAGCATCACAGAACATCCTGCTGCTATAGACAGTGACCTGGGATAAGTAAGTCCTTCTTGATCTTTCATGCATAAAGGTGTTCCCTGGGGCAGCTGTAGAGACCAACCTGAAATTTGTCTTCTGTCTTCCAACTAGGTAGTCTAGACTGTGACCTTGACCCACAGTCAAGCTTGGTCAAGTTTCTTTTCTAGACAGGCTTTTCCTTATCTTCAAAACCTTCAGGCTTTAATTATTTTCCATGTTTCAGCCCCAGTTTTGTTTTGCTTTCAGTGAAATTGTTTCAATTTTTAAATCCCTGGTGTCTAATTAACAGTGTTCTCTACATGAGGTCTGCAGAACATTAACACCACATTTTCAGTGTTGCCCTGCTCATGGCCCATAGAGTTATTATCTTTTTTCTTTTACTGTCTTTTTGCCGAGTTAACCCATATTATGCCCACCCTTATCACCTATAATCAATTAGCTACTCATGCAAATCTTTGATTGATTGAGAGAAAAATGCATAGAGCCTTGAAATATGGAGTTCTTATGAACCTTTAAAGGCTTTTTGGGAATTAAAAAGAGTGAGATCACAGAAACAGTTGATTAAACTGAGTTTAGTTGATATAAGTAATTTTTTAAAAAAAAATCAAGCGTCACTGAGCACTGTGGACTGATCAACCTCATAGCTCTCTGAGATTACTTTCTTGTCCCATTTTATGGGTAGAAAAACAGGTCCACAGATGTTAACTAGAGCTTCTCAAAGGTATGAAGGTCTTAATTTCTGGCACTTGAACACCGGTTCCCATATCTAAACCACCACCAAGTTCTTTTTTTCATAGCAAGTGTCGGCAATGCTTCTCAGCTTTACTCTAGGAAGTAGAAGAAAGAGAGAGGAGCAGGTGACTGAGGGTGGATGACATACACAGAGATTTGGGTTGCAAAGCTCTGTGATGTCTCTGGAACCAAAGTGAGAGGCAACAGATAACCTACAGTCATGATTCTGATTTATGGAGATCAGAATCCAGTATATAATAACCATTCTAGGTTGGAATTTTTGTTTTCTATTTTTATATCTCTAAGTTTTATACAGCATTTGAGTGGCTGGTGGGCATATATTGAAGCCCAGAACATTTACTAAGAAGTAGGAAAGTATCTCCAAGCTTTCCTGAAACAGAATATATGGGATGGACAAAGGAGTTATTGCCCAAATTTGTTGATAACATGTCACAGGGGATATGGACCCAAAATGAACTACATAGTTCTATTCCAACCTGCTTCTAGCTAGCTGAAGGTTTCCAGAAGATACATTAAAATAAGCCCATGGGTGCTGTTGATGGGCTAGAACCTTGAGTTTTTAATCTTCTTTTGTCTGAATGCAGGTTTCCATTTCATTTCTTCCTATTAACGCTATATCCATCACTTGTCTTAAGAGCAACTTTGAGACAATAGAATAAAGTATTCTATAATTTATAAAGCATAGGGCTTACAGCAAAACTTTTTGGTCTATAATGCAGAATGAACTGTGTGCAGAAATCCCAGATCTTATTTTTTAAACCACCATCCACAGAATTCCCCAGTCTTCCTCACTTTCATCTCTCTGAAGCTGCAAGATGGTGGCTCTGCTTATTAGCAAACTAAAATTGTTTTAATATGATTTTTTAAACAGTTACCTTTTGGAAATACTTTTTATCCATATTTTGATGTTTTCTAAATAAAAATTCAAATTGATCTGCCAATAATTCATGCGCTTTTTATATACAAAGAAATGAGTGAAAACAACATGTTATTTAAAAGAGTGAAGAGAAGGGCAAATCCATTCCTTTGAAAAGAAAAGAATAAAAAGATGATTTCTAGTAAGAGTTCCTCCTGCAGTTATAGTTTTGGGGCCATTAGGAATGATGGTTCAAAAAGTGAACATGTGCTCATTTCAGAATCTTTATGTGCACTAAAATAGAATTAAACCATACCATTGTTAAACTTTGAATTTGAAGCACAAAGAATAAAATCAAATGTTGGTTAGCAGGACTCTAAAGTCAAGCATAAAATTCGGTAAACACTGAGAGCTGAATGTGCCTAGCTCACCACATATTCACAGTGATCCTGGGGTCAACTTTGATAATGGAGTTAGTTTGAACCAATCCTTTTACTTTTCTAATGGTTGTTTTGATGTCCTGTAAATACAGCCCAAATGTCAATTTCTGTAACAGAACCAACTGTGAAAATGAAATCAAGTATCAGATCATTTGGCCCATGGGACTATGATGTCCAAAGGAACTGTATTAAATGTTCAGGTTGGAGTAGAACTATTTAGTTCATTATGGGTCAACCTCCGTACTGACATCTTACATGCAAACTTGGGCAAAAACTGCTCTGGGCATCTCATACAGTCTGTTTCAAAAAAGCTAGGAGATGTGTCCCTCCTTCTTAATAAATGCCCTGTGCTTAAAATATTGACATTTAGAATATTGAGAACTGGTATCATTTCGCTAGGAACAGTAGTATATGATGTTTAACACAGACTTGAAGCTATATGCTGAAATGTCTTATTTTCTCTGCAAGATGAAAGAAATGTAAATCAGTCTGGCCACTATATTTCACTCCTTTGGTAGTCATGGAATGAGTGTGGATGAATGCCAGGGAAATGAATTAATGTTTTTAAGTGGATGGTAAGAAGGAGACAGCTTGTGTATCATGAACAGGGTGTGATTGCACATGAATACACTCATAGCACCTGTCTCTAAACTGAAAACAAGCATAATGCAAATTTTTCTGCAGACCCTTATTTTAGATTTCTGAACTAGATCTCAGGTATCTACTATACTCTTGATTATTGCCTTATATGGAGGAATGCTAGTGAGGAATGAAACAAAATATTGGGGTGACAGTGGGCCTAGAAATCCAGCTCAGAAAAGAGTTGCTGAGACCAGGCAGCTGATTTGTAGACAGAAACATGTTGATCAAAAGAGGTAAGGAGAAAAAGCATAGTAGGGGAGAATAAATGGAAAATAAATGATTCTTGAAGTTGCAACCCATGAATCTAAGCCCATGTCTGTTTCTCTGCGAAGAGTACAAGTTTGGGGAACCTTTGCTCTGTCACTTTGTCTGTGACCTTATTCAGGCTGGTTTAATTATACTTTAGTTAACAAAGTTAGTTAACTTAGTTAAGCATAACTGTTAAATAAGAATAGTAAAACTCACCTATTGAGTATATCTCATAGGTAAAATCTTTAGTAAAAACTTGAACTGACTAACCATATAGTATGTTCTTGATCCTATTATGCTAAACTCTGATAAGTATTCCTGTGTTAGCATCTCTTTCCTCTATTGAATTCATTCTGTCAGAAACACAGTAGGAAATACAATCCAGAAATTAATTATGTTAATTGCAAGAGAGACACCACCCATGAAACATGAATATTTTCATTGTCGAATAAGCTGAATTTTGGATCCATGGGGGATATAATCAGGAGGGTCTTTAAAAGGATCAGTATCTCACTGTGTTCTGTTCTTCTATGTGACAAGTGCTACATTTCATCATTATAAGACGACAGGGCTGGGTTCCAGGCATCCAAAAACTATGATTTTGAGAATCTTCACTATAGAAACAAGTACTTCAATGGCTATTGGCCTTTAGCATTGCTTGGATAATTACTCACACTGAACAGGTGAGAACTCATGCTGAACTTCTGAGAATCCAGCTGTTGGCATTAACCTCATTGAGGTTAGTTTTGCTCTGTTTCTGGAATCACAGACCTGCACTATTATACTTTACAGATTCTCCTCAAAGCCTTTTTGCTCTTCTGTCAAGTACACCAGACAAACTGACACAGAGTTCCTGTCTAAAATAGAATGGTAGAACTAAACCCATCAGTCACTACCTCAGGGTGAATGCTCAGTGCCACCTGCAGTGCTAGCTTTGGTAGGAAATATCCTTTCAATGTGTCAGCCTCAGTTTATACTTGTCAGCTGGTGAGACTCATTGCCTTGATAAGTCATAAACATGTGTTTCCTTTAGGTGCCTTGTGGGCACATTCTGATGGCAATGTTGTGTTCAAGGGTTTCAGGGCCACACCTAATTTTAATTAAGGCATATAGAATATGTCCTCCATTAATCTGAAAGATTGTAGAGTATAAAGGGGACTGCTAATCATTATTCTCTGTCTTTGTCAGCTTAGTTCTTGTCTTTTCAGAGGTCACGGTATTTTTTATTTAAAATATTTGAGGGAAATGATATGAAATACTATTAGGAAGTTCAAGTAAAAAAAATGAATATGTGGTATATCAGGATGTGGAACACCTCCCAGAAGCAGATCTGGCAATACTGATTGTGCTGTCTGTCACCTGATTATTTATGTAAATTATAACAGTACATGAGAATACTATAATATCTATAGGAGTATGGGATTTAAACAATGTAGTTGAAGTTTTACATGCATGTTGTGTGTGCCTTTGTGTGTGCATGCATGCATATGTGTTTTATATGTGGCATATGCCATAAAGAAAAAGCTGTTTGGAGATAGTCCACCTTTTGCTTGGCTGTTATGGATGCACTCTAGTGAGGCACAGCCCCAGAGCCACAGTTCTGAAATTGCTTCTTGCTACTTATGTTCTTTCTTATGTTTATCATTGCCATACTCCTTGGGCTATCCTCACAGCCAATAGTCTGCTTTGGTTACTTTCAGAGTGATAGGCTATTCCATTAGATTAATTTTTCGGCAGATCAGCACAAAAATGAACTTCCACTAATATGTTTAAATGAATTAATGACCTTATAGAATTTATTATTTGATTAACATAATTTTTAGAAATAAAATATAAGGATATGGTTTTTGTTGTTTTTCCAGAAGGATGTAGTAACATTAGAATCAAGAATAAAATTTGCCCACTCTCCATAGAATAGTAAAAACTGTATAACAGGGAATTGATGAGCTTTCATAAATTTCACTAAGAAGAGAAATAGGCTTGAGACAGACTATTTCTTAGACAGATCAAGGAAACACTTTCATTTTAGGTCAGGACCTAGGGTGTAGCCACCGCTTCACACTATGATAAAACAAGGTCATGTGCAATTATTGCTTTGAAATTATGAGCTTATAGAATCAAACAAAAATGCTTTGAACTTACTCTCATGATCCTTCTGTAACTCCCCCTGTGTGTAGCATACATATATGAGGTAATGTTTTCTTAAGTAGAGAATCATTTTTATCTAAAAAATCTAGAAAAGGATGAAAGCAATAATAACATTTTGGTGTAGCTCTTTTCTGCTCCATCCAATGTGCATGTATCTATATTGCTGACTTATTTACTTTGTTCCCCTTTATTTCTGGCTCAAAAAGAGTTAAGAAAACTGAGCTTTTTGCCTAGTCAGTGAAATGCTTGTGAGTTAAAGCGTAAAGAGTCCAAGTAGCTAAATTTTTTTCTCTAATCTGCTGCTACTCTCATTAGGAATTAATTTGCCAGAACCCATGAGCTTCTGGCCCCCTAGAGCGAAAGAGTTAACTTGCCAAAAGTTATCAGCTTTTGACTCCAATCGCCAATGCCATTGTCCACTACTTTTCTCAATTGCCAGATACTAGGCAGCCCCCAGCATATATATTCCCCCCTAATTTCTTTTAAAAATCTGAGCCTGACCACAGATATTTGTAATACTAGTTTCTCAGGAGATTAACAAGTTAAAGGCCAGAATGGAATATAAGTAACCCCTGTCTCAAACTAAAACAGTGAAGGGATTACTTAGCATCTAGTTCACTTAGTTGTAGGGTGTCTGGCTAGCATACAGGAGGCTTAGTGCATTTAAACTTCATTGACATAAAATAAATGTCATATATTTTGTTATTTCTTTTAATACATGACTCATGACCCTATCAAATATAGTTTTTTTTTTTAGCTTGCAAGAAACATTTCTTAAGGCTCCAAATTCCCTCACTTACACAAAAAACATTGTATAAATAAATCAATAAGAAAAATTAAAGAATGGAATTTGTAGGACTGACCAAGAAGGAAGCAGGTTTAGTGTAAGCTCTCAGAACTAAGGAGAACCCAGAATGTATGAGGAGGGTAAGAGAGGCCTGAGCATAAATATTTAAATATCAATTTGTATGACCTAAAGACAGTCTCTTAAAAAAAGAGTAAAGTGGTTTGTTTGAAGAGAATCATGCAGAAACAACTGTTTCATTGTCTTAAATAAAATTTGATCATTTTATTTTCTAAGTCCACGTTAAACATGGGCTCTTCCATATTGTAGATGAGAAAACCTTTAGTTTTCAACTTGATTAACAGAAAAAGTTTCAAGGAATTGGATATGAAGGAATTTAACATTAGAACAACAGGGGAAGAAATGATCAGCTAAAATTGGCTCCTATATGTGGCTTAATAGTTGAAATCATAAAGTTCTCTGTTAAATTACGTTCTCATAACGTTAAGCAATAAATACAAAAGTAGAAGGTGAAAGGACTAGTTTGCTCTCTGTCCATTTGAAAGTCATGTGGTCCTAGGAGAGCTTCAAAGGCCATGGTTTTTGGCAAAGTGAACACTAGCATCAGTCATAGATTTGGCCAGGATGAGAAGCCGTGAGTGGTGGAGTTACTCTTTATAACTGCATTGACTAAAAGAGTGATTAGCTATTCTCTCCCTGCGGGTCCTCACAGCAGGGAACTGAGCTCTGCTCCAGTTCAGAAGCTTTTCAACTTGCCCAAAATTGTTGTCACCAGTGGTTCAATAGGCCGCTGTGGTATCTCCTCAGACTTTGACTTAAGGGGATTACTCTGTGATGTAACAAACACTTTTTGGTTGACATATGTCTCCAGAGAGGATGTTAAGCATTGATGGGATACTGGTTGGTAGCTGAGTATAGAGTCAGTATGTGACAGATGAGGTTAGCAGACTGTTACTAAAGAATGCTATCCACAGACAGCGCATGGACACCTCCTGGGGAGCTTGTTAGACTAAAGTTCTTACTAAGCTGATCTGAGATGTCAATCATGCCCAAGCATGCAAATTTCTAACTAGCCTTGAAAATACTCATAATACCAGTCTTCAGACCAGAAATCACAACATCTCTAGAAGTTTGTGGATCACTCATGCCTTATTGAGAAAACGTAGAATATTTTCTTCTGGAAATATAGATGTGAAATAAACTGATATGGGGTTTTATTTATTGGCTAGACACACAGAAATGGGAACTTTGGATTTTTCTCTTTCATGCGTATATGACAGGGAAGGCTGGGCCCATATCTTCTTCTATAGCCTAATTTTGTCTAATGAATCACTAAAAATAATTCCAAACTTTCGGGAGGGCACATATCTATACAAGATTTTGTGTTCCGTCCTGCCTTTTTCAAAAGGTAGTGTTGGCAATGCATACTCACTGAAATGGGATTCAAGCCAATGGAAATGAATGCATCACTGGGATTGGCTGCAGTGAGAAGACTGAGAGTAGAGACTCCCTCGGGCTGCCTGAGAGAAGGATGATGAGCAGTGGATGACTTCCAAAAATGTACTTCATTTTGTCTCCATGACCTTCGTGAAATGCTGACTTCCCCCATAGGTGGAGTAATATGTAGGCTCAAAGGAGACTCAAACCATTGCTAAGGAATAGCACCCAAAGGCTATTCTCCATACTAATGGTAGCTGACAGAGGCTACCTCTTAACTCATTTTCTCCTTTTTATACTATTTTAATTCTTACAATTAGCAATTTAATAGATGGGCTCCTAATATTCATTATTATAATGATTTTGTTTATCACTATTTTATTGTATGAGATAGCTATGACCGCTTCTAGGGTATACATGAGAAAACTACATTTGTGATCAGAGAAATAGATCAGGACTGTAGCAGGATATACAAGAACTGGAAATCACACCTACCTCTCTAGAGTTTTTGAATCCTAATAGTGCATGAGTTCCTACAGGGACTGCATGTTAAGTTCATTTATGTGGCCGCAAATTACAGGCTGCAGAAGGGACATTCCTGTTATAGGTAGTTAAGAGAAATGTTCTGAAATGATGGCTTCAAGGAGAGGGCTGAGACATGAAAGGGAGAGAAATGGTTCCCAGCACAAGTCACACATGATATACTGGGGAAAAGAAATACAGCTCCTTAGAAACGGGATGTTGCTATATTACTGGAATGTGGCAAGGGAGGAGAGCAGAGGAAGATATATGGAAATTTTAAATTCTTTTGCTATTGAGTCTGAGCAAACACATTCACAGAGTGGAAAAGAAGCCAGAGCCATGTGAGGAAGAGAGTCCAGCTCTCTGTGTCCATGTGATTCACCTGTATAGGGCAGAGACCCTACCTTTCCACAACCTTTGTACTACTTAAGTAGAAGCTGCCTGGCATGCTTAACTCGCTTATGCTTCATACCTTTCCAATAGTTCTGGAGCTCTACTTGCTGTCCTGATTTATTCCTTGATGTCCTGGTTTTAGTGTCTGGCAAGATCCCAAGACTGTGAGTGACAGACATGGCAGAAGGAGGCAAGCTAAAATTACTGTAATAAAAATGACTGGTAATCTCCAGCAATGGCTGACTTTGTGAGTGACAGCTTTGCACTTTGTGTGAATTTTTTTTTTTTTTTTTTTTTTTTTTTTTTGCTGGAGCAAAAATGGGACCTGTGGGGTCTTCAAGTATGAGAGGTGCTTTTTAACATGAAGAGAATTGGTTTAGCTCTGAAGGATCATGTGGAGAGCCTCGATAACATTTGCTATCACTAGATGGCGCTGACTTCTGTTGCGGCAGCCTGGCTCCTCCCTGTAAACAAACTGGGCGCATGCGCAAAGAGTGGTGCGAGTCAAGTCACTGCCCATCCGGGGGCATCACATCAGACCACTGGGGGGAGGGGCAGCCAATCACACAGCGACACGCCACCCTTGGGGGTATAAATTAGGGTGCCTTTTCCTGCCCGGGGTCTTCCTCTTCAAGATACAATAAACACTTTGCTGCAGAAGGATCCTGGTGTTCCGCGTGCGTTCTTGCCTGCGAGACGGTAGCGCAGGACAGGACCACGCATTCTTTAATCCTTAAAATGTAGATTTTTTAATGTACTTTATGAGACTTGCTAAACATCTTAAAACTTCTAAGCCAATGATACAAAGAAAGAAATAGTATATTTCTTACTGTAATAAAATCACTTTACAACATTGTACTCCTATATAGTATATAAAATACATGCATGTGTATAAGCATAAACTAATAATGTTAAGCACTGGGTTAGCACCAAAATCACAGGAAGCATCTTTTGACTGTCTGTGTTCTAGATAACCATGGAGGTTATGAGGAAGGAAGAAACATGGGTCATATGGAGATAAATGTGTTGGAAATCAAAGGAGGACCCTGAAAATGTGATTAGCTATCTTGGTGGACATATTTACTATCCTCAGTGAGTATCAGAAGACATAAACAGAATTCTTCCCCATACATGCTCCTCTGAAGCAATGCAAAGAACTATGAGCCAATGTCTTTTCTTCTTGAGTTAGTACTACATTTTGAGAACATTAATTTACTAAATTACTCAGTGGTCTAACTGAGTGAATCCTAGTCAGAATCTCAAAGACAAAACAGAGCTCTTGTGTTTGAGAAAAAGGGGTAGCCTACTCCTTACTCATTTTGTCACTTTACTATAACTTTATGTCATTTTTATGCCATTTAAATGTTTTAATGTCATATAAGTGTATGTCATATCTGCACAGATGCACATATAATTAAAATTATATTGTGTATGTTTATTTATTTTATATAAAGAATATTTATTTATATTTTTCTGATAAAAAACCCTCCAAGCTAACACTCACTTCCTGTAGTATTGTTTTTGTGTGTGTGTGCATGTGTGTGTGTGTGTGTGTGTGTGTGTGTTACATGAGATTGCAGAGTAAACTGTGAGGGCATGCATATGACGATAGGACACTGAATTGTCATGAAGTCATTCTGAGTAATCCCTATCCCCTTCTTCAAACTCTTCCTCCCAGTTGTATTTATCTTTTCTTCAAGTTAGCATTGAAGTCAGATTTTCTTTCTTTGGCTTTCTGAGGAAATGCTTCACCTGGCTCTCCCAAACTCTTTTCTGATATTGCTCTTATAGATCTGTGAAGTCAAATGTATGATTTATAACTTCATTCTCCTTCTTCCCTCCAACATACCATGTTCTTACTTGCTGGTTTCTCCTCACCATAGATGCCCTGATCAAATATCACCTCTCTCAGGAAATTTTTCCTGACTTCATCAGGAAGAAACAAGTCCTTATTATTTGCTGTCAAATAGGGAACTCTGCTTCTTAGAAGACACTGCTGGCATTAAAAATGTTTCCACATTTGATAACTATCAGCTTGACTGTCTTTTACTATATTCTCTGTTAGTGTTAAACTGTTAAACCAGCTTGCTTGTATATTCACATGAGTATGCATTTGTATATGAGGTACATTTTAACAAACTAACCCTTCTACAAAACCAAAACTTGGATAAATATTTTCAGGATTGAAAGGGAGGGGAGTTCAAAACAAGTTCATAGCTATGACTAGGCAATTGAATTATCAGTAGATGAACTTGTTCTTCCCATGAAATTAACCAGGATGAGTTATTCATATGACCCATAGTTTTGTACATACCTTAAGATTCAATTATCTGAACTTGAAATCACTAAAGCTTTAGTAAGTATGGGAAATAAGGAAACCTGGAACATTTTCCGTGATCTGTTTTGATGTGGGGCTATAGAGACCAACTCTGCCAGGGGAAAGCAAAATTAAAAACAAATTCCAATGGAACTCATGGCCAGTGCACTATCTGAGACAGAACACAGGCATCAAGTTAGGAAAAATGAAGGAGACTTGGGCCTAGACAGAGAATTGACTCTCTGGTAAAGTGCTCAGCGTAATAGCCTGAGGAATTCAGTAAAGTTTCTAGATGCCATGTAAAAAGCATGGAATTGTAGTGTATGTTCATAATCCCATTACCGAGAGGGCAGAGACATGTGGATCTGTGCAGCCTTCCTATCCAGTCATCCAGCCTAGATTACTTTCTAATTTCCAGGTTCATTGCTAGGTTACATCTTCAAATCAAGAAAAAAAATTATGTATATGAAAAACTAGATTTATGAACATCATGCAAATGGTCATCCTACCAAAGGCAATCTGTGCATTCAATGCAATCCCAACACAACTCTTCACAAACATGGTAAGAGCAATTCTCAAATTCATCTTGAATGGCAAAAAACCCAGAATAGCAAAACCAATTCTTTTTTCCTTTCTTTATTGGATATGTACTTATTTACATTTCCAGTGTTATAACCTTCCCAGTTTCCCCTCCAGATACCCCTTATCTCATTCCCCTTCCCCCTGCTTCTAGAGTGTGCTCCCCTACCCACTCAGCAACTCCCTCCTGCCTTTCTGCCCTAGCATTCCCCTACACTGAGGCTCAAGCTTTCATAGAACCAAGGGCCCCTTCTTCCACAGAAGCCCCACAAGGCCCTCCTATGCTAAATATGCAGGTGGAGCATGGGTACCTCCATACTCTTTGGATGATGGCTTAGTCCCTGATTCTTTACAATAAAAGAATAGCTGGGGAAATCACCATCCCTGAACTCAACTCTACTACAGAGCAATCATGATAAGAATTGTATGGTATTGGTACAGAGACAAAATATTGATCAGTGATATAGAACTGAAAACCCAGAAATAAAACCACATACTTATGCAAACTTGATCTTTGACAAAGAAGCCAAAATATACAATGGAAAAATGAAAGCATCTTCAATAAATGGTGCTGGTCTAACTAGCTGTTTGTATGTAGAAAAATGAAAATAGACTCATTTGTCACCTTGCACAAAGATCAAGTTCAAGTGAATCAAGGATTTCAACATAAAACCAGATACACTGAATCTAGTAGAAGAGAAAATTAAAAAGAGCCTTAAACCCATTGGCACAGGGAGAAATTTCCTAAACAGAACTCCAATGGCTCATGCTTTAAGATCAAGAATTGATAAATGGGACCTTATGAATACTGGCAAGGTTCTGTAAGACAAAGGACATATTCAATAAGGCAAATTGGTAGTCTACAGACTGGGAAAATATTTTCAGCAAACCCACATTCTATAGAGGTCTAATATCCAAAATATGTAGGGAACTCATGAGGCTAACCACCATAAAACAAAACAACCCAATAAAAAATGGGGCATAGAACTAAACTGAGAATTCACAACAGAGGAGACTTGAATGCCTGAGAAGCACCAAAAAATGTTCAAAGTGTTTAGTGATCAGAGAAATGCAAATCAAAATGACCCCAATATTCCACTTTACACCAGTGAGAATGGCTAAGATCAAAACCTCAGGTGAAGAGGCCCAACAAGCACCTGAAAGAGTCAGATGCAGATAATTGTATCCAACCAATTAACAGAAGCTGATTGAATGGTTGAATTAGGGAAAATCTGGAAGAAGCTGAGGAAAAGGAAGTAATAGCTTCCAGGAAGGAGGATCTGAGGTGGGGTGAGGTGGGAGTGAGTGGGTAGGCTAGAGGGATGTGTAGGCAAGAGAGTAACCTTTCAGAGGCAAAGTGGAGGGAGATTAAGTGAAGAACTATTAGAGAGGGGACCAGGAAGGGGAGCAACATTTGTAATGCAAATAAACAAAACTATAATTAAAAAAATAGAAAAACTAGATTGCTTATGAGGAAGAACACACAAATTTGTTTCCTGACCTACGTGTATGCACAGAGGCTCATCTGGCCATGTATATACACACACACACAAACACACACACACACACACACAACAACACATACACACATGAATGTGTATATATGTGTACACTCATATGCACATTTACACATATACACACAAGCAGGCACATATACACCAAGTAGACACATACACACAAAGTAACCTAGAATTCTGTAACGTAAATATTTAGAAAGCTCCTAGAAATACTTTTGGAGACATTTGGCCAAAGTGATCTTAGAAATTAGATTACAGAGAGACGCTCAACTATCTATTGGTGATCTGAAAATAACACTTTTATTTCCTTTTAAAATGTTTTATTTTAATTACTGTAGATACACCCACAGAGACAGACAGACACAAACACACACATATGCAAACACACATACCCATGCCTGCACAGGTGCACACACACACAACAAACATGCAATACTTTTCAGAACTCATGACCAGCTAGAATAAGTAGCTTGAAAATATAATATGTAGTAAATCTTAATCAGAGATTTTTGATAAACACTTCATGTATACAAGTTGGTAGTCTCTGTTCACAGAAGCAAGTTTCATTAACATTTTAGAAAATGATATATAATAGTGAAGTTAAATATAAATATTCATTCTTTTACATGCAAGTTTTAACCATGGAAGTTGTAAGTTCCACTTTAAAAAAAATTTCTGAAAGGTAAATGTAAGCATAACCAATATCTTCATTACTGAGAGCAAAGTTTCTAGGTACCTTCAAGACACAGAACTTGTAATAAATTTAATCAGATGTTGTATCATGTGTTTTTAGCAACCAAAACAAAGCCTTGTGTAGGGTCCTCCTCATTCTTTGGGAACCATACATCTACTGGTCTAGGATTGTAGGTGAGGATGAGCATCTGTATTGGACTATAGGTATTATGCCTGGAGGTCAGAATGTATGTTCTGTCTACAATTATCTTACCCTAATAAATTCCTAGACTCCAGAAGATGAGTTTCAGTCACTGATGTGCAGTGAGTACATTATAATTGATTACCACATACAAAGCATCATTCTCCTGTTCCATTATTAACTAGCTACTGCACTCTTCTGTCAGCTAATTTCATACAGAATTTTTACTAATAATTTGTATGCATTTTTTTTAAATAGTCTATCATGACATTTGAAAACTAATGCTGTTTCTGTTGTACTCAGGTCTATTCCAGTGATGGTAAGTTATGTACACTCCTCCTAATTATTCAAGAATCAACTTGCTGTTAGCAATTAGATAAGTGCATGTAGTCAGTAATTAAGATCTGTTAAAAAGACAGTGCACACAGGGCTTGCATGTTTTATTTATAGTTTTGTTACCATAGGAGATTAAATCTACTACATTTACTAGTATAAACTTAAATACCTTAAAATGGAGTTATGACTTGACATGTAGGTAGGTTCTCTGCTGAGTGACAGAGACACCTTCAGATAGAAAAATGCAATTGAATTAAAAGGGTTTCCCATAGTCAGCATTTAATATGATTTTTCTATGACTCTATAAAGTTAAGAAGCTTACATCCAGCAGCCTCAGATCTTCTGTGTGGATTAGGTTTTACTGTCAGTATGCATGTACATTTTGGGTAGAGTTCAAATTTCTCTTTAAGGGACTTGCATTTTGGGCAGCACCCAGTATTTGGTTAGACATACAGAGACAGAACAATCTATTGAATCTATGCATGAATTTTAACAAGCTCTTTGGATGCTGGTGTGAACATTAAAATTTGAGAAGCAATGCCTTAAATTATTCATTTATTGTTGAGGCCTGGGACTTCAGTAGTAAAAAAAAAAAAAAAAAAAAAAGTATAGAATTTACTGACTTGGAGTCTCTGCATTTTTGCTGAGGCTTTATTCATATCATCTCAAGAAGAAACTGTTTAAGTTGAACAAGAAAAAAAAAAAAGGAAATCCCCCCCCCCTCTCTCCTGCTTTCTTTCTTTCTTTCTTTTCTTCTTTCTACTCATCTTTTCTTTTGCAAAAACCATGTGGACAATTATATGGTAATGGAAAAATACACTAATGGTAACTCCTCTGTATTTTACATATGGATTTTAAAATCATTTGGTCTATTTATATTGTACCAAGGAGTGTGTTAGATAGTAAAGATATAACAGATGATTAGGGACTGTAAAACAGTTCTCATTAGGGCCTACGAAAATCTTATTAAAGATGGTGAATGACTGGCAGGCCTTTCATACACAAATTGCACAGAATTCTATTTAACTATTTGGTTTCCAGATAATTCTAATGTTCAGCATACCCCATTTGAAATCCCTGTGTCCTGATAAAACTGTGGGGGATTCCTATTTGCAGTTTAATTACTCTTTTAACTTTGACTAAGGACAGATAAAGGTGTGAGCTAAAAGCAAACACATAGGTCTGTAATCTGAGCTTCCAAATCTGGTCCTCCTGTTGCCAAGGAGAAGCTACTGTAACTGGAAAGACAAAATGCCTTCTAAAAAAAGCAAGGAAGTATGACCTTCCCATGGTTGTATCAAAATCTGCAATCATTGTCTCTTCCCAAATACAGGATTCTGTAAGTTGCAGCTCTGCTTCTGGTAGCAGCAGGACACACATGTTAGTAATTTCATAATATTTTTGTTTGTTTGAGACAGGGTGTATGTATCTCTGGTTGGCTTGGAAATCACTATTTAGACCAGGATCCTGAAAACATACAGAGCCCTCTATCTATCTACCTTTACTTCCAACATAGTGGGATTAAATGTATGCACCATATATATTGCATAATATCATGATCTTCATATCTTCAGAAAAGGGTCAAATCAGGCTTTGAGTGTACTGCCTTTCTAGAGTTTTATTTTCCATAATAGCCTTGCTTTATCTCTAGTTCAGAACCAGCTGGAAATAACAGTATTTCCTCCACTTTTTGAACAGGAGCCATCTCTGAGGTGAAGAGTGATATCTCATTCCATAGTCTGGAGTTTTTTTTTTTTTTTTTTTTTTTTTTTTTTTTTTTTTTTTTTCTCTCTCTCTCTTACTATTCACATCCATGCCAGCTGTAGGCTTTCCTTAGAATGCCACACGACTACTCAGTGCCTTCTCTTTCTGACAGTCCATGGCAGATGTGTGGGATTTGATGTCTTGTAAATGCTTTTCAACAGCACAGAAATGGTATTTCTTGGTGGCTGTCAGCCTTGTACAATGGTTGATGTATAATGATTTATCATGTTTAATCAGAAATTGCAACTTGCCTCCAAATGAAAGAAACAAAGCACACATTACAGGAAATTTATGACTAAATCTATTTACTATTTATGAAGAATGTAAAAGATTCGTATTTTTCAAAGAATAACTGTAAAGGTTGAAAACAATTCTCTAGCTGCTTAAGATTCCAGTTCCTTAGCTTAAAGCTTAGTGTAGAATATTTCTGTTTCAAGATCTGCTTTTTAAATAAAGGACTTTTTTTATGTAGTTGTCTCACTTTGCAGAGCACACTGGGGACATGATGATGCTCACAGGAGGACTCCTTTTATGTAGAAACTAGTTCTTTCTACTTTAGTTTCCACTAATCCAGACGTCAACAAGCATACAGTGAAGTGATTTTAGAGAGATTTGTTTCTGGGGTTGAAGGGTATTCATGAAATAACAAGGGGTATAAAGGTGTAATTTTGTAAGTAAACATACCAAAATGTCATATCCTGATCTTAACCTTAGGGAAGGCTAGAAAATATTCCCACATAGGCACACCTTCCCCAAAGCCATGGGTATTTCTCTTCAATGACAGTAGAAAAGGGCATTAAAAATGGAAAGTTGGCTATGTATCTAACCATATCCAGCGAACTTATCTGGTCTCAGGTCATCTAGACTTAAAAGAATCTACTGACAGAGTGTGTTTACGTCCCCTTGTTGGCAGAAGAGGCAGATAAAATAGGAAGATATTTATCCCAGAGTAATGTCATGTCTCAATCCATAACCTTTCCTCTGGCCTCTGGTTGGCTAGCTGGACAAAGAGGCATGCATGCATTATAACTTTTGGACTCAGGTAGTTTACCTTAGACAATTAGGTTTCTATTTTAAAATAAATTCATTTTAAAATTATAAACCTAGCTTGAACCCTAGACTTGTACCTGATGCTAAATGTTCAAGGTAGTTATTAAAGTGGCTTTTAAAAATCTTCCTATTCTGTCTAGTGAAAGCTTAAAGAAACCACTGCTGAGTAAGACAGGCTTACAGTGAAGAAAGAGCTGGGTGTTGGAGAAGTGATTGACTTGAATGATTTGTTCACTGTTAAACCACCACTTGAGGTAGAATTTTTAGAATGATCAATTTTAATTTTAGTATTTTATAGGTTAAAATTCAGAATTACATTCTACATTTAAAAGCAATGTTTACTGAAGAACACTTAGGAAGCTAATGTAACTTTCTCCTGTTGATTAAAAAGCCATCCTAAAAACATCCACCCTCAATTTGATTACTTTTGGTTTGGTTTGGTTTGGTTTATGTTTTTTAAGTACAGACATGGCAAGGATTTTCATTTTACTAGTTCCAGCTCCAGAAAGTTTTTTAAATGAAATCAAACTTTGTTTAGAATGTGTGGCTTCTTTTCTTCCTCGGTCAGGGAGCACCAAGTAGAAGAGATGCCATGGTCTGATTTATTTCCTTTTAGTTGTCCTTACTTAAGATTTGTTTTATTTTTGTATTAGTGTGTGTGTGTGTGTGTGTGTGTACACGCTTGCATATTTGCATGTGTGTGTGTGTGACATGTATGCTGGTTCTGGCAGGGACTGAAGAAGATATGTATGCTGGTTCTGGCAGGGACTGAAGAAGATATGATAGTGGGAGACTTTAATAGCCCACTCTCACCAATGGACAGATCATGGAAACAGAAACTGATCAAGGACACTGCAAAACTAGCAGAGACTTTGAACCAACTAGAATTAATAGATATATATAGAACATATCATCCTAAAGTAAAAGAATACAACTTCTTCTCAGCATCCCATGGCACATTCTTGAAAATTGACCACATAATTGGACACAGAATGAGCCTCAATCGATATAAGAAGATTGAAATACTCCCATGCATCCTCTCAGATCACCATGGTCTATGGTTGATCTTTAACAACAACAAAGACAAAAAAAGCCTACTTACACATGGAAACTAAACAACACTCTGTTAAACAATAGCAAGGTCAAAGAAGAAATAAAGAAAGAAATTAAGGACTTTCTAGAATTCAACAAAAACGAAAACACAACATACCCAAACCTATGGGATGCAATGAAAGCAGTACTGAGAGGAAAATTCATAGCCCTAAGTGCTTCCAAAAAGAAACTAGAGAGAGCTTACATCAGCAACCTGACAACACAGCTAAAAGCCCTAGAAAAAAAAGGAAGCAGATATACCCAAGAAGAGTAAACAGCAAGAAATAATCAAAATTAGGGCAGAAATAGATCAAATAGAAACAATAAGAACCATTGAAAAAAACTACAAAACAAAAATTTGGTTCTTTGAGAAAATCAACAAGATTTATAAACTCCTAGCCAAACTAACTAGAGGGCAAAGAGAAAGTATACAAATTAACAAAATCAGAAAGGAAAGTGGAGACATAACAACTGAAACTGAGGAAATTCAAGAAATCATCAGATACTACTACAAAAACTTATACTCCACAAAATTGGAAAATCTGGAGGTAATGGACGAATTCCTACACAGGTACAAGATCCCAAAGTTAAACCAGGACCAAATAAAACATCTAAATAACCCTATAACACCTAAAGAAATAGAAGAAGTCATCAAAAGCCTCCCAACCAAAAAAAGCTTAGGTCCAGACGGGTTCAGTGCAGAATTTTATCAGATATTTATTGCAGATATAACACCAATACTCTCCAAACTATTCCAAAAGATAGAATCAGATAAAATGATACCCAACTCATTTTTTGAGGCTACAATAACCCTTGTACCTAAACTACACAAAGACCCTACAAGGAAAGAGAACTTCAGACCAATCTCACTTATGAACACTGACGCAAAAATACTCAACAAAATCCTTGCAAACCGAATCCAAGAACACATTAATAAGATCATTCATCATGACCAAGTAGGATTCATCCCTGGGATGCAGAGATGGTTTAATATACGGAAATCAATCAATGTAATCCACCATATAAACAAACTCAAAGAACAAAATCACATGGTCATCTCACTAGATGCTGAGAAAGCATTTGACAAGATTCAACACCACTTCATGTTAAAAGTCTTGGAAAGAACAGGAATCCAAGGTCCATACTTAAACATAATAAAAGGAATATACAGCAAACCAACAGCCAACATCAAACTTAACAGTGGGAAACTTGAAGCAATCCCACTAATCAGGGACTCGACAAGGCTGCCCACTCTCCCCCTACCTATTCAACGTAGTACTGGAAGTCCTGGCTGGAGCAATTAGACAGCAAAAGGAGATCAAGGGGATACAAATCGGAAAGGAAGAGATAAAAACATCACTCTTTGCCGATGACATGATAGTGTACTTAAGTGACCCCAAAAATTCCACTAGAGAACTCCTACCGCTGATAAACAAGTTCAGCAAAGTGACTGGATACAAAATCAACTCAAACAAATCAGTATCCTTCCTATACTCAAAGGACAACATGTGGAGAAAGAAATTAGGGAAAAGGTACCCTTCACAATTGTCACAAAAACTATGAAATACCTTGGTGTGACTCTAACTAAGCAAGTGAAGTACCTGTACGACAAGAACTTCAAACCTCTAAAGAAGGAAATTGAGGAGGATCTCAGAAGATGGAAAGATCTCCCATGCTCATGGATTGGAAAAATCAACATTTTGAAAATGGCCATCCTACCAAAAGCAATCTAAAGATTCAACGCAATCCCCATCAAAATTCCAACACAGTTCTTCATGGAACTGGAAAGATCAATGTGCAATTTCATATGGAACAACAAAAGACCTAGAATAGCGAAATCCTTCCTCAACAACAAGAAAACATCTGCGGGAATCACTATCCCTGACCTAAAGCTATATTACAAGGCAATTGTGCTGAAAACTGTATGGTACTGGTACAGAAATAGGCATGTGGATCAATAGAATAGAATAGAAGATCCAGAAATGAGCCCTCACATATATGGTCACCTGATTTTTGACAAGGGGCCATAAACATTCAATGGAAAAAGGACAGCCTATTCAACAAATGGTGCTGGTCCAACTGGCACTCAACATGCAAAAGAATGAAAATAGACCCTTTCTTATCTCCTTGTACAAAGCTCAAGTGTAAGTGGATTAAAGATCTCCACATTAAACCAGATACACTGAAACTATTAGATGAGAAAGTAGGGAAAACTTTAGAACATATAGGCACAGGAGAAAATTTCCTGAACAAAACACCAATGGCTCAAGCTCTAAGGTCAAAGATTAACAAATGGGACTTAATGAGATTGCAAAGTTTCTGTAATACTAAGGACATTGTCAAGAAAACAAAACTGCAGCCAACAGAATGGGAAAAGATTTTTACCAACCCCACATCAGATAGAGGCCTAATATCCAAGGTATACAAAGAACTCAAAAAGCTAGACACCAGAGAATCAAATAACCCTATTAAAAAATGTGGTACAGAGCTAAACAAAACATTCTCAGTTGAGGAATATCGAATGGCTGTGAAATATCTGAGGAAGTGCTCGACATCTTTAGCCATCAGGGAAATGCAAATCAAAACAACCCTGAGATTCCACCTCATACCAGTCAGATTGGCCAAGATCCAAAACTCAGACTACAACAGATGCTGGTGAAGTTGCGGAGAAAGAGGAACACTTCTCCACTGTTGGTGGGGTTGCAAACTAATACAACCACTCTGGAAATCAGTCTGGTGATACCTCAGAAAATTTAACATAATACTACCTGAAGACCCAGCTATTCCACTTCTGGGCATATACCCCAGAGACACCTTAGTACACAACAAAGATATATGCACCACAATGTTCATAGCAGCTCTATTTATAATAGCCAGAAGCTGGAAAGGACCCAGATGTCTTTCAGAAGATGAATGGTTACAAAAATAGTGGTACATTTACACAATGGAATACTACTCAGCCACCAGAAACAATAACTTGACCAAATTCTTAAGAAAATGGCTGCATCTAGAGAATATCATTCTGAGTGAGATAACCCAGTCACAAAAGAACAGACATAATATGCAGTCACTGATAATGGGATGCTAACCCCAGAGGCTCGCACTGCCCCAGAAACAACTCACAGACTGTATGAAGTCCAAGAAATAAAGAAAACAAAACAAAACAAAACAAAAATATCTCTATACAACAAGAAAACTTTGACTATTTCCATGTTACATTTTTTACATGTACTTTATGCTCATTGTAACTATTAGTTTCCAATGTATACTATCAAACCTTTAAAAAAATCAAGTACTGACTAAAAATATATATTCATACAGTTTTATGTAAAAATTATTTTAAAACCTGAAAAAAGTACTGACAAAAATATATTGTATAATTTTATGCAAACAATGCTTAAAATCTGTACATTTATCTTTGTTTTGTAAAATAAAGAAGCCTGTAGGCCCATAGGATAATGCTTATCTCTAAAATCTCCCTCTTAAGAGTAATATGACTTTTGAATGTTAATTAGTATCTGTACTTTGAGTTCCTTACCTGCCTTCTGAGCCTTAAGTTATCTCTTATGGTTATACAAATAAATGAGTCAACTAAAACTAAATGCTTGGCACACGGGATGCTGGACAGGTTACGTGTTCCATATGTACATCCCAATTCCGAGAATGAATGCTATGACATCACTGAGGTAATCTCCCAGCATTGAACACCCTCTTGTATGCTGCCTCTTTTTCTATATTATAATTAAAATATCTTTTCCATGGTCCCCTGCTTTTCCCCTCTCTTAACATATCCCAGTGGCTGGTTAAAAGCTAGTTTGCCCTTCTTATTGAGGTGATCTTCTCCTTAGATATGGAATGGCCTACCTCAGCCTTATGTCCAGAGTTTTGCGCACTGTTGGAATTATGTCAGTGTAGTTAGAGCTGACGTGACATATGCTAATTGCTAAGAATAGTAGAGGACACATCATTCAGCATGGCTCAAAATGATATTGTTTACAAATATGAAGTCTATATTTAAATGACATGTGTGTGGTGCTTTTATTTACTATGCTACAAGGTTAGAGTCTATCAAATATATTCACTTAAAGAGAATGTCTAAGAAGTAGGCTCGGCTAGTTTTTTTTTTCCTCCTACTTCAGCATATGAGCATCTTTGGCCATAGATTTCTAGTCTTGGGACATGATAATGCATGGAATATTGTGTAAAACTAATAATTTAATTCTCTTTGTGTAGTCTTCTAACTCTAGACTCCAATCTGTTTTGACTAGCCTCCATTCTCCTAGATAAATTGCCACACACGGCTACCTAAAGTTAGCCTTCTTTTGTGTGTAGAAGAAAAGACTATTTCCAGTCTACACTCTGAAACTGAGTCTTCGATAATGAAAGATTTTTTGTTGCTATTCTCTCCTTGGGTTAGAATGAACATATCAGTTCAAAGATCTTGCTGTTCCTTAATGAGGATATGTGGGGTATAATGAGGTGAGAACGAGCTTGAAAAACCTGTGTCTCTAATTCCTGGCTTGTTGCTTAACCTCCACAAACTTAAGTTGTACTTTTGTAAGTAGAAATAATACCAGTTTCTCCAGCCTGATACTCTTATGAGATGATGTTATATAAATAAGTAAATAAGAAAAAAGGGCATGAAATGTAACATGTGGAAGAGTGCTTATAATAAAAATATGGTGGTCTTTGTTTTTCATCTCTTCCCAGAATATATATATATATATATATATATATATATATATATATATGTGTGTGTGTGTGTGTGTGTGTGTGTGTGTGTGTGTGTGTGTGTGTGTGTGTGTTTATGTGCCCTCATGTGTAGAAAAATATGGTTGTTCACGTAGCATGACTCATATATAGAGGTCAGAGGAAAGCTTGGGTTTTGGTTCTTGCCTTCTACCCTGTTTGGTGGTAGGGAATCATGTTTTCTATGATGAACACCCTCAAGATTCCAAGGATTCACCTATCTCCACCCCCTATCTATCTCTAGGAAATCTGTGATTGTGGATGCTCATGCTTCACTTCATAATTTTACTCAGATTCTGGGGAATTGAATGCAAGAACTGCAAGTTTGCTCAGCAAGTGTTTTTATGCACTGAACCATCTCCCTAATCCCACTATACTGTTTTGTTGACAAGATATCTCTGTTTCTGTCTCTTACTCTGTCTCTGTCTGTCTGTCTCCATCTCTATCTCTGTCATTCTGTGTCTGTCTCTCACTCTGTCTCTGTCTCTCTGTCTCATCTCTCTCTCTCTCTCTCTCTCTCTCTCTCTCTCTCTCTCTCTCTGTGTGTGTGTGTGTGTGTGTGTGTATGTGTGTGTGTATGAATATTTTTCCATGTGTTCATAGAAATTGGTAACAAAACACTTGTCAAACACTGATGCCATAGGTTATCCACTCAAAGGACAACAAAGACATGCTAATTGACTTTGGAAATAAAAGTAAAAACCTCCTCCAGTCAGCGTCAGAATCCCCAAGATGGCCAACCACAGGGCCAGTAGGTGTAGAAACATGTCACAGACTTGGTGAAAGTCTATTCTCAGCATTGAGTGTCTAAGCTGACTGTGCTGGTAGTGAGAAGTGGAAATCAAGATTAGATTGTATATGGCAGCCACTATTGTGGCACTGGACAACGCCTCCCTAGGATAAGATCTACAACTACAGAAGATCACCAACTCCAGAGAGTTGTTAACAGCTTAGGATAGAGTTGGGGAAATCTTTCTAGCTGAGAGATTGCTAGTTGAAATAAAGAATCAAATGTTTAATTTTATTTGATGCTAAATAATTTACATTTCAGCAGGCCTATATAGCTGATGGTTACTATGTAAACTGACTGTTATAATTCAATTCATGATAGTCATATGAGGATTTAATTTTACTGGCAAATGAATAGAGCTAGAAAAAAACTCATTCAGAGTGAGGTAAGCCAGACTCAGAAAGACAAACATGGTATGTACTCACTTATATGTGAATATTATTCATTCAATAGATGATAGCCAAGCTACAGTCTGTAGACTCAGAGAGGTTAGGTAAAGAGGAGGGCTTTGGGGAGGACACATGGATCTCCTGGGGGGAAATAGAGTAGATTTGACAGGTGGTATGAGTGTGGGGAAGGGATCTGGTGTTGGAAAAGATGGGATGGAGGGAAAGAATGTATATAAAGATGGATGCAATTGGTATCATTTGGGGAACAGTATGGGAGCCTAGTGCAAAAGAAATTCCTGAAATCTATGAGGGTAATCCTTGAGGACTTCTATTCATGGTGAATATGGAATCTAAATTGGCTATATCTTATAACTAGGTAAGGTTCTCAGTGGCAGGACTGAGTTACATTCTCCTGAGTTATTGGCAATGGGGATCCCTTGATGATAGCCCAACATCAATGGCTGATGTTACAATAAGGGTTGTTCTCCACAAACTGACATCAAGGCCCTATTGCCAATGACAACATCTCTACATCTTATTGAAAATGAAGAAATCATGATTGTATCTGCCTGAAACCTTCAGTCCAATGTTCCAGTCTCTTTGGTGCATGGAGGTACTATGCAGGTTTCCAAAGAAAAATGTAGATTTTTGACCTGAAAATTCTTCTGCCTACAAGATGTGATAGAGTCATATTTGGGCAGAACTTGTGGGAGTGCCATACCAATGTCTGATTTAACATGAGGCCCATACAATGAGTGGAAGTCCATGTCCAACATGGCTTAGATAGCCAGGAATAACAACTGACTAAAAAAAAAAAAACTCAGTGAAATGACTTATTGTGAAATGTTGCTATTCTCATAATGTCTTGTTTAGCTGTCATCAGAGAGGCCTCCTCCACCAGCAGATGGGAATAGATACAGCGAACCAACGCCAGGCATTATGCAGAAAGAAAACTAAGTATGAGTTCTCCATTGTGTCCCTACACTCAGAGCTTAGGGAGACCCTTAGAAGAATGCGTAGAAAGATTGTAGGGGTCAACAGGGACTTGGAGAACACAGCCTACTGAATCAACCAAGCAGGGTACATGTGGGCCCACATAAATTGAAGCTGCGGACACTGGACCTGCAGCAGTCTGTATCAGGTCTTTTTCGCATATATGTTATGGCCCATAGCAAATTATTGAAATGTTATTTTATACTAAGTTCAGTACATAATATGATAGACTCAGTTAATCTCAACAACACCTGGGTTTTCTAGGTAGATCCTGTCCATTTGAAAAATGAGGAAATTTATACAAAGTAAGTTATGTGCTCATATCACTATCTAGAGGAGGGGAATTCGACCTTTTAGCACATGCTATGTTGTTAACTACACACGTGTTGAGCCCTATTCCCAGATAGCTCAGGATGCATGGAGACTCTGGATTCAGCAGCAATGGGGACTGACACTGCACTCACACTGTTCTCAGGAGTAGGCTCATGCTGCAACAAGTCTGCTCAATGCAGGTTGCCCTTATCATTTTCACTGCCTGTGTAAGGCGGAGTGTAAAGCCCCAGTGAAAATGTTAAAATATGGAATCTCTTTGAGGATGCCGGGTCTTTAATGTATGGGTTCTCTCTTGAGTCTCTTGAAAGGATTCCTTGAAGACCTGCCAGTTCACTTTGCTTGCTGAAGTAACTCTGGCCCACTTAGGGGAAAAAAAAAAAATCAAAAAGCAAGATGCACTGATATAGCCTCTTGGTGGGTGTTGTCATGGAGACCAGGGCTTAAACAATGGTGCTTTTCTTCCCCAGTCAGAGACCCAGCAGGCAGCTTCATTTTCACTTTGTCTGAAGGGGCAGCAGACTGAAGAGCCTCATGCGGATCTAGGGTTACTTTCAGTTGATATGGTAAGTGCCCCTTGTGTCATAACTCCAAGCTGCTCCATACTTGTATTCTTGGGAAGCCACGGGTGTTGTGGTTAATGGCATCATGTCACTGCTGAATGGCATGTGGTGGTTACTAGGGTGACAAGGTTTCTTCTAAACTGGACATGGATAAGAATCAACAAACCATCTTTGCCAATCCCTTCAATGTTCCAGTGAGTAAAGATTTGAGGAAGAGATGATTTAAATTTGACTTTTGGGTTAGTTATTTAGGAATTCTTTATGGCCAGTCTTCTACCCCAAATAGGGTTTATATAATCGATCTTTGATATTTCCTTAAACACTTGAGGTACAAGCAAGTATCTCTAATTTAATATAAATGTCACTGCCATGGTCTCAGTCTAAATAAATTTGTGCCTAAAGTCAGAAAACATGGGCTGAATTGTGAAATGTAATAAAAACTGATTGCATTTAAATGCAGCCTCCCAGATAGCTTGTTTGCTGGCTCACCGAAGCTTTGGCTTTCAGAAACAATTGCTGCAGAATGAATCAATACTAAGTAGATTGACGACAGGTCATGTGATTTATGGATATTTCCATCTGAAAATCTCACAGATTTTTCCAGACAAATATAAAATGCAAGAGGATTGTTTGACTCAAACATATTGGGAGTGTTACAGAGAGAAGCTGCAGACAAAATGGCCAATAGGAGAATGGGAAAGTTGCAGACTCTTACATTCTTTTCTAGAATAGAAATAGAAAATCCCAGTTAATTTAAGGTGATAGGGTAAAACTACTAGTTAATATTTGCCTAACTATTGGGATGCCCATTCATTCTGAATTGTTTGATCATTACCTAGCCCCTAACACTACCATATAAAATAAGGTATCATACGAATGAGCAGAACTACACTGTGAAGGTCTGTGCTAGATAGTTACATTGCCTGCCTGTCAAAAAGAAGAATAGCAGAATAAAACAACTAATATCTTAGCTTGGTTTAGCTTGTTTTGCATTATCTTGTAGTAGGGTATGTATCCAACTGAAGCTAGTTTCCTCAATGACCTTGCCTATAATGAACTGAGAACTAAGTACCCGCAAGAGACTGTCTCTGGGATGCATGCATGTCAACGGATAACAATACATCTCTGTTATATGTTTTCTATCTCCATTTCTGGGTATCCAAATAATTTATTCTAGAGTAATATTTCAAAATTACTTTATCCTATAATTTCTCTAATTCTTTTGGAATTTGGGGGAGCAAATTGCTAAACCACTTAAGCCCAAGCTCATTTAAACTGTGCTGGATCTCCATTCCTGAAATATATTAGTGTGTTGGGAAAAAAGACTTTCTGGGAACACTTAAAATGCAGGCAGACCCTTGCTTTGACCTTTGGCTTGACTGTGTGCCAGTGTAGATGGCCATTTGTAGTTGCATGTTACTGGAAGTAAAAAAACAGCTCAGGGCTATTCTGAACTTTAGCAAACCATGGAAAATTAAAAATAAAAGAAATTTGCAAAAATGACAAAAAGAGGAAAAAGAGAAGACAAGAAAATGAAAAGGGTAATTATAGTCCTTGAAAGTAGTGATTTGCAAGCTCTCCCTAGAAAGCTAGTTTAATTGAGTTTACAGCTACACTTACGATAGTGATAATGAGCCTGGTAGCCAGTAGATAAATATATTTCTCTCTCTCTCTCTCTCTCTCTCTCTCTCTCTCTCTCTCTCTCTCTCTCTCTCTCTCTCTCACACACACACACACACACACACATACACACACACACACACACAAACATACATGCTTTGTTATTGTACAAAGCATGTGGAGGGAGTGTTGAATCTGTGGTATGAATTGTAGTGCTATATTAAAAGGAAGTCCTAGTGCTAGTCACTAATGCCGGTGAGATCCATTCCTGGGTTTAATCATCTTTGCTTTTGCTCCCATAGCAGATATGACCAGTTGGAGCCTACTTTAACTGTATTACGTGAAGACCCATCATTTCAACTTAAAGCTAGCTGTAATCACCTCCAGAAGTCAGCAGACCTGACATAATGCTTCTGGATGGATGTTAACAAGTTATAACAGCTGAAATGTTCCTGGATTTGGAGGATTGCCTTCTTCTAAACTGGAAGTATTATGCTTAATTGTTCCAGTCACCAGAAGTAGTACTAAAGATAAAAAAGGGGGAAAGGAAGGAATGAGAGAGGGAAGCAAAGAAAAGAGCTAGTCTCATTCCTTTGTGGTCTTGTTGGATAATGGCTCTCCTGGAAAAGCAATATCAAGCACTCTACATTCAACTAATAAGAACAGGAAATGACAGATAGATGTCATCGAAAGTAAAAAGATAAATCAACACTTTCCAGATGTAGAACAATTCACCAGAAAATCCTTTGTTCAAGTCCCAATGTGGATGTCTATGCAGTCATTCAGTAACTGTCATGTATTGCTGGGGACAGAGGTGGCCAATGAGTATTCATTGGGTATCAATCAATTCTCAGCTTTAGTTTCTTGTGTGGCAATAGTGACTGGAAGACCTCCCTACGAGCCTAGTTAGTTTTTGTTTGTTTGTTTGTCTGTTTGTTTTTCCAAACTCCACCAGTAAGAATAAGATGCTGAGATTATTCTCAAAACCATAGCCAACCATACAGCTCCTATTATTTAATCACATTAGGATTTTTTAGATGAAGGTGAATGAGCGGCTGCTCCTTATTGGATTTAAGGTTGAAACACATTCAATTTTAAGGTAGCAGTGAGCATTTCTGGTTTTGTTAACTAATTTTGTTATATATTGGCATACAAGAAGACCAAATGTGTTTTCAATAGCAAAGATGAAAGGATTCCCATGCCTCTCTGTTATTCTGTCATTCACAATGTATAAAAAGATGGCCTTCGGTTTGCCAGCAGAACTGTTAAAATTAATCATACAGTATAGCATATATATATATATATATATATATATATATATATATATATATATATGTGTGTATATATATATCAGACAGTGTGAGCCTATGTATCCTGCAGCATCTTTGCACTGACAGCAATTTCTCTTTTCAATTCTCCAAGGCAGGAGACTCTTAATGACTATCAAAAGACCACAATGACCTATCTTGGGAAAAGTGTTTGCTGTACTTAGAGACAAGGTTAGCCAACTTCACTGGTTATCTACATGTCATTTCTCCAAATCTGATGGTTTATGGTAGACAAAATACAATACTAGGAGACAGGGAAATGGCTCACTTGATAAAGTGCTTGCTCTGTTAACATGAAGACCTAAATTCCTTCCCTGATAGCCATGTGAAACCAGTTGCTTCTAACCCAAGGCTCGGAGGAGTGGAATTTGTTGGATCCTTGGGAGTAGAAGTGGGACTAGCTGAAATGGTGAGCTCAAGTTTCTCTATGATACTTTGTCTCAGAAAGTGAAGTAAAAACCAAGTGAGAATAATATTCATTGGTAATCTCTGTTTTCTCTGTGTGTGCATGTTTGAATGTGTGTGCACACATATACATAGGTAATATACACAAAACATATAGTCAAACCTAAACTAACTTAGAAAAGAGAGAAAGGGATAAAAGATAAGTGAAAAAAAGAAAAAAGAAGGGATTGAAGGAAGACAGAATAAATAATAAAATGAAAGAAAAGAAAGGGGTGGGGAGAAAAGAAGGGGGAAGGACAGGACAGAGCTCAGAGTTAGTTAAGGACTTCAGTAGCATGCCTTCACATATGACTGCCCTTTACAATGGATGACTCCCCTATAAAGGACCCTAAGCTGTCACCATGTTGTCCCATTAATGGAGCTTGTTTCTATGGGAACCTGAGAATTAGATAAAATGGGGCTAATCCATGATCACAAAGATGCACAAGTCAAGCTACATATGTGACACTCCAACTACCACCACAAAGGTCATATTCCAAATTAATTTTCCTTATTCTTGACTAGAGATAATGACAACACAGTCAAGGTGATGACCAGCACTTGCCAATGTGAAGTAGCTATTTACATTAAAATCATCTAAGGGTTTGGGTCAGCTAAGCAGGAACACCAGTGAGTAGGGGATTGTGCTAGCACCTTCCTTGTACAATTTGAGACCTTGGAGATACTCTGAGAAAAGACAGATAGATAAAAAGTGATTCAAATCCATCTTAAACTTGAATAGGCAAAATAAATTATGTGAATATTCATGGAGATCACTAAGAAAATAATAATTACCTTAGAAAAAAGTTAATTTAAAATGTGTCCAAGTCTCAACACACACACACACACAGAGAGAGAGAGAGAGAGAGAGAGAGAGAGAGAGAGAGAGAGAGAGAGAGAGAGAGAGAGGGAGAGAGTCGGCAAATTTCAGGTATAATTTTAGTAATTACAAACCAGAAAAGATTCATCAATTAAATATTGAGATGAGCCTTCCTCATTGCAGTTGGAAAGGAGAGAATTCTCAGAAACTGACCTGGGTTAAGAACACATATTTTTCTTTTTAAATAAAAATGACATTTGGTTATAAAAGACAAAACTTGTCTTAACTGACTGGTTCCAAGTAAACCCACTCAGGTGATTAGAGAGCTACCAGTTATCCAGCCAGAAAACTTGGTGTATGTGTGTGAGTCTGAATAAGTCATGGTGGAACATATGCATGCAACAACCCCCAGTGACTAGAAATAGTTATTGGATCCACTAAGTCTGAAATTACATGTAATTCCTGAGTTACCAAGTAGGTTCCGGGAAGTGAACCCATATCCTCTGCTAGAGAAGTGATTGCTGTTAACCACTGAGCCATTTCTCCATCTCAAAACCATTTCTGACGAAAACTGTCAAGTTCGTGTGATTGGAATGATAAATGGTGTAGAAAATTTTAATAACAAAGAAGATAAATAGGAAAAATTTGATTTTGTGCTTTGGCTTAGTGCATCAAAAGAAAAATTAATTTTGTAAAGGAAGATACTTATATCAATTTCAGAATTTTCACATGAAACAACAATAAAACTTTGAAACCTGACTGCAACATAAATGTCTGCTCTTCCTTCTATATGACCTTGAGAGCTGTTTTTGTTTTCGTCCTGGAGAATATCATCCCACCTGCTGAGTTACAGACTGTTTTCTTCTTCATTCTTAGTTCTGTATACTAGTAGCTGTAGACGCACCAGGTTATAAGTAAGACTTAAACCCTTGAACTCACCAGTTTGCTATACAAAAGCACAGAGATAAAAGAAACTCCAAGCCCACACAGGCTGCATCCTGAATATCATGCTCTAAGACAACATTTCTTTAACTCATATTCAGCCACTTTGCAGAACAATTTCTAGTCCCCAAAGATTCCCCATTATTTTTACACATCAGATTTTTTTTTTTTTTTTTGTGCACAATACTCTCTGTTTTAAGTATGATTGCTCCTATGGCTGCCTGGACCACCTTGCATACAGGACAGAACATGGTGCTTGCCAACCCTAGGTGGACAACTGATGTGCCTGTACTAAAAGAGCCCCCATCATCTAAAATTGAAATTGCTTACCTTAACATCCTCCATCATGTGTGAACTCCCTGAAGGCTTTGTCCATTTCTGTCTACCATTGATGTCACCTCAGGGCTGACTCAGGCTAAAGCTTCTGAGACATTCATTTGACTGTCCCCCCTTTAATAGGAGTCCCCTTGGTTCATAAATCTTGATGAGACAGAGCACAGAAATGCTTAAATGTACCCTGCAGTACAGTTTCCATGAAGCAAGGGCATGTTGTGTATAACTGTTCTGTGCTAGTAAAACTACTAAGTGGGAGATAAGCTGCAGAGCTGAAGTGGCAGGTATTAACTGGTTTCTGAGCTTGTACTGAGACATTAGTCCTCATGATATTTATAGCTGTATTTATTTTGTGATTCTGTGTCAACAGTGGGGTAGCCCTATATTTTTTGATTTGTTTTACTTAATGTTTCAATGTGGATTTAAAATTAAAGCAGTTGCCTGATTAACGGGTACCACACTGAATGTTAAAGAAAAAGAATCTCAACAGGATGCAAAGCCTTGTATGGCAAAGTTCTTAAAGGGATCGAGTTCTAAGTAACTTCAGGATATTAATGATAAAACCATATTATTTTAAGAGGCATCTAAAGAATATCATCCTGAGTGAGGTAACCGAGTCACAAAAGAACAGACATAATATGCAGTCACTGATAATTGGATACTAACCCCAGAAAGCTCTGAACACCCCAGAAACAACTCACAGGCTAAATGAAGCTCAAGAAAACAAAGGACAAAAAGTGAAACCCTCAGTCCTTCTGAGGAAAAATAATAAATGTATAGCACCCTCTCAGACTGTAGTACACCTGGACCTTAAATCATTAGTAATCCAAGAGCTAAGGTTATAGCCTTGTGGCAATTTTCAGTATTCACAGATCATTATGCTTAATCTATACTCAGCAAGAAATCTGTTTCCATGTTACATTCTGTCCTACATTTACTTTATGCTTATGATAACTAGTGGGATTTCAATGCATGCTATCAAACCTCTAAAAGAATTAAGTACTGACAAAAATATTCATGTAGTGTTATGCCAAAATGCCTTTAAAAATCTGTATATGTATCCCTCTTTTTTTTTAAATAAAGTTGTAAGAAAAAAATAAGATGCACTGATTTGGTATATGTGTATGTATATGCCTGGTACCTGTGTATGTATATGTCTGGTACCTGTGTATGTACATGTCTGGTACATGTGTATACTGGTACAGTTGTATATGTCACAACTGTCGGTTTTCAGGCATGCAAGTACAAGGTGACTGTGCATGTTTCTGCACCTACATGTGGAAGCCAGAGGGGTATATCCATGTCTTCCTTGATTGTTTTTGTTTCTTTACTGAGGCAGGGTCTTTGGCTGTACCCGAAACTTGTTATCCAGCTTGCTTTGGGGAATCCCATATTTCCCTTCCCAACTGCTAAGACTATAGGTACACTGTTACATCATCCGTAATCCAAACTTGATGCTTGGACAGTAAGCAATTTATACATTTAGCTACCTAGCCTGCCCTTATTAACTTAAAAAAAATACAATTCCATAAGTTGATATCTTAAGGATACTAAAATCTGAATACATGCTCTAAAAACAAATCTGTGCAAATATATAACTCAAGTTTATTTTATACCTAAATATATAAGGCAGGACTGAGCATTTTAGTATGAAATTATGACACAGAAACAACCAACTTCCTGGCTTGGGTCTAATATAGGGTTAGTCATATTCTTACTTTTTTAATTAGATTTTACAATAACTTGTTAGACAGATAGCACTTTGTCCAGCTGTACCATTTATAAATGAGAAGAGGAAGTAGTGTTGACTTGGCTGATGTCAGTTTGGGTATCTGACAGAGAGGGTACTTTTAAAACAGAGCTCTAATATAAAACATTTCTAACCATGTTATTTTTTTTTCATTTTGACTTTGTATTTGTTTCCTTCCATCTCTCATAAGCAAAGGCCAGACTTGCTGTATATGTTGTGTCTTTGTCGGGGGAAAAAGTGCCTGAAGTGAGGTTTTAAAAGCAAATTAACACAAGAGCAACTCTGGTACTTGCAGTTTCCCTTTACTATTTCTTTATTTTTATTGAACAACTATATTTTAAAAAACAAAGATAAATGTACAGATTTTAAGCATTTTTGCATAAAAGTATATGAATACATTTTGTCAGTACTTGATTTTTTTAAAGGTTTGATAATAGCCATTAAAATCTTACTAGTTACAGTGAGCATAAAGTACAATTAAAACAAGATGTAACCTGGAAAGAGTCAAAGTTTTCTTGGTGTGTAAAAATTAGGCATAATGGTTTTTCATTCTCTTTCTTTCTTTTTTTTTGGCCTTTGTTTTTTATGAGCTTCATGTAGTCTGTGAGTGGTTCTGGGGTATTCAGAGTATTTTGGGGTTAGTATCCAATTAACAGTGACTCCATAGTATGTCTCTTTACTATTTCATCTCCCTGAATACGACCGTACAGGAAAGGATTTAAAAATGGAGTCCTAAGCCATTTTCCTAGTTGACCTCGAGACACAGGTAGTTCTCATTATTAAGGTGAGCAGTTGATGCTTACTCTTTTAAAACACACAACCTGGACCATTGTCCAACTCCCAATTAATATGTATATAATAATAATAATAATAATAATAATAATAATAATAATAATAATAATAATAATAATAATGGTATTAAATATATCATGCACCCTTCCTCTGAGTAGTTGCCTTTAAACTGATCAGGAAAGAAAATCAAAGACAAATATTTCTAGTATCTGTAGGACCATCAAAGGAAAACATAGTAATGAGTGAAAAAATTTGCCCTAATTGTGGCATGGAAAAAGAAAGACCATCTGACATTTTTTATCCTGTGATATGACCTCTCTGTGCACTCTCTCAGAATGTCCCTAATCAGAATCTGTGAAGATATATAAGCTAAGAATAAAGGTTGTTTTCATTGCTAAGCATCACTTACTAGCAGTATTTATTTTTAAATTTTTATTTATTTGTGTGTGTTTGTGTGTGTGTGGGGTGGGGGCATCACAGGACATTCTTCCAAATTCCGGGACTCTGCTCTTCTATTCTGTAGATCTAAGAGTGAAATGTAGGTCATCAGGCTTGTCAGCAAGCTCCCTTACCTATTAAGCCAATATGCAGAACCCTCACAATCCTTTTTATCTTAAAGGTAAACTCCACATAGTTTCCTATTACTTCCTTTAAACCAAGGACACCAACTGAAAATGGAGCTAAGAAGAATTTTTAAAAGATAGATATCTAATCTATCTTTTTTTTCTTCCTGGAGATGATTCTTTATCATTTATTTTCCGGAAGTCTCCTGTAAAAGAACTGCTAAATGAGGAGCTGCGCTGCAGTGTTTTGACAAGCATTTGTACTGCAGAGACTTGAAATCTCACTGGGGTAGAGTTACATAGTCACTGTAGGGAAGAATGAATGCCCTATTTAAAATCTAGGACAGATCATGTTGATCCGGGAAAAGGAAATAACTATGGGAACAATATATCTGAAATTAAAGACTGAGATGTTACATCTATCGAAAATCAACAAAAAATGTAATTAATTTCTGAAATTAATTGCATTTTGTCTTGAGTACTAAGTAAAATATTTAAGGCCAAGACACTATTTGCATGCAGAATATAATTAAAAAAAACATTTTGTAGGAGTCAGGCAGTGATCTGACACAGTCCCATGACAGAGACACACAAAGAGAAAGGCTAGAGGCTGAACATTGCTAAACAAAATGTTACTTTCCATGACAGAACCTCATTTTCTTAGATCTCTAAAGATAGGCCTTCCACCTATTGTGTTTAGAGGCAATAAGAATGAAATCTTTTATTCCAATCTACTACCTATTTTAAAACTTTTATGTTTAACTCTCTCTCTCTCTCTCTCTCTCTCTCTCTCTCTCTCTCTCTGTGTGTGTGTGTGTGTGTGTGTGTGTGTTTATGTACATGAAATTTCTGACATCCATGGAGCGTCAGAATCCTGGGGTGAAGCTGACAGTAGTTGTGTGCCTTCCAATTTGAGTCCTGGGAATTGAATTCAAGTCTTCTATGAACACTGTACAATCTTAGCTGTTTAGGCATCTCCCCTGCCTTTACACATCCCTCTCCATGGACTCCAGTCTTTATTTTTTCCTACCATTTGAAAGGCCCTGAATTTATCTAGCAAAACCTCTTGAAAGCAAGAGTTGTTTTTCACTTGGATTCTATTTTCTTAGCTGACATACAGAAATGATTAGGCTAGTGGCACTACTAAGAATAGCCATTCGAAGCATATATTGATTAATGCGATAACAAGGTAGTATATGAGCATGATCAGTTAACTGATGCTTTCAAGAAAGTTCATTCGTAAGACCAGTTGATACAGACATATAATCCACTGTGTTCAATACCATCATCTAAACTGCTAAACCCTCTGGCTAATTTTCTTAAACCTTTGTCATCTTTCTTTGACCCCTTCTCTAGTTTTAGAGAGCACTTAAGTTGGTTTGATTTCTCAGACAAAGAACTGTGATCAACAGATCATTAATCCCAGCCATAAAACTTTCTTGCAGTTATTTGTTGAACAAAAGAAAGAATGAATGAAAGGAGAGGAAGAAAAGGAAAAGAAAGAAGACAATTAGTCTCACACTGTTAGGACCAGTCACTCCTATTTTTGAACTTTTGTAAAAATGTGTACATTTTATTTGATGAACAGGATAATAGTAAAAGAAGTAGAGATTTGTACTTGACTTGTAAAGCCTGTCCCCTCTTTCCTTGCAAGTGGTCCATACCATCAGAATATGAAAAGCACAAATTTTAACATAATTTTTAACATCAATTATTTTAAAATAGACTTTGATTCAGAATAAACAGCACACGTTCTCTAAAACAACTGGCCAGTTGCTATACCATAACCAAATTCTCCAGCAAAGATACCAGGTAGTTAACTGGAGCTATCACTGAGCTCATCAAAAAGATCATTTTTCATAGAGATAGAATTTCATATTGTCATGCATGGTGTCCAGGAAAACTTCTCTATTCTTAGTGTAGACAATAACACACAAGCAAATGTAAAGGAGATTATTTTCTTACCTTTTGGGAAGCAGTCAAAAGCTATACTGTTGGTGGGATAGTGTACCAAGTTACGGACTTTTGTACACTCTTTCTTACTGGTGGTATACAGTCTACAGGAAAAGTAAATATATAGGAATATATAAAATAAATGTGCAGACAATATTCTTTTATATTATTATCAGTTTTGTTGATGTTGTTGAAGAAGAGGCTGCAGTAGAGACCCACAGACATTGTGTCCACTATTTCAGTGGCTACAATAGGCTGCTGTGATCCAGTTCACCACAATTCAGGTACCTCTCAACATGGGAGTGCTGGTGCCACTAGAAAACTGAAGGAAATGGGCTCTCCTTGTGGAACTTGTGCAGCTGGGGGAACCAGCCAACAAGTAACTGATCTATCTCATTCTCTCTTTCCTGCTGCGATCCCTTTTACCTTAGCCTAGTTCATTCTTGCTGTCCAGCTTTGCCTGGTTAGTCCAGAAGGATGAGTACAAATAGCGCCATGTTGAAGATGTTAGAAATCCAAACAGATGAGGAAGCAAAACAAAACAAGAAACATTAACAGATCAGCACAGCACAGGAATGTGTTCCAGATCCGCTATGCATTATTTCTTATGTATGATTTGTTGCCCACATCCACTTTCCAGCAGCCTACAGTTTCTTTAGTTAATCAAATACTTTCTTCCACTGACATTTTCATTTTATGTAATTTCTTTCTTTGAGACTAGCACAGGATGTTTCTTGCATTTTTTTCTTTTCTTTTCTTTGGATATTTTTTTTTTTTTTTTTTTTTTTTTTTTTTGCTTACATGCCACATGTTATCCCCTTCCCCAGTTTCTAGCCCATGCCAAATAGTAATAAAAATTTAAAGAAGAAAATAAACATTAAAATACATTTAGGTTGAAATTATCCTATTTTATATTTTATATCTGAGTCTACACATTGTGTGTAATCTGATATGGTCTTCCTCACAGTCTGTATTCCCATCTATTGTATATCACATGCCTAGCTTCTTTCTTTCAGGGTCATTTATCAGCAATAAACTCACATTTATCTGGTAAGTGAGAAAAGCCTTAGTTGTAAAGCTGCCTACCATGATTTTCTTCTACAGAACTTCCAGCATATACTCTGCATCTGCCCAAATGTTTTGACTTGAGTTATTTCTCAGCCTGGGAGTTGCTGACTTAGAAAATGGATGTTATCTTAGAACCAGGGCATGACCTCTCATTATTATTCAGTGCAATCTCTGTTCAAAGAAGTCATGAGATAAGAGGGTAATTCTCACAGAATCTGATAAGTGAGGCTATTCCAGATGAGGAAGATACAAGATCATACTCAGAAATGGCAATTAAGTCATGCAGTCCACCTATGAATATCATCCCTTCAGCTTGAAAAGGATCATAATAATAGTGATAGGTCACAGCCTAGCATGACCATATATCCTATTTATTTGGTATCTTTCAGTTTTCTAATATATATATATATTCATACTTAGAGAGGCCAAATTCAGCAGGAAGATGAACAGACCAGAATTTGAAGAGATTCTGAGGAGCAGCATCTTGGACTTAGCTAGAGTATACAAAATGACATTGGTTTTTCTGAATCCATGTGACAGAAATTAGCTATGTATAAGTAAAAATCTTGGAGCCTCATCCTAATGTACCCTGAGCATGTGAGTTTTCAATCTGAATATAGACACTGGGAAAAACTGTCCCGAGATTGAATATGGAATATATACACAGTATTCAGATAACATTAAGTTTTTGACAAGGGTGACCCTTCATACCAACAAAAGGATGTTTTTCTTTCAAGCAATCAGAATTTTAACTGAAGGAGCAACTTGAGAGGAATACTTCAGTCCTTAAACAGTAATGAAGTGAAGAGGGCAGTTTTAATGTCTGCACATTGTAAGCCAAGAAGCAAGCTTGTTTTCATGTAGACATGTACAGTGTGGAGGTAGATGAGTGAACACGGTCATGCACCAGATGGCAAGCTGGTGGTAAAGCAGAGCCGTTCAAGATGAAAACACTGCGGACTGAGGAAGATTCATGCTAAGTGTTCTGAACAAAGATGAAGTGGAGAGCATTTCTAGTCTATTAATTACTTTGTACTACATTCTATGAACTGGCCTGTCTTCTCAGATGTTTTCCACCACCTTAAAAAAAACAGTTTCCTTATTGGAAAGATGCATATTTTAAGTGCATATATTATTTATAATTTTTTCCCAGATTGCTTAAACTAAGCAAATATTTCAGTTTTTAAGCCTCCATTGCCAAAATTTATATTAAAGGATTTGAGCCATTCTTGGTTTTCAACATAATCTCATATCATGACATTTCATAGAATCACATCATTTTTGTATATCTTACTTACTTAAATTTTCAATACTAATCTTTACAAACACACACATATATATGTGTGTGTATATATATATATATATATATATATATATATATATATATATGCATATCTGTGACTTTAAGGCCACAGGTTCAAATGTAATTGCCAACTATGATATCACATTTTCTCCAATCAAAGTTTGTTTGGGGACTATTTTAATGATGCATATTTTTATCTCAAAATATTTCATTACTCTAAGCTGTATAAGTTCCAGATAAGTACTAATGCTTATATGACAGAAGTCAGACTCCACTGTGACTCAGACTGGGCATGCCCGAGTTAAACATTTGCCTTTGATATTTCCAAATAGCCAGACCAGTGATGTCCAGTGAAATATTTATAACCATGGCTGGTTATTTATTCAAAACAAAGTCACACAGAAACTAGACCTATTCTCTCATTTCGAAAGCTTGTGGGCTTGGGAGACACCAGTGTTTATGCTTGCTGTAGTAGATAGCAGAGATTCAGGACACACAGCTGCCTGCTGACAGTGCTTTTAGGTGACTTGGGAAGAAAGGGTCCTCTCAATGCTCTGCAAAAGCTGGGACATCAGAAACCCCAATGTTCGGAGGTACATGAATCTTTTTCTGTTGTTCCACCAATCTCTCCTTATTCTTTGTGGTGTTATAAGGCAATGCATACACAACACTAGAATTGCTAGAAGAATTTCAGAAATATTTTACACTGGTTGAGAGACAAATACTGCATTTAATTGTACTATTCTCTTCATTTTTTCTTTCCTTTTCCTTCTGTAGTATATATTATGACACTTTGTAGATACTAGAACAACCATACCATCATCAAATTTTTTAAAAGGCAGATGTACAACGAGTTCTCAGTCAATTTATTATAACGATTCCATCTGATACTAGAACATTTGAATTTTGGAGTTATTATGACAAGGCCTCTACCTGGGCAGCCTTCTCTAAATGTACGGTTATTACTCTCTCCTTACAATATAATAAGAAACACATATTTCATAGTTTAGCATGTTTCAGCAAAGACAGCTTCCCTCAAAACACCACTACCACCATCATTATAAAAACCACCATCATCACATCATTACTATCAATATTAGTAGTAGCAGTAGTTATTTTACTATGCAACAGAGACAAAATATATGATTTATGCATTTTGGATTTGTCTTACTAGACATATTGCAAGACACACTGAATCAAGGAGGAGCAAACATGGTCATAGGAATAAGATCTGGTTGAACTCAACCTTTGATGCAAAGTAGATACATGACTTTGGCTATGTCATAGAAGTTTCCTGCAGTGAGACATCATCAGTAAGTTCAGAATAAGAGCATATTCTCTCTTGAGTTGAAGGTCTTCTACGCCACCTGATGTGTGATAGGTATTTTTAAAGTAGGTGATGCAGTGTCAGCATTAATTTTATTATTTTAAAAATTATTCAAAGACTCAACAAAGATTGATATAAACATGAAATTTAGCTATAGTAAAACATATAGTAAACATGCTGTATGATTAGTTTGATGAATTTATTAGTCCATATTTGTTCATTTAAAATATACAGACTTCTAGCTATTCTGCTTACTATTTGGAGCCAAAATCTTGTTAAAATTGTATGCTTGTGTATATATGGATGCAGATATATGACTTAAAATGGTTACTAGAATAAGAATGGATAAAGTGTCCTGAGAATGGAAATTTGACAAAAGTCTATTGTAAGCACCTACAGAGAATGAGCTATACAGGAAAAGTTAACAGAATGAATGCAGTTATAGCTATAGGTGTACATATGATCACAGAAAACTTATTTGGGGGTTCACTTTTATCTACCTCCTGGCATCTAGTCTGCTTTAACTGCATTATAACATCTACCCAATCACTTGAAAATAAACTTCTATGAATGCTTTACCTCTTCAGGAATAGAAGCCATTTGTACTCAGCAGATAAGCAATTTGCTAGACAAATACTTCATAACACATCTATAGCATAGGTAATATCACTTTTGAAGTGAACATAGAAAAGCTGCATAGCTCTCAGAGGCACATGGCACTAAGTGGAGAGGCTTAGATTCGATGTCAGATATGGCTCCACTCAAACCTACCTGCTCTGACACTAATGGTCATGGAGTTTCACGTGCTCTTCTCAGCTCATAGTAAGCAGTTGCTCTACAGATATGGCAGAGCTTCTGACTCTATTATACTTCTTTTTCTTCAGAACAATACTTTTCTTCTTCCAGTCTCACCAGATAATCTCCTCTGTTGAGATTCTGAGTGAAAACCACGTTTACTTTGAAAGTGTTTCCTAATATTTAAATATCTATTCATAAATGAGAGTGTGCTTGGATCTTGGGTCTTTGTACAGTATTCACTAAAAATAAGCTCTTCAAACTATTGAATTTCTCTCTATTTGTTTGCTAATATGTCTATAGTGAGAAGAGTTTATAATTTTAAAAAATGTGTTTTGTATGACTTGGTGAAATCTCTTTTATTTTAAAAATAGAAATTACCAATATGAATGTCTGTATCTTATATTAGATTAAAATAAACTGACCAAAATATTCCTTAAATGAAAATCCTAGTACAGGTAATTCTCATCTAAAATCTATTCTCTCTATCACATTATTAGTTAATACAATAATCAAGAATTTTATGGAGCTAACATCTGTGTCATTGTCTTGTTATGTGTGTGATGTCCTGTGTGCATTTGATTTTACATCTTCTGCAGGCAAAACTGGAGATCATCTGGCTGTTACAAGTTGAATCTAACAATTCTGGGTTAGAGTTGTCAGGTTTTGTCATTCACAGAATGACTTTCTTCTTCAGTGGCTTAGGTGATATTTTCTCCAAATGTGTGCTGCTTTAGCATGAGTCTTTGACCCTATGTACTTAATGAAATTTTATCCAGTACTTTATGTGTCTATTTATAAAAAAAAAAAACTTGCTTTGAAAATAATTTTCTTAACATTCATATCTCAGCAGAAGAAAGGAATGCATCTAAAGTTCTCCAAAAATTTGAATGTTACCTCTAACGTTCTACTTCACTGGGTTAGTTTTTCTAACAGGAAGTTGTTTTCTCACCAGGAAGCAGTCCTTTTAAGAGGAAATCATTTCCCTAGTGGGAAGGGTCTGATAAACAAGCCTTGATAAACATGTTTATTCCTACTGGATATTCCTGGAGCAAAGGATGAAGAGAGGAGAACGAAGATGCAAAACTCTCAAAAGCTTTCTACCAAGAAATTGGTAGCAGATTCATCAAAGTCAAAAGAGTAACAGTTACCATTCATCATGGCAAACCATCCACAAGGCAAGCTTTCTCCATAGAGCAGCAACACACATCCCATTCTCTAGAGTTTTCTGATACCGGATGGAAAGATGAAAGGAGGGTTACTTACTGTTTGGGTCTACGTTTTCACAAAGCTCTGTCTTTGCCTCACCGTTGGGCCTGTCACTTGGCTTGTGCGACAGCCTTGATGACATGGTGGCTGCTGTGACTACGGCCTTGAAGCTTCGCTTCCGTTTCTGGACATTGAGTTCAGGGTGGAAAATGATGATGTACACTTTCGGCATGTATAGCATTCCCAGCGCCACTGACGCACTTAGGTTCATGGAGATTGTAAGCGTGGTAGTTTGTATGTAGAGCTAGGAGACACAACATACAAGGAACTATTACATACAATGACTGCAGATGGTGTATGAATACTTAAAGAGGTGTCGAGGATGGCTCGAAGAGAAATAGCCATCCCGGTGACTCTGTGCCAAAAAGGAAAACAACTTGGCTGCACATCAATTTCAGAGCTTAAGTCTATGCTAGTGAATGTTGGGCAAGTCCTTATATAGAGGGAAATCTTCTAGAATAATATTTAGGGTAGACTTTTCATCAAATTTAAATTCATTTTAGGGACAATGATAGAAAAACATGAATTATAAATTATCACAAGAATCTTGTAATCTTAAGTAAAAGATGCCTATCATTTGAAATCTCAATACAAAAAGGTTATTATGTAAATTGCTAAGCAGAGATTCTGGAACCTTTATTTTACAATTGTTTCTTTCATAAGTCATACATTTTAAAATCATTTTGTAACACAGGGCACCTTTGCCAAACCTGCAGTGTAGTGATTCAGTTTCCATAAAGAGTAAGTTTTTGGCTTATATTTGTTTATAAAACATAACAGTTAAGACCCGATCATCTAGCTATTACTTTCCTACTCTGTTCATATTAATAAACTGATCACTGGATTCTAATACCTTATTTTTTCCTCATGCTACTTAGACTTTGGATGGTAGCCACACCCCATTGCCATAGCTTTGTGCTTTTTGCGGTATTCAACTAGATTAAGCAACTGCTTACTGTCTGATGTTCGAAGTCATTTTTTTAGTGAACGGGTGAGTGTCAAAGTGTATATGAAGTCAGTCATGTAGTCTGGAAGACTAGAGCCACAACCATCTTCCTGTGGTCCAGTACATCTGAGACTATGGTGTATCTTCCTATAAACTAGAGCTCTTTAGATTCAGATATGTTTGACTTATTCATAGGTTCTAAAGGCTCGGACAGACTGGGAAACTGGGGAGCTGCTTTTACATCAGTGCTACCCCTAGGTCCTTGGCAATGAATTGGACTGTGGTGGCCCACAACCCCTACTTTCATGTTAGACTATTAGGAGTTCACATGATTCTGCATGAGCTGCACTTGGTTGCCTTTTTGGATGAATTTCCTTCTATATCTCAATTTTAATGTATGTTTCAATCTTCTGACTATTCACCCTTTTGGAATGTCTTTGAGATCTCACATAGACCTTGTTCATTAAACTATGGAATCACTGCACAAGTTCTTTGTGTGTTTGCTTCTGCCTGGGTTGTTTCTCCTTTGCTTCTTCAGATATTCTTCACAGAATGTTCTAACCCATTGCTTTTTATTTATACCTTATCCAAAGACAGTTTCCTATATAGAACCAGACTCTGCCAGAAAATATATTCTTACATTTTTGTCTCCATCTCCACTATAGGTTCCATGGAGTTAAAACTTTTTGGAGTGATTACCCTCTATCTGATAGAAAAGTATGAGATACTACATAAATATATAATGGATAGACTGAGATGCTTGATATCTATTTTCTTTATTATATGACACTGGTCACACAGCCATTCCTTATATATAGAAATATTTCCATCAGATCTAATCAACATTTAGGTATTTCTGATCAAAAGGCCATAAAACCTTTCTACCTTGCTCAAGGCTCTGGATTCCATCTCTAGTTCTGAAAAACATGTTACATAGTGAACTAGGAGGCATATCTATGAGAATGTCCAGGCTACACCTATTCCACATACACCATTCTAAAAGATCAAACCCATTAAATTTCAGAAAACAAACCACGTTGTGGACACCTTAGCATAAAGGATTTGCTGTTAAGCTTCATGTTTTTATTTTGATGTCATATTTACTGCATCTTTTGAGCAACATAATTTGCAACACTTTTGATGCTATTTTTGGCTTTAGTTCACTAATATTTATCATGTATGCACTCCCCTTTTTACCCTTGGCTAGTTTATACCAGCTTCTTACAACTAGCTAACTAACTTAGCCAAAAAGTGAGTTAGAAACCATGATTAGTCCCTTTTATTATATAGTAAGTGCCCATGAATACATAGGCACTTCCCAAGACTGGTCCTCTCTTCAGCTTAATCCTATCTTAGCTACCTGATCTTCTCCCTAGTTAAACCATATTGTCCTAAAGGTAAATAAATAAAATAAAATAAAAAGAAATTTCACCTTGGCCAAAGTGACTTAGCCCTAGAGCACCTCAGAATCTCTACCATATATGCACATATATGTCGATTTTGAAAGCCCAGCATTGGCACCCACTGTTATATGCAGTTCTCTCCATCTTTTATTTTTTAGCTCTAAAATAAAGATGAGAGAAGCTCCTACCTCATGAGATGGAGATCAACCTAATGATGAGGAGAGAGCTCTCAGCACCCTAAGAATCAATGAGCCAGTAGATTCTCTGAGGCTACTACTTACCTTCTGCCAGGTTAGCTTGTAATGGGAGGGATCTTGAGAAAATGTTTCTTTTGTAGACACTTTCAGATATTTTATACTTAAGGACACATTTGGCATTTAGAATTGTGTGTCTATAACAATCCATGGTATTCCTGCCTAAGTACACAGAAATATAGATGAGAGCATGTGCAACTATAATGCACAGGTTTAGAGGTAGCTCAATGCTTGGCAAAGTTCAGCTGGATGTATTTCATATTTCTTCCTTCCTGGTTCTAATAGTTACAGAATGATATGGGGGCATAAATGAGATGTCTTCACTATTCCAGAAATTAGCATAGCACTATTAGTTGACTTCTTGTCTTTGATATGTTTATAATTTGGAAAACTTTCAGTGTTCAATCTGTCTTTAACGGAAGCTCAGTATCTCCCACTGATCACATGAAATGTCATTTTAATCAGAGCTTTGTGTTTCTCCAGGAAGGGAAGAAACTGTCATAGAACTGATATGCTTTGCTATTCACAAAATTCTTCCTGTACTCATGAGCTGTTGAGACCCACCCAGGGAAAGGAATGTGAGTTAACATTTATTCACCATTTATTCAATAAGACACAAAGGACAGATCAAATAAGATTCCACTAAAGTCTACCTTTGTAAGTCAGACAATTTTTGGGAGTACTTATAGGAACATTTTTGAAAAGCCTACTCTACCGTAAGCGATGGCTCACATATCCTTTCCAGTTTCCTATCTTGTGTTCAGCTCCATCTAAAGGAGCATCTCTTTCCCCAACAATAGTTTGCTCCTTACATAATCTTTGAAAAGGCCCTTATAGATCTCCTAACTCTCTGAGTCTCCTGGACTCCTTCAGAACCCGTAGCTTCCTAGATCCTACAGCTTCCTTCCCACCTCCAGCAGGGAACTCTGCAATTTGGAATAAATAGCTCTAAAACATGATACAGTTGCCAACTGCTTTGTCAAAGTTTTAGAGCCAGTTTCTTTGAAGACAAGCTTGGGATGTTTTGAAGCAAACTGTGAATAGCTGCAAGGCTAACAGTCTTGTAGCTGTGGGAAATATAACAGTATTAATGTGCTTCAAAAATGTAAAGATAGCAGAGGAAATACAGGACATAGATGAGGAAGAAATACCAGAGCCATCGAGAAAACATAAAATTCAGATTTGGTGGTTGATCAAAATATTATCAGAATCACTGCTGCTGTCTTCAGTGACAATTGCAAAATAAACAGCAATATATTTATACATGTGCATCTTCAGAAATAGTACTTTATTAGAAAAAGAGTTTGAAGCAATTTGCTGGTGTCAAGCCACTGACATAAAAGAAACACATTAAGTATATGCCAGACATTTACAGTTGTATGTATGTATAGATAGATATAGATATAGATATAGATATAGATATAGATATAGATATAAATACAGATATAGATATAGATAGATATATAGATAATATAGATCCACTGTAGGTGTGGTATCTTTTGCAATACTATGTCAATAACATCATTTCACTGAGGCACTGCTGTGTGCCTCCTCGGGCTCAGGTGCTGGGTTTCAAGCATGACAGACACATAGTCTGTCATCCACAGCTGAATTATAATAGCACAAGGAAAGAAATCAAATTTCCTTTATGATGTGGTGACTGGAGTTAATAGCTGTGTATTCTGTACTTACAAATTATTGACAGAAAATCCTCAGTTTTTAAACTACAAAAAAGATATGTGTGAGGTAATATAATTTAATTAGCTTGGATTAGCCATCCCAAAATGCAGACCTGTCAAAATATCATGCTGTTGATAACAAACACATAATTTTATTTGTCAGTTAATCATAGAGTGTATAAATCAATAAATATTCAATGACAAGATAATATGGAGCCTTATAACCTTTTCCCATTCTGTGTTGGTATCTACTTAACTAACCCTTCCTCTTGAAATGGCCTCTACCTACTTTGCCTTTGAGGCCTTGCTTATATCTGATCTGATGTTCAGTGTTATACCTTCTACGTACAACATTTCTTATTGTCATAGTCAAGGGAGTTGCCTTGGCTCATATAATGTTCAGATAGTTTATTTATTTAAAATAGTGCAGTCAGTGTTTCCCAACACTTGCTTTGAACATGCAAATTCAAGGCAGTTTACTATGTGAATGACCAGGCATTATGACTTCATGAACATCATCAGCTCAGGCCAACTTAAATGCTAGTATGAATGAGGGATATGGTTGTGACATATCCTAACTGATTGTCAATTGATGCCTGCTGGGGGGAAAGTCAGGTTCCTTCAGAAAGGCAGCCACTGAGAGCCTTCCCATGCCCCAGTAGAGAACTCTATAGTTACATCAATACTAAAAGAGCTCTGTGAACATAAGAAAATAACTCACAATATAGGTAAAGAACATTGTCCTATGGAACAAATGAAGAAATTGGAGGGGAGAAATGAGCATTAAGCATTATGTGAATTTGAGCAAAATATTTTATATAAACAAGAACTTCTTATAAAAATGAAAGAAAATTCCCAGTAACTATAATGATCAAAACATTAAAAGAAGAGGAGAAAATGCAAATGCAACACAGAATGGTTGGAATATTAGAAACAGCTTGACCATTACATCATTTTGCACATCATTTGTTCCACAGGAAACACTTGGGGAAATGTCAGGGCCACCTGGATGAGCCAGGCTGAAGGGAAATACATAAAAGTTGCACAAATGTGATTGCTTCAAATATCTTCAGCTACTGTATTCCTTCCATAGCCTCAATTCCAACTACTCGTGCCCAGCTCCTTGCACTCATTTCCATGCGAAAACTTTAGGTTATTTTTATGACATAACACATCACATTGTTTATACTGTTTATACAATTACCAGTCACTTTCCTCAAGTTAGTATCTATGTACTTACAAATCATTTTAATCTATTTTCTCTCTCTCTCTCTCTCTCTCTCTCTCTCTCTCTCTCTCTCTCTCTCTCTCCCTCTCTCTCTCTCCCTCTCTCTCTCTCTCTCTGTGTGTGAGGTGAGAGATGGGAAAGAGATTAAAAAAAATACCAGAAAGAGCAAAAAGCAGGTGGGAGATAGACACACTGATAATGCCAGTGGTTACTGTATTCCTCATACAAACTTTCCATTTATCCTATGGTTTGCAAGGCACATTATTGCCACCAGTGCTGATTCTCTAAAGAACAAATAGCATTTTTAGGTAAGACCAACTGGATCAAACACAAAATGCCTATCACTGAGTGCAAAGTCATTACATTCTGGTTAATGAAAATCTTCTGCTTTTGAAACAGAGACTACGTATGTCAAATTTCTTTATCATCCATCATTGTTGTTGACACTCCTGGTTCATGTTTTCCATGATAAGTAGATATTAGTTCTCTCATTGCTGGTGTGAAGATTGTGATTGCTGTGCCATGAGACTGTTGCTAGGCTCAAATAATGTGGCTGTGGAAACGATACAGAAGAGTGCCAAGTAGGTAATGAGCACTCACTAATAATGGCAGTGCTATAGTCTTATTTATTGGTTAATACAGCAAACAGCTTGTTTTCTTTACAGTTCTTTTTTCTTTACATTCTTAATGCATCTTGAAATGATTGTGTTTTATATAGAATCCAATGAATAACATCTTGTTTTGAGAAGATAATATTAAATTGGCTTCCTGTTTGTTTGGAAGTCTACTCAAATGTCTAATCCATCTGTCATTGGGTATTTTGTGAGGAAACAGTCAATTTCCTGTGTTCGCAGGTGTTGGCTGAGATGAGGAATGAAAGAGTTGAACAGGAGTCTTCAGGTGGCTGGAGAAGCTTCAAATGCTTCTCTCGGGCCAGAGCTTGTATAATAGAAATGATAATGGCCCTTGATATTGAGTCCGTGAAGAGTGTACAACATTACTGGCAGATACTTGAAGTATTTATGTGACAAAACTGAAATGAATTCTTGACAGTCAATATAGGTTTTCTCAATTTTTAACACTTGTACCCCTGATGTCCTAGTTAAAGTGGACAAGAGTCAAAAAACAAACATTGCCACATGAGTGCCAAAAGGAAAGAGGTCTAGAATGAAATGAGGAATAAAGCATTTTTTTAAGTGGGTAAGTGATTTTGCGTATTTGTATGTTTATTTAAAGGAAAAGGAGATTTTGTTGTTAGTGCTGATTGTAGTTCTTGCTTTTCAGTTGTTAAGAGTGACTGTGGGCAAGCTGCTCCAGCTCTAGTAAGTAAGAAAGTAGAGACTTCAACCCATATGTGCTACTAGAAGGCTGATGGGAACCTTGCATCCTGCTATCTTATGAAAGAAGCTGTTGTCAACAGTTGAGAAAAATAAAGGAAATCACAAGAAAGAGGTTCACACTTGGGCTGGCATGGGGAAGATGCCTGGAAAATGTAAGTGGCATTTATAAAGGAGACAACCTTCTAACGTAAAATTCTCTTCATATACTTCTGTGTAGATGTTTCTCCTTTAATTACTTGCTAACTCTCTTCCTTGCTCGATGTGTAGTTAGTGATACTGCAAGGAGTCTGGGATAGCTATGACATCATTGAATTGATCCTTGGCAAGTCCTGGCTTTACATGTGTTTGGCTTTTCCCATTTACTGTCTCAGTGCAGACATGATGCTTAGTGCACACATAATTTCTTTACCTATTTGACAAGTTCTCCAAGTAAATGCCAATCAGATGCTTCAGCAGGAGACCCCTGCCTTTTCTCATGCTACAATAATATGTTTGTGTATATTCTTTTCTCTCACTACTAGAAGCATGATGTTAGCTCTTCTTCCCAGAATGCAAAATTATAGGTGCACTTTGTCTAGCTTTTTGCATTCTATGGAAAGTTTTCTATTATGCTTCACAGGCCGTTCTTGCCCACCATGACTGACTCAAGGCCAGCTTGTCTAGAAAAGCCACTTCTGACTATACTAAACATGGACAAGCTCAGCCTATATTCACATACATAAAAAGGCATGTGCACATTCATGTACATATACCTCTATACATAGTTACCTACAAACATGAGCATATACACACACATTCATACATGTGTTTGTGCACACAGGCACTAAAAGTGTGTACATTAATGTATATGCACAGACATATATAATACACACTGTGGACATATATACTTATATGTGCATAGATGAACACATATAGGCAGGTTCATGTATGAACACACATTTGCCCACATACCTATGCCAAATATATACAAGGGCATACATTCATTTTAGTAAGAGAGGTACATATATGCTCAAAGAAATAAAAACATATTCATGCACACACTCACATATGCATTCATGCCTTCACTCATGTATATACGTATTCAAGTACATAAACACATAAATAGGCAAATACATTACTGAAAATTACACATGAAAACACACACACACACACACACACACACACACACACATATATATATATATTTATACACATGATTTCATCCACATGCATTCAAACAAACCTGAAACACTAGTTTCATGTTAAATATAAATATGTAAATAGACACATATTTACATATTCAAAAACACAAACATTGATAGCACATACAAAAACACATGGATACATATAAGGACATTTACAAATATACAAGCACATGAACATAACAGATATACATACATACACACATATGCACACAAACAAGAACACAAATGTACATAAGCACACACATGCACACATGCATACATAAATATATGTTAATACATAGAAACACATCCATATAAGAAAATGTAGAGATAAATGTATATACATATATGTACAAACATGTATACTCATGTATGCCCGTAAGAATAAAAAAGCAGAGAAAAATGCACTCAGGCATACACCCAGACTTGTACACATGTACGCAGAATTTCTCTCCCTTATCTGAGCCCTAACTCTCAGTTTTGATTTAGAAACATGTTCAATTTCTAATGTGAAATAGTAGTGTCTTTCTTTTATGTATCTAATACTGCCATTGTGTGCAGTGTTTTGCTACCAAAAAGGTTGTTTACCCTTCCTGCTGGTTTGAGAGTTCAAAAATGTTAGGTCTCTGCCTGGCAATGATTTAACATACAAAGGGCAAAGCATTTCCCCCACTATCAGCCTGGAGAGACACACTTCTGTCAGATTTCATCAGTTCTCTCTCAATCTCCAGCCATATTCATCCAGATGGAACCTAACAGCCTTTTCTGCAGGAGGCTACATCCATCCCATTCTGCCTTATTATGCAAAAAGTCTGGTTTCTTCCTCACTGGGAAATATCTTGGGGATGATACCAATATGTTCTATGTTACTGTGCACATCAACCAGTGGATTTTGAAATACTAAAACCTGAGATTAGTGTATTCACTTTAAAGACATAGGGAGCTGCTTCATTTTCATAAGTGCAAAACTGCCCAAACTGGTTGAGCTATAAAATCCTCATTTGAGTTTTAAGGAACATAAAACAAAACTAGAATCAAATGAAACTACAGATGCCAGGAAACAGGTTAAGGACCCAGTGCCCCTAGCATATGTCATGCATATTCCATGCGTTTTAAAACTGGAATTGCATAGTACTTACCACAATTAAACTCAGCAACATTATTGCAAGAGGTCAGTGTGGGGTTCTCACCAAAACAAAGTGTGTTCTTATCTTTGCCCTCAAAGCCATTGGCAATGGCTTTCAGTTGAACTTGATAAATTTTGGTAATTGGTAAATCTGACTTTCTCGCCACCTCATTTTGCCTAACTATCAGCATTCACTTGGGTCATGTCTTTCCTCCCTTCCTTTTCAACTTCTATATTGCATATATTCCATGCCCTGTAAATATTGATATTTTCTAAGGAGGTGACCTTTCTTATAGGTGGGGCTACAGCCCCTGACTGTGGACTTAACTGTTCAGAATATCATACCACAAATTCATTAATGTGCCAGCTGTCATCTTTAGATGATAGGTAAAGGGCTTCAATGACATCAACAACTTTTGTCAAGTCATTCTGTGTTGTTCTTCTGAGGTGTCATTACACTGTGATGTTCCACATCCCCTTCAAAGTCCAAAGCTATGGAGTACTTTAGGCCACAAAAGAAGCTGACTTGGAAATTTCAAATAAAGAGTTATGCAGCTGGTGTCTGTAAACAGCTCTGTTGGCATGTGTGAGCACATGAAAGCACAACAGAAGCTGGTTACTCATGCCACCCAAAGATACAGTGAGAGGAAACAGGCATGGCCAGCCACAGAGTAGAGTTGAGTACTTCATGGCCTTGGTCTTGCCTTCCAGAGACTTGTTTTCCGTTTCCTTTGTTATCTGAATTGTTACATAATGCAACTAGGAAACTACAACTGAGAAAATGCTTATATGAGATGGTAAGAAAGTCTGTGAAAATTTTTTAATGTTTTCTTAATTAATGCTTGATATGGAAGTGCTCATTCCATGTGGATGATGACACTCATGACAAGCTTGTCCTGAGGTATTTAAGAATGTAATCAGAACAAGCTATAAGGAGTAAGTCAGGAAGTGGAGTTTTTTATGTTCCCTGTTTCAGTTTTTGCCTCTAGATTTCTTCTTGAGTTCCTACTTCCACTTCCCTTTGCAATGCATTCAAAAGTGTAAGATGGAGTAAACCCTTTTTTCTCCAAGTTGCATTTGGTTGTGTTATTTTATCACAACAATAGAAATCAAAACTAAGATATTTATCTATATGTATATGTGTATTATGTAAGCAGATGAAAGCTATGTGTGCAGAGGACAGAAGAGAGTGTCTAATGTTCTTCTGTATTGCTCTTGATCTTTTACTTTTTAAGCAGGTATTCTCTACAAACCTGGGGTTTGTGTTTTCTAAACTAGTCAGGAGTTAAACAGCCTGAGAGATCTTCTTATCTTAATTTCACTTGAAGCTTGGGTTGTAGGTATGAACTGGATGCCCTACTCATCAAATGGATACTCTGATATAAACTTCATTCCTACAGATTGTGCCCAAGAATTCTTACCCATTGAGGATCTTTGCAGGTCTCTCTTAGACTTCTTCAAAGACCTAAGAGTCAGGGCCTTCCCTAAGTCCTGTTCATCGTGTAAATGTTGGGGCCAGAAGCCATCATGCCTCTTCAAATATAGTTGCTTGTCCTCTGTTACATTTCAGATGAAGATCAAAGTCATTTTCAGGCCCAGAAAACTCTTTGGATTCCCTTTCTGCATTTCCTTCCTATTTTCAAGTTCTTTGAATGAGCTGTGTCCTAGCTATCTTCGGTCATTGCCTATGATGGATTCCCAAATTGCTTGCTCTTCCCAAGGCCTTTCCTTGGCCGCCTGTCTTTCCCATTCACATCTTTTGGCAGTCATTACTGACTCTCAGTTCTAAGTCATGCCAATTTTTATTTCAGTCAACATCCTTGTGATTATTCATTATGAATGTCTTTATTAATCATTTTTTCTTAGAATCCATAAATACAAAACATCTCTTCCAATTCACTGGATTACTATAAGGTCCCAATGATTATCAACTAAAAAAATGAGTGGATATATTCTTAAAAAAGAAAAACTGTTCAGTTAAGTGCCATAAAAATTAGGTTATAAACGCATGAATGAGTTTGGATGAAAGCTTTGAACTTGCTAACTTTCACCTCACCCATTTTTATGTCACGTCCATGAGCTGTTAAATTGAAGCTAGTGATAAAATGTAGTATAAAAGAAACCATAGTATTTTGTGAAAACCATGGGGTGGCAGAATGAGAAAATCAAACAGGGCTCATTGTTCATCAATCTTGCACCTTCTACCTGTGAATCAGTAGATGTCTCCTTCAGTGTTTGTCTCTTGATAAGAGGCTGTTCCCTTGTGTGTTAAATCCATATAAATTTAAAAGTTATTCATTCACACCTGTTTTTTAGGTTATCAGTCTACCTATGGTGAACTGTATTGGTTTCCATTAAATCTTCAGGATTTTATGTTCTCTTTGGCCATGGGGGCATTGCTTACTATCTGTAACTTTCCTAGAATATTCTCATATTCTCATTACCTTATCTTTCATTCTTGCTAAAGATCTCTATTGAAGTTACATGGTCCTGAAAAAATTCCAACAGGTCTAGAAAATACTAGCCTAAGCTTCCAATAATTATCTTTTGTTACATTGTTACATTCAAGAATGTGTGTGTACTCAGTCTCTCTCTCTCTCTCTCTCTCTCTCTCTCTCTCTCTCTCTCTCTCTCTCTTTGTGTGTGTGTATGTGTGTGTGTGTGTGTGTAAGAGAGAGAGAGACAGAGACAGAGAGACAGACAGAGACAGAGAAACACTAGAATATAATACATAATTCTTCAATTATATATTTATTGAGCTTGTCATTATCTGCTCCTCCCCAACTATGTGTACCACTTGGGTGGAGATACAAATTGATATTGAGAGGGAACAGCATCTTGAGTAGTCTTCACCTGGAAAGAGATTCCATTTTCAGTCTTTAGTGCCTTTTGTAACCTTATCTAAGAGAATAGATAGGTTGGAAAGTACTCTGCTGAAGGCAAAACAGCATTGATCTCCTATTAAGTTCACATCTCTTAAATAAATGAATTTACTTGTGGAAGTATTAAGTGGACTATATTGCTATGAGTATAGTCACTTTTATTTCTAATCCATCTTTTATATATTCATGAAGCTATGAAGTAAAATTAGTAGTGGTGAATCTTTCTACCATCCAGAAGCCACAAAAACATTTAGTTTACTTTAGCAGGATGTATGCTTTGTTTTCAGTAACATCTTATTTTCTTCTCTTAATGGAAAAATTGAAGCTATTGCCAAGACAACCCATTGAGGCAAGGAAGCTTTGATTGTGATCAAGTGATTCTCAGAATCATTTCTGGGCAACACACACACACACACACACACACACACACACACACAGACACAGGGAAGGGGAGGGAGGAGGAGGGAGGAAGGTAGACTTTAACCTAATAAAGACCTTACACATAATTTTGGGAGTTTTAATCATCTTAAAAATAATTTGAAACCAATAATGAATGTTTTAAATTGACAACTCCTTTTGAAGCTATAGAAAGAAAGCAAAAAGAAAAGAAATTAGTTAATAAAAATGTGAGTCCTCTATTACTTTCTGCTGGAAAATACCTTGGTTCTTTGACACATTGCTTACAACATAAAGAAGAAATTTCTGAACAAATGATGCATGGTTTGATCTGAATCTTGAAATTAAAACTATTTAAACTTAAATATAATTCAAAGAAAGATGTATGAAGGTAACTGGGTACATAATTTTAGAGATAAAATTGGTACATGGCTTTAGCTTATAGAAACATCACACATTTTGTGTTATAGAGAAGACAGAATTAGAAACTTCTCTCTACAATGTATTAAGTGGTGTCTGTAATGCCAGACAAATGCATTAAAGCCTGCAGAATGTCCTGACAAAGATACCATCATATCCAGGTAAATAGATTCATTCATAGGACCCGCATTTTCCCTATGCCCACCAGAGTGCTGAGACTAGCAAACTGGCATCTTCAACAGTGTCGAGTTGAAGGGCTTCATTTGAAAATTGCTAATCATTAATTTTCCTTTTGTTACAACCATTCTTTTATCTATTTGAAAAATCAGAATCCTCCATTTTCATTCTTGCAGCCTTCATATTTTATTAATTCTGTGTTATGACTATGGTGTTGACTAGTATTACCTGCAAAATATTCTTTAGATTTCAAGCTGACCCTCTTAGGCTAAATAAATGTATACACATAGTGCCATTAATGCACCTAGGACAGTGTTAACATTTACAAATTTAAAAATTTTATGTTTTAATCTTTCATCTTCTGATCCCACCATGGGGTGCCTAGGATTCTCTCTAGGATGCATCCAACGTTGCTGCACCTGTGTTTGCATCCTTCAAAGTTTCACAGATCCACCAGAGTGGTCTTTGTGGGAGCTTCAAATGATATCAGTGGGGCTCCTCTGTAGCATGCTTCAAAGACTCTCCATAACCCTATAACATTTGACATGGCTACAACCCCTACACCTAGCTTGTCTCACTCACACCTGTCTAGAATTTCATTCTAGTTCCCCCATGCCCAGTAAAAGCAAAGAGCTTAACGTATGGTAGCATTCTTTTTACCTAGAATCCTTTTTTCTATTATTGAGCATTTCATATATGAGTATTACATATACATAATTTCCTGTTTCTGTCCTCTGTCAAGCTACTGCTATATCTGCTCCATGATTGCCCATCAAGTCAGTGGCATCTTGTCTTTAATTATTAGTTACATATATAGCATATATTTGTAAATTTGTATACATATATAACAATTATTATCTATTTATATATTTATAACTATAACTGGTAATTCCATTGCTGTTGCCTATATGTATGTATTTAGGCCTGATTTTGGGGGGATTAGATAATATATCAATGGCCTCATCCCAAAAGAAGTCTCTCAGTAGCCACTAGTTGCTGTTGGTTCTTCATCTAGAGGAAAAGCCTTATGAAATTTCCCAGATCCACTTATGTTGTTAAAAAAAAGAAAAACATGCTTATTACATTGAATATTTTCACTATCTTATAAGTTTGTTACTAATACTTTAGGTAAAACCTCAGTTCCAGAAGGTTCCCAAAATAAGCTCAACATATTGTCTCTACTGTCTTAGTTAAAAGGACAAGGAATGGTAAAAATCAGAAAGAAGATGAAATTATTTTAGGACAGTAAGGAGAAGGTAGTATACATATGTTCCTTTCTTGACAGAGAGAAAATGCAGGAGCATTCTTTAACTGAGACCATGGGTGAGCCCACACTCTCTCTCCACTGACTATCTGGAAAGAGAACTCAAGAGACTCTGAGGGCCCAGGTAACACACTACTGCTTTGGTCTGTGCCTTTCAGGCCTTCATCTGCACCTAGAGCTAGAACCATTGCTATCAGAACTCATAGCCTGCTCATACAGAGCTCAACACTCAGGGCATTTCTCCCTCTGGAGCCCACAGCCCACAGACAAACAGGAAATACATGTTACAGTCAGAAATAACAAGATCAACTAACATCAAAGATAAGAAGATGGCAAGAGGCAACCACAAGAATCTAAGCAATAGAATCCAAAACAACCTGGCAATATCAGAACCCACCTCTCCCACTACAGCAAGCAGTGTATATCTCAACACACCAGAAAAACATGATTTGGACTTAAAGTTGTACCTCATGCTGATGATAGAGGATGTTGAGAAGCACATGAAAACTCCATTTAAAAAATACAGAAGAACACAGAAAACAAGTACAGGCCTTTAAAAAAACACAATAAAACACAAGCAAACAGATGAAGGAATTGAACAAAACAGGCCAAGATCTAAAAAGAAAAATGGAAACAATAAAGAAAACACAAAGAGACACAACCCTAGAGATAGAAAACCGAGGAAATAGGTCAGGAGTCATAGATGCAAGCATTACCAATGGAATAAAAGAGATAGAAGAGAGAATCTCAGGAGCAGAAGATAACATAGAATTACTGATACAACAGTCAAAGAAAATGTAAAAATTAAAACTCTCCACATCAAAACATCCAAGACACTGAGGACAGAATGAGAAGACAAAACCTAAGGATAATAAGTGTAGAAGAGAGTGAAGACTCCCAACTGAAAGGCCCCAACAGTAAATATCTTCAAATGAAATTATAGAAGAAAAATTTTCTAACACAAAAAAGATAACCATGAACATAAAAGAAGCCAAAAATTACAAATAGATTGGTCCAGAAAAGAAATTTCTTCTGACAATTAATAGCCAAAACACCAAATTTTCAAAAAAAAAAAAAAAAAGGAAGAATACTAAAAGCTGTAAGGGAAAAAGACAAGTAACATATGAAGGCATGCTGGTCAGAATTACAACAGACTCCTCAACAGAAACTATGAAAGTTACAAGAACCTAGATAGACATCATACAGACCCTAAGAGAACACAAATGCCATCCCAGGTTACTATATCCAACAAAATCTCAGTTTCTATAAATGTAGAAAACAAGATATTCCAGGACAAGACCAAATTGGCACAATATATGACCACAAATACAGTCCTACCAAGGATAATAGATGGGAAACTCCAACACAAGGAGAAAAACTACTCCCTAAGAAAACCAAGAAAATAATCTTTTTGCAACAAAACCAAAACAAGAAAGGTACACAAACATAATACTACCTCTAACAACAAAAATAACAGGGAACAAAAATCATTATTTCTTAATATCTCTAAACATCAATGAATTCAATTCCACAATAAAAAGACAGACTATAAGACTGGAATGTAAACAGGACCCAGCATTTTGCGGCATACAAGAAACACATCTCAGCACCAAAGAGGGGCTCTACCTCAGAGTAAAAGATTGGGAAAAAACTTTCCAAGAAAATGGTCCCAAAAAACAAGATAGAGTAGCCATCCTAACATTGAATGAAATAGATTTTTAACCAAAAGTCATCAAAAAAGTTAAGGAAGGAAACTTTTTACCCATCAAAGGAAAACCTATCAAGATGTATCTTAATCCTGAACATCTATGCTCCAAATACAAAGGCACTCACATTCATAAAAGAAATTCCACTAAAGCTCAAAGCATATATTGCACCACACATAATAATAGTGGTTGACTTCAATATCCACACTCATCAATGAACACATCATGCAAGCAGAAATGGAACAGAGACACAGTGAAACTAACAGAAGTTATGAACCAAATGGATTTAAGAGACATCTATAGAACGTTTTATCCTAAAACAAAAGAATATGCATTCTTCTCAGCACCTCACAGCACCTTTTCCAAAATTGACCATACAGTTGGTCACAAAACAGACCTCAACTGATAAAGGAACGTTTAATTAATCCCGTTCATCTTATCAGAACACAATGGACTAAGGCCAATCTTTAATAACAACAAAGACAACAAAAAGCTCCCATACATATTGAAACTAAACTATGCTCTACTTACCTTGCTCAAGGTAGAAATAAAGAAAGAAATAAAAAAGTTTTTAGAATTTAATGAAAGTAAAGGTACAACATACCCAAGATTATGGAATACAATGAAAGCAGGGCTAAGAGCAAAACTCATAGCACCCTGAGCACCTCAAAAAAGAAACTGAAGAGAGTATACACTAAGAGCTTGACATCACAACAGAAAGTTCTAGAAAAAATGAAACAGATACACCCAAGGGGAGTAGACGGAAGGAAATAATCAAACTCAGAGCTGAAATCAACCAAATAGAAATAGAAAAACTATACAAAGAATCAACAAAACCAAGATCTGGTTCTTTGAGAAAATCAACAAGATTGATAAAACCTTAGCCAGACTAACCAGAGGACACAAGAGAATATCCAAATTAACAAAATCAGAAATGAAAGAAGGGATACAACAACAGAAATTAAAGAAATTCAATGAGTCATCAAATCATACTGCAAAAGCCTATACTCAAAAAACTGTGAAATCTAGAGGGAATAGATAATTTTCTTGAAAGATGCCAGGTAGCAAAGTTAAATCAGGATCAAATAAACCATTTAAACAGCCCAGTAACACCTTAAAAATAGAAGAAGATATCAAAATCCTCCCAACTAAAAAAAGGCCCATGCCCAGATGGGTTTAGTGCTGAATTCTATCAGACCTTCAGTAGAAAACCTAAAACCAACACTCTCCAAACTATTACACAAAATAGAAACAGAGAGAACACTACCAAATTAATTTGTCTATGCCACAATTATGCTCATTCCTAAACCACAGGAAGACCCTACAATAAAAGAGGACTTCCGACCTATTTACCTCATGAATATCGATGTAAAAATACTCAAAAACTTTTCTTGCAAACCTAATCCAATAACACATGAAAATGATCATTATCCTTGACCAAGTAGGCTTCATTCCAGTGATGCAATGATGTTCAATATAAAGAAATCTATCAACATAATCCACTATATAAACAAACTCAAAGTAAAAACCACAAGATCATCTCATTAGATGCTGAGAGAACATTTAACAAAATTCAACAGTCATTCATGTTAAAAGTCTTGGAAATATCAGGAATTAAAGGCCCATACTCAAACAAAGTAAAAGCAATATACAGCCAACCAGTAGCGAACATCAAGCTAAATGGTGACAAACTTCAGACAATCCCACTAAAGTCAGGGACTAGACTAGACTGCCCACTCTCTCCTTATCTATTCAACATAGTACTGGAAGTACTAGCTAGAGCAATTAGACAGCATGAAAAGTTCAAAGAGATACAAATTGCAAAAAGAGATGTCAAAATATCATTATTTGCTTATGGTATGATAATATACTAATGCGACACTAAAACGTTTATCAGAGAAGTCCTACAGCTGATAAACAACTTCAGCAAAGCAGCTGAATATAAAATTAGCCTGAATAAATCATTAGCCTTCCTCTACTCAGAGGATAAGCAAGCTGAAAAAGAAATTAGGAAATTGACACCCTTCAGAATAGTCACAAAGACTGTAAAATACCTTGGTGTGACCCTAACCAAGCAACTGATGGATCTGTATTACAAGAATTTCAAGTCTCTGAAGAACAAAATTGAAGAAGGTCTTAGAAGATGGAAAGATCTCCCATGCTCATGGATTGGAAGGATTAACATAGTAAAAATGGAAGTCTTGCCTAAGGCAATCTACAAAATCAATGCAATTCCCATCAAAATTCCAACTCATTTCTTCATAGAGTTAGAGCAATTTGCACATTCATTTGGAATAATTAAAAATACCCAGGGTAACAAAAACTATTCTCAACGATAAAAAAAAAAAAATCTGTGGGAATCACCATCCTCGACCTCAAGGTGTATTAAAGATAAATTGTAATAAAACTGTGTAATCTAAGTACAGAGACAGGCACATCAATGAATGGAATAGAATTGAAGACCCAAAAGTGAACCCACATAGGTATGATCACTTGATCTTTGACAAAGGAGCTAAAAGCATGTAAAAATACAGCCTCTTCAACAAATAATGCTGTTTCAACTGGCAGTCAGCATGCATAAAATGCAAATTGATCCTTTCTTATCTCTTTGTACAAAGCTGAAGTACAAGTGGATGAAAGATTTCCACATAAAACCAGGAACACTGTATCTAATAGAAAATGAAAGTGAGGAAGATCTTAGAACACATAGGCACAGGGAAAATTTTCCTGAACAGAACAGCAATTTATCATGCTCTAAGAGCAAGAATGGACAAATGGGATCTCATGAAATTGCAAAGCTTCTGTAAGGCAAAGGGCACTGTCAAAAGGACAAAACATCAACCAACAGATTGGGAAAAGATCTTTATCAATCCTACATCTGATAGAAGGATAATATATAATATATACGAAGAACTCAAAAAGATTCCCTCTAGAGAATCAAATAATCCTATTAAAATGGGGTATAGAGCTACACAAAGAATTCTCGCTGAGGAATTTTGAATGGTTAAGAATCACCTAAGGAAATGTTCAACATCCCTAGTCATTAGGAAAATGCAAATCAAAACAACTCTGAGATTCCACCTCAAACTTGTCAGAATGGCTAAGATCAAAAACTCAGGAGACAGCAGATGATGGTGATGATATGGAGAAAGAGGAACACTTCTCCACTGTTGGTGGGGTTGTAAGCTGGTACAACCACTCTGGAAATCAGTATGATGATTTCTCAGAAAATTGGACGTAATACTACCTGATAACCGAGTTGTACCATATCACTCCTGGGCTTATATCCAAAAGAAGCTCCAACATTTATCAAGGACACATGTTTTGCCTTGTTCATAGCAGCCTTATTTATAATAGGCAGAAGGTAGAAAGAACCCAGATGTCCTTCAACAGAGAAATGGATACAGAAATTGTGTTACATTTTCCCAATGGAGTACTACTCAGCTATTAAAAGCAATGACTTCATGAAATTCCTATGAAAATGGGTGAAACTTGAAGCTATCATCCTGAGTGAGGTAACCCAGTCACAAAGAACACTCATTGTATATACTCACCGATAAGCGGATATTAGCCCAAAATCTCAGAATAATCAAGGAACAATTCACAAAATTATGAAGCTCAAAGAGAAGGAAGGCCAGAAGGTTGATGCCTTAGTCCTTCTTATAAGGAAAAACAAAGAACAAACAAACAAAAACCCCAAAAAACTCATGGGAGGAAATAATGGGACAAATAGAGGAGCAGAGATTGGAGCAAAGATCATCCAGAGGCTGCGTCACTTGGGGATCTATCCCATATGCCACCACTAAAGCCATGCACTATTGCTTATCCCAAGTAGTACTTACTAGTATGAATCTGATATGGATTCCTTCTCAGAGGCTCTGCCAGAACCATACTGATACAGAGGAGGATGTTTGCAGTTAACCATTTGACTGAATATGGGGACCCCAAGTAAGAAGCTAGAGAAAGGACTTAATGAGCTAAAAGGGTCTGCAACCCTATGGGAAGAACAAAATTTTTTAACTAACCAAACCCACCAGAGTTCCCAGGGACTAAAAAACCATCCAATGAGTTCTTATAGAGAGACCCATGGCTCCAGGTGCATATGCATCAGAGGATAGCATTGTCTGGCATCAATGAAAGGCAAGGACTTTGGGCCAGGGAAGGTTAGTTTTCCCAGCATAGGGGAATGTCAAGGTGTTGAGGTAGAAGAGGATGGCTGAGAGAGGGAGCACCTTCATGGAGGCAATAAGAAGGGGAATGGGATTTGCAGAAAGAGGATAACACCTGAAATGTAAATACAGAGAATATCCAATTTAAAAATAAAGGAAAAAAGACATTGTTTGGAAGAACTAAGTAAGGATTCCAATTGAAAAATAGCAAGGAAGAAATGGTTATAACTACTCCAGTGAATGAAATTGATTATTTATATGATAGAAATATGTTTTCAGGTATTTGGCTTCTAAATTAAATATGCTTTGGCATTACAATTGCAAATCTATTTTTCTAAGGTTCTCTGACCAATAGATATCATTTGGAGACAAAGCTAAGATAAAAGTTGACATATTTTGTAAAAGGTTATTCCACTACTCATGTTCACTTTCAGCTAAAAACCCAATTTAATATAAAAGTAGGCCATGGATTTGTGTAAATTTTTATTCTGTAATGCTATAGTTCCAGATGCTCAATAAACAACACAAAACAAAACAAAATTCTCAAGTATTTCTTGAGGACTTTACAGAAAAATTCTTATTCTTTACAATGGATAGAATGTGTTACATATACTTCAGTATTTTCTGGTAAGAATATGAGCAGTTATGTAACAAATAAATATGATGTACACATCCCCCTCCATGCCTATTACCAACTGAGATTACCAATGAAACATACCCTGACATGACGTAGATATTTTTAGTTCTCTGTGTTAAACTATTTCAATGTTGCATATCATGAATATTAAGTTATTGTACTTCGGTAAACATTACCCAAAGAAATGGATACTGCCATAGGTAACTATAATTATCAATAGCACAACTAAAAAATTCCATAATATAATCTACCACAGTTCTTAATGACAACTTCTTTCTTTCTTCTAAATATTCCTCTTAGGACTTTTCCCACACTCACGATTAAATCAAGATTGTACATCACATTTGGTTACATGCCTAGATTTATAATTGAGAACAATTTTTCTGCCATTAGTTTAAACTGTTTTATTAATGATCAAGAAAAATGTTACCTCTGATCAAGAATAGAAATTATATTTATTTATTTATTTATTTATTTATTTATTGTGTGTATGTATATTGAGAGTGTTTATGTTCTTAGAGAGGACAGAATAGTACAGTGGGTCACCTGGTATTATATTTATAGGTGGTTGCAACATCCATAGATACTGAGAACAAACCAAGGTCAACTAGAAGATTGGCAAGTGATCTAATTACTTAGTAACCCCTCCAGTGTACTGGGCCTACTTTTTAAGATATAGTTAAAAGCTGACTTACTGTACTTGCACATGTTTCTGGAATCTTGCTCAGGAATTCAATAGTTGTGTAAGACATGTAGCCATCAATGTTTCCATCTCTATGAGCAAGTTTGGTTTACTTGTGATGGGAATGTCTGTTGCTTTCTTTTAGGACTTGTAAAAATAAAACACATGAATCATTCGTGGGATCTATCTACCCTACTCTGTTATAGACTGTGAAACCTTATTCACTCTCTTCAACTGTCAATTTTATTTTTTCTCAGTGGTATTTTGTGATTCATTGTGAATATGCATATGATAAGTTGCTTCTTTTAGTAAGATTGCAGGTCTGTGTAAAGCTTCTCTTTCTGTATTTGTTTATTGACTACTATTTAAACTCAGATAATACTTATTTATCAGCAGGCTTTTCTGTGTGTTACCTATAGGCACAGGAGCCTACCATGTCTGGAGGGATACAGTGGTAGGCTGATGCACTAGTTAGTAGGGCCCAATTTGTTCACCTGCTTAACAAGGTGACAATAGAGGTATAGTTTAGCTTTTATATAGAAATAAAACAGGGATAAAGCACTGGGACTAAACTTTTATAAAGCCCAAGTTTTTAGTTAATTTTTTAAACATTTTTACTTTAAAAATATACGGTGTGCCCAACTTGGGAGCTGACTGGGCTTTCAAGAGGAGATTATTTTCTTTCCCAACAGGTACAAGATTTTGTTCTCTCTCTCTCTCTCTCTCTCTCTCTCTCTCTCTCTCTCTCTCTCTCTCTCTCTCTCTCTCTCTCTCTCTCTCTCTCTCTCCTCTCCCTCTCCCTCTCCCTCTCCCTCTCCCTCTCCCTCTCCCTCTCTCTCCCTCTCCCTCTCCCTCTCCCTCTCTCTCTCTCCCTCTCTCTCTCTCTCTCTCTCTCTCTCTCTCTCTGTGTGTGTGTGTGTCTGTGAGTGTGTGGTGTATAGTGTGTGAATGGCTACATGATTACTTTAAAATAATCTATTTCTATACACAAAATATAACCTTCAATGTCTGTTGTACTGCTTGCTTCAGTCTGGTGGCCATCTCTCATTTCTGTTCCTAACCTCTCATTGTAATGAAACATATTTTAAAAAATAATGTCTCTAAAGTAATAAGGAAGCAGAAATATTCATTTGTAACCACAAGGAGCACTTCCAGAAATTTGCAAACTGCAGTTTAAATGTGAGCAGGTATTGAAGATAGGAAGACAGAAATCCAAGCCATCTAGAGATAGATGTATTCAACTATTGGGTTAAAGAAATCAGAATTGCTGTTAACATTTAAAGAGTAGGTTTTCATAAAACTTAAGATTTGGTTCATAAACATGTAAAGAGAAGCTGGGAATAGTGAGGTGTGTCTTAAACTAGCATGTGAGGTGTGGGAGCATTTGGAATTTGAGCCCATCCTAGGCTACATATTAAGACCTGATCTGAAAAACCATGGTCGCAAATGTTTTCAGCACTGTGCTCCTTTCCATGTTAGTATTTACTTTATAAAAATGCTCATGCCTTCCCTACTGTGTACCATTCCTATGAAACCAGAAATTCATGTAAACCCAAAAGGAATAGGAACTGTTGGAAGAGGTCAGACATAAAATTGAATACACGTAGCATACAATTGAGGGGCTGCACAGTGATTTTATTTGGCATTTTCTATTTTGTGGACCACACTACAGACAATACTATGCAGTTTATTGCTATTTATGGACTTCTCTTTTTGACAAAAGCGGCCCTATGGAAGCAGCTGTGTAGCATTCTCTACAGATGGCATGGCTGACTTGATGTATCTCATTTCAGTCTCTCTGAAAATTGACTGTGGGTCAGTGTCTCACACCCTGATGCTAAGAATTCTTGCTGGGGCTAGCTTTTATTAAATGTCACACATTGATCAAATTGGCAAAATAAACTGAATGAATCAAAAAGTGTTGGTAACTTCTGCTTAGGCAAAAGGGGATGGTGTGGAGTTAAACTTTTTTTTCTTTTTCCAAAACACATTGGTTAATTTTCAGACAACTATGTCCTTCCTCAAATTTGTAAAATATTTTCCACTCAAAAATTATGATATGAAAATTAACTGAGATTTTTTTCCTTTTCTTTTTGGTTGTTAATATTTGTTATTTTAAGTTTTGATTATTCTATTTTATTTTAGTGCTGGATATAGAGCCCAGGGCCTCATACACGCTAGGTATATGTTCTATCTTACAAATAACCTTTTATTATATGAAGTTTACAACTCATTTAGCCTCTCTAATTCGATTTGAAAGGATAGAACTTTGTTCAGAAGATTTCTGCAGATATCCAAAAGGGCTTAATATTTCACATACTCATCTAACACCTCAATGTTATTTATTTTTTATATGTGCAAGTATTTGCCTCTGTGCATGTATGTGTACCATGTGCAGGGCGTGTGCCCAGTAAGGTATGAAAATATGCCAAATGCCCTAGAACTGGAGCTACAGGTGGTTGTTCTCTGCAATATGGTTGCTAGGAACAAAACATGGATTTTCTTTTTTTTTTCTTAACTTTATTTTAAAAAACAAAGGTAAAAGAAAAAAAATTTAAACAATTTTGCATAAATGTATACAAATACAATTGTTTCAGTGCTTGCCTTTTTTTTTTTTTCTTTTTTTAAGGTTTGATACTCTGCATTAAGTTCTTACTAGTTACAATGAGCAAAAAGTACATGTAAAACAGTGTTTAACCCGGAATTAGTCAATGTTTTCTTGGTGTGTAAGGATTGAGCATGACGTTTTTTTTTTGTTTGTTTGTTATTTTTTTCTTGAACGTCACACAGTCTGTGAGTTGTTTCTGGGGCAGTTCGAGCCTCTGGGCAAACCTGGATTTTCTACAAAAGCGGTGAGCCGTCTCAACTACTGATTCATCTCCCTGGCCCTCACCTAGAATTTATAGAGGTATATACTCACTTAAACCACTTAAACCAGTCTTTCAACTGGGAAAAATGCCTTAGGATAAAGATGAAGTTGAGAATTATACAGAAATGTCATAGATTGTGTTCATCTCTCAATTTACGTGGGCTAGGTCGCTGTTCTATGGGTTGTGGACCAGTATGCATGTAGGTATAACCTAGAACTTTTCCTCCAAGCTTCACTTAAAGATATGATCCACAAGTGTTCCCTCCATATGCCAGTCTGGTTCTTGTACTGAGACCAGGCTCTTACTCTGTTAAGTCCGGACTGTCCCACAGAGACTAGATGCCAATGTCACTCACTTAACTTTACAGACAGAAAAGTATTTCCCTCTGCTATCATTATTGACTAGTTTATTACTGATCTTTCCCCCCAGTCACATTTATGCTACAAGGGCAGCTTCTTCAAAGGGAACATAAGCTCCTTACATTTGGGTCAATACAAAAGAGGTGAGCATTTACTGTGTTTTCAGTTGGATGACAGAAGAAAGAGGGTATCCTTATCTAAAACACAAAGTCATTATTATACTTTCTTTTTGTCTTGATTTTTTTCTTAAATAAGTATTATTTAGTTAGTTACAAATTGTAGGTCTCCTTATGACATTTTAATGCACAGATTTGGATAATCTTCTCTCCCCACCCTTCCCCCCCTTTTCATCATCTTGCCCCTCCACCTGGCTTATTACTGTCACTTTCATATTTTTGTGCTCTATTGCCCCCTCATCCCTCTCCTTAAAGCCTCTTTAATTAGCATCCATCTCTGTCTCAGTGGTCATGAAGATCATACAAAACTATTCTCTTCTAAGAGCATGCCCTGGCTTCTCTAATGTGTTCATCTTTCTTTGGATTGGTCTGAGTAGACAGCTAGCCCAGTCTCATCACAGGTTAACCCTGTTCAGAATTATCATTGGATTTCTATAGGGTGATGTTATTTCCTCTGGTTTCATATAAGAGGACCTAGTATCAAGGTAAGAGGACTGAAATAATGAGGATCTCTTGAATATATATATTTTAATTTTCCCATAGCTGTGGATGCCCTGTCTGTTTTGTTTTTATTTACATAGAAGGGTAGAGCAGAAGGCAGAAACTCTTGAATGTCCCTACACTAAAGGAGTGTTTTGAACTGGGTACCACTGGTTGTCATTTTCCCACACAAAGCTAGCCATTACTCTGGCATTCCTAATTTCATTAATATTAGTCTGTATAACAAAATACAGTAGATTTTCAAGTATTATTTTTGAGTACCCAAGTGGCAAGAGTCAATGGGAACCCACATCATAGCTCAGTATCTAAGGAGTTTGGGGCACTTTTGGCACTGTCATCTTTTGATGAGTAACACTATTGTATACATTTTAATGCACCATCAAAAGTCTCTCATTCTCTCATTTGTTTTTCTAGGACCACTCTACATACACACCCTTAACACTTCACGTTTCAAGTGACACTCCAGAAGCAGGTGGTAATTTATACTTTTAGATTGAACTATTAAGTACTTTGACTCAGACATAAATGAATGTCAGTGTTCACAGAGCTGGTGTTTAACCTCCCTGACAACAGGTTCGTAACACATAGCTTGCTTTTCTCTGTCTGTAGCCATTCTACAAAATGTTCTAGAAAATATATACTTAATTGCATGTACGTCTAGACTCAGAATACCTTCTAAAATAATGTTTCTAATTTTTGGACAAGATCAAACAGTATCTGAAGTACATATCCAACCAAGTGCTGATCTTCTCTTTTGCTATCATATCATTATATAGCATTTCAATCTCAACGTGAGATATTTTTAAACATATCACATCATTTAATGCCTTAGAATAAGATTCTCATACTGGTGGTTGGTAAGTCCTGGTTTGTTATATAACATAAACTTCATTACATAATGATAGAGTATGCTAATGCTAGAGCCCAGATCTGTCTTATGCACAGTTAATTAATAAATAAATCATGTAAATGAGGCTTGACTGACAGTTTATTAGACAAAGTGTTTGATGTGCAATGCTGAGACCCTGACTCTAATCTCTAGAACCCATGTGAGCACCCTGATATGATGGCACATGCTTGAAGTCTTATTATTAATGAGGCAGAAACAGAATAATCCCTGATGGTTGTTGGATGACCAGTTCAGCTGACTCTAAGAGTTTCAATTTCATTGAGAGACTTTGATTAAAGAAAATGAAAATTATGGAGAAAAAAGGATTCACCTGACAATGACCTCTGACCTCTGACCTCTAGTTTTACATACACATAAGTACACACACAAAATAAGAATTTATAAAAGGAAACACAATCAGTTTTGAATGTTTCTGCATATTCAGAATAGCCAGGGGAAAGCTTTTTATTCAGAGTGACGAGTTGTTTCTATTGTTAGAAGCCATGTGATGCTTTGGGAAAATGGAAGTTTATTTGTGAGCTCATTCTTGCTACAAAGCCCTTGGTATCTAACAAACATCATTATTAACAAAACTACACTGAATTTATAATAGGAGAGAAGTCTTACCCCTCGATCTGACCTACTGAGTAACTGCCTTTCTGAGGATTGACCCTAAAACTTTAAAGTGCTTTCTCAAACCAAGAATACATTTCAGGGTCAGCAGTACATGGGATCAAATAGTGCATACATCAAATTGTAGATATCTAGAATCTTTGAATATTAGAATAAAGATATGCCCAGTGCAATCAAACTCTCTTTTTAATTGGCATTTTGGACTTTATCTCACATCTATAACTATGCGTAAATTTTCTGTTCTTTCATCTGAAGAGGAGGGAGTTATGATTCTTCTTAAATAGGGTTCAGAGTTGAATGTCAAGCTGGATGTGGCTACTGAGAGGTCATTATGGCATGAATGGTCAACGGAAGATTCACTGTTACACAAAATGTCATTGTGTTGTGCAGTTGGTATTTGTGCTGCAGAGAGGACCCAAGGGCAGTTTAACCACACTCAAGTATAGTCTGAAACAGAACTTCTGACTATTAGGGATAGAGGGTGTTGAGTGATAAGTACATCTTTCCCTGTCAGTAAAACAAACACTTGGTCCATCAATGCAGGTATATCTATGGTCATTTTTACTTTAATGCTCTGAAGTGATACTTGGATTTTGTGTGTTTAGCAATCTATACAATTTCATTTTAAAACTTTCAATTTTGTGGGGAATGAAGCTGGGAATCTTCTAAAGAAGGGAAAATGGAAGAAATTGTTGTAAAAAGGTAAAGGGGAAATCTGCAGAGGAAGATTAGATGGTACAAGGAGAGTATCAGAGGGAGTACGGAGAGGCATAACTAACACTAAAGTCTATTAAAATGTCTCATGGAAACCTGATGCTATTGAAGCTCTCAAAACCATGTGTGAGTTCAAGCGCACTTACTTCATAATGTGGGAGACAGACAATAGCCCTCCTGGGCACCGTGTGTTATATATCACCAAATAAAAGCTCCAGTCCCAGGGATGAGTTCTGGAGACACTTTCCTCCATGAGTAAGAGACAGTCCAGGCCATTCCAGTGATATTTGTTACTCTTTTAAAAAAATTTTATTGGATATTTTATGTATTTACATTTCAAATATTATCACCTTTCCTGGTCCCCCCGCCCCCGTCTCCAATCTGACCTTCCCTGCTTCTATAAGGATGCTCCCCCTTCCAGCCACTCACTCACACCTCACCACCATGGATGATATAACCCTACATTGGGGAAATGAGCCTTCACAAGAACAGAGGGCTTCTCTTCCAATTGATGCCAGACAGTGCCATCCTCTGCTTCATATGCTGGAGCTATGGGCCTCCCTGTGTACTGCTTGGTTGGTTCTGCGCGTTCTTCTTTACAACCTGATAGTAAGACCTGATTGCTGAATATATTGCACACTTAAGTCATTAAACATGGAGGAACTTAGCTGCCATAGAGCTAGAAACATCACTTCTACTGACTTGCATTCATAGTGTTGTATACTACTTAAGGCAACAAGTTATCACCCATCTCAATAAACTATGAACCTTGCAGGGAACAACAGAATCCTGCCTACAGACTATGTACACTGAAGGAATCATCCTGCAAAATTTGTGGGAGTAACCAATTATATTTTTATTGGTCTTAAGGACCAGTCCATGAGACAGAACCTATACATAACACTGCCCAAGTGACTAAGAACCTAAAACTCACAAGGTCATAGGAATAGGGAAAAGCTGAACATTATCATCCTGCTAAAGGAATATAGCAGTAAAATGATCCCCAATAAAACATTTTGCTAGACCCATAGATCAGGTGCAAGAGTCAACTCTCATCAAAGAAGCTTCTTATGATAGATGAGAATTAAAACAGAGACACACAACATGCAGAAAGTGAGGGCTATACTTGGGATCACTCAGTCCTAAAGAAGAATGTTTCATCTGACCCCTCCTCTCAAGGCACAGGGATGTTTGAGGAAGAAGAGATAGAGGGACTCTAAGAACAAAAGGTGGTAGATGACTTCTATGTGTTCTTTTCTAAGTGTATCCTTTTCTCATCCTGCTCTTGTCTATTTATTCCTGCTGCTTGGAACAGATTAGAATCACAAAAGGGAACAACCAATTCAGTCTGTTGGGGTCCAGGCCCTCAGCCATTACAGAGTCATGTTGTAACATGTCCAAGGTTTCAATAGAGAATGCAGACCTAGGTCTGAGAAATTCATCTGCAGGAATTGGAAAGCAAAATTTAGCAAAGAACAGGAGTGACTCATTAGGGAAATTGGAGAGATGGGTGAGATTTTCTTTCAAGGGTCCCAATTCTGTCTCACATTTGATAAAACATCCTAGGCTTCTGCCAAGAAAGTAAAAGAAACTTTTTCTTTCTTTCATGTTTTGTTTTCTTTACTATTTTCTTCTCTCTCTCTCTCTCTCTCTCTCTCTCTCTCTCTCTCTCTCTCTCTCTCTCTCTCTGTATGTGTGTGTGTGTGTGTGTGAAATTTTAGCACTAGTGTATCACTTTGGTAGTATTTTTTTTTATTTTTGTTGTTGTTGTGTTGTTGTTCGGTTGGGTTTTGCTTGTATGTTTGTTTTGTTTTTCAAATGTCCTCTCTGATTGCCTATGAGGTTAGAGGGTTGCAATCAGGCTTAACCTGGATTTAAGCTATAAGTCTACCCATTCTACTTTGTTCAAATGGATCAGTTCACAAAGCTATTGGGAATAGTGATGTAGGAGTGACGGTATGTATCTTTGCTGACTTCCAATTTCTTGGTCCTAAGAGGAAATGCAAGAGAGAAGATCCAGATGAGCAGTTAAGTTTCTATTTGTATGTTGTTGTCTCATGGCTGCCAAACTGCAAAACACATGGGTGATACTGAATGTTTTTTTTTCTGTTATATGCAGCATTTTATGAAAGTCCAAAGTATTTTGGTATTAACATTGACATTATGAACAGGCATTTTGCTTGGTAAATTAATTCTATTCAGTAATGTAAGACATCCACCTGTACCTTCATCCTGGCACATGCCTTAAAACACAAAACCAAACTCTCTGCGTTAGCATTATTATTTCTTATGGGATTTGTACATATAAGTTCCAATTTAATTGTATCACCAAGGTACAATAAGAGACAATTGCAGTAACCAATAAGAGAGCACAATGTCCCAATCTATGCATTGTAATAAAATGCCCAACATCCTTCACTTGTGCTTTGGAGCTCTTACTGAGTAGCACAAAGGTTATTTCTAGAATATGGCTCGTCTGATCAATGAGACACCTGTGAATTGACTGATATACAGTTAGCATATGAGTGTGAAAACTGGTCAAAGCAATAATACACATTTCAGGAAGAGTAAGTGGAATGCTACACAAAAATTCATCATATTGACCACAACACAGACAATTTAAAACCTAGGTAAAACTTCTGAAATTTTCCACTTAATCTATTTGGATATTGATTAATCATTTATAATGGAAGTTCTGAAGAAAAAGTATATTTTTTGTTTATTTGTTTTATTTGGTTTGACCTTCAATCTATCTCATGGGCAGTGGAGGTCACTAAAGCCTGAAACTACCACTGATGCTATGATGTGTTTACAAACAGGTGCCTAGCGTGGCTGTCCTCTGAGAAGCCCTACCAGCAGCTGACTGAAAGAAACTAAAGTTGAGAGCATCAGTCTTACTTTAGCTTCCATTGACAAGATATTCTTCTACAATTTAAAGAGATAAACCCTACTGATTGGAGCTATGGGGTTCATTTTGTATAGTGACTTTTGAGAAATTATGAATACCATAATCCTCATGACAAAAGCTGGGTTTGTGGTAAGCTCCTGGGCTTGGTCAAGTTTAATCAACAAGCTCAAGATCCCAGTGGGAAATTCTGTCCCCGTTTTTTAACAACTGAGCAAATGGCTTCTGAGACATGGTAGACTCTACACAATTGTCCACATGCACATGGGCACCTGTACATTCATATGTTCTTTTTACTATTATCTCTATGTCTTCACATCCATCTCTTTACTACAAAGGAGAAACAAAGCCAGGATAGCAATGTGCACCTGTGATCTTGCAAGGGGAGGCAGAGTCAGGATGGTCCCTGGACTAGGTAGTTAGGGAGCCTAGGAGAATCAGGGGGCACTAGGTAGGAGCTGCAACAAAGAACAAGATGGATAACTGAGGAAGATATCTACAGTTATCCTCTGATTTTTACTTACATGTATACATACATGCCCCCAACAAGGAACACATACACACACACATATACACACACATCTACATACAAACACACACACATACAAACACACACAGACACACATACAAACACACATACACACACACAAATACACACACATACAAAAATACACACCACACACACACACAGACACACAGACACACACACACACAGAGTGGGTGTTAGAAAGTCAACAAAATTTCTGCACTTAGTAGAGAAGCTGAGATGGAAGCCCAGGACTGCTCAGTTTTCAATTCGCATCTCAACCTCTTTACTGAACTGGAAACAAATCCAGTTCAGTAAAGAAAACAGAAGTGTTCTTTTGGAAACAACACAGCATTAGTTACTCTTTGAGGAGAGACAGCTCTGTCTCCATCCTTGTCTTATTAATTTTAAAGAAGTTCCTGGGGCCATTGATTTATACAAAAAAGACACAGTGAGGAGAAACAGCAAGTGGAGTCCCTGATGCTTTAATTACATGGGTAGCAAAGGGTGAACAGTGTCACCTAACAGATGTGGGAGTGATAGATGAGGCTGTGTACACTGTTCCTGTTGTCACTATGCCGAGTAGGCAAGTTGTGCAAAGAGACATAGGGAAGGTCAAGTTCTATGACATTTTCACAGTCTCAATTAGCTTTAGCTTAATTATCTATTTCCCCACTTACACAAAGGGGAAACATCTTTTTCTAAGATGTTGTAAGAAAATTATCACTAAAATATATGAACTGGGAGAAAAAGGACAGAAGAAAGAATCTAGTAGAAGCTGGACATGGTTTAAAATGGAATCTAAGGGATGATGACTATAAGCTCAGCCTTGGGGACAGGGGTGAGGAGAAGGGATTCTGAGTTTTGGGGAAGATAATAAAAGAAGACAGAAGACATCTATGTCACAATTCCTTAATGGTGGCAGAGCCCTGATCGTAGGGCCTTAACCTCATTTTCTTTATCTTTGTCTGGAGGTGTGTATATTCATATGTGCTTGTCTGCATGTGTGGTCAACACGGGGCCTCTTCCAAAATTACTTTTTCACTTTAGTTTTTGAGACAGGATCTCTCTATTTAACTCCTTACTCACTGATAAGATCAGACTGGCTGGCTGGCAAGTCTGAGGAAACTTCCTGTCTGTTCCCATCTAGTGCTGGGAGAGAGGTACACACCAGCCTGTCTTTCTTTACGTGTGGGTACTGATGGGCTGAATTCCAGCTTTCATTTTATGACAAATACTTTACTAACTGAGGCATCTCCCACGGCCCCATAGCTTCATCTTTTAGGTGAGTCACTTATGCTGTTTTGTATAATGAGTATTTCCATAACCACCTGTCAATACAGCATTACTGGGATCACAGAGCCTGTGAAAGGCCTGATCTCTCAGACTTTTGATTTAGTCCCATCATCCTTTCAAACGAATTGTGAATTTAAAGTATGCACTTAACATTCTGCACTGATCATACTAGGCATCCTGCTGACTCTGGAGCTTTAGCTCCCAGAGTTAAAACCTTCAGTTTGATGAGATTAGTCAGCCATGTAAAATGACTATGTTAAACTGTTTCCATCTTTTGGTCATGCGACCACTTGACTGGACTGGCTCTGGGAACAGAACTTTGGGATAGCTTGAGTCAAGGGTAGTCATGACTGTCAAAACTTGCACTGAGGAATCCACTGTATCCTAAGATCTGTTACTCTCTGGTGTTTCAGACATATATGACCCTGTACCATTTTATAAATAAGATTTTTTATTTGAATCTCTAAATAGGTGTTACCTATTTTTTGGAAAACCAAAGAACTTCATTTAAAAAATATGGTAATCATACTTGTCTCTACTTGTTATTAAGTACTTGCCAGGGAGAAATTTTAAGCTAAATAACATAAGAGGTGAAGACAAATAGAAATCAAAAGTATATATGAGGCCAAAGAGATGATCAAGAGGTAAAGTGCTTGCTGCCCAAACATGAGGAGTTGTGTTCAAATAACCGGAACCCACATAAGGCTAGCTCCAGCAGCATACAACTGAATCCAGTGTTCCTATAGTGAAATAACAAAGACAAGAAATGTCTCAGAAGCTTGTGGACCAGGGAGCTTGATGCAGTGAATAAAAAATCTCTCTCTCAAATAAGGTGGGAGGCAAAGATGAGCACTCATCTTTTTACTCTCACGGCCATTCAAGTGTATGTGGACCTACATCCACTTAATATTAACATGAAAATTTAACACACACACTCACACATTTTAGCATATATATTTTAAGGTACATATATTGTAAATATATAATGTAATACAGTATCAAATGACATGGAATTCAAAAAGTGATAAGGAATTTCTGGAGCAAGGAGGCATGATTTTCACTCTTCAGTAGAGGTCTGCCGCTTATTGAAGAGGTGAAACATGGCAGTGGTCTAGATACTGGGTGTTATCCCAACAGGTAACAAGATAATTTGCCAAAAACCCTAAATCAAGAGCATGTCTAATATGTGAAGAGCTTCCTTGTCCCATTGTAGAGATAGAATGGAACTATACATGGCAGTATATATGTTTTCCAGACTGTTGTTTAATGGAAAGAGCTCACTGTGAATAAATGTCAACATATTAATATAGCTGGTCTCAAAGGACACTCTAATTCCAAATTACTTGGAACTTGGTTTTCCCTTCAATCTTACAGTTGCCTGTTAAGGTGAATAAAATTGAGTTATTTTCATTAATGCAAACTAGAGTATCCAGTAGACTTCCATCAGCTCTCTTCTTCATTTCCCGGCCAGTGAACCTTAAAAGGCAAACTAGAATTTCAGACAAGTATTACTGCTTAAAAGTGATATGCCCAGTCCTGGTTCACATGTAAGAGCTGTTTGGAAAGATTATGGACTTCTTAGAAACTGGGACCTGGTTGGAGGAGGTAAGTATCTTTTTTTTTTATGTCAGTTGATTTTCTTTAATCGAAAAACTTTATTTTAAAAAACAAAGATACATGTACAGATTTTTATCATTTTTGCATAAAAGTATACGAATACATTTTTGTCACTACTTGGTTTTTTTAAAGGTTTGATAATGTGCATTAAGATCTTACTAGTTACAATGAGCATAATGTATATGTAAAACAAGATGTAACCTGGAATTAGTCAAAGTTTTCTTGGTATGTTAAGATTAAGCATAATGGTTTTTGCTTTTCTTTTCTTTTCTTTTTTCTTTTTCTTTTTTTTCTTTTCTTTTCTTTTTTTTTTTTTTTTTTGGCCTTTGTGTTTTCTTGAACTTCATATAGTCTATGAGTTATTTCTGGGGTGTTCTGAGCTTTCTGGGGTTAGTATCCAATTATCAGTGACTACATATTATGTCTGTCTGTTCTTTTGTGACTGGGTTTCTGACTCAGGATGATATTCTCTAGATGCATCCACTTTCTTAAGAATTTCATGAAGTTATTGTTTCTGATAGCTGAGTAGTACTCCATTGTGTAAATATACCACAATTTTTGTATCCATTAAATTACTGAAGGACATCTGGGTTCTTTCCAGCTTCTGGATATTTTAAATAGAACTGCTATGAACATTGTGGTGCATGTGTCTCTGTTGTATGTTGGAGCGTCTCTGGGGTATATGCCCAGAAGTGGAATAACTGGGTCTTCAGGTAGTACTATTTCCAATCCTCTGAGGAATCACCAGACTGATTTCCAGAGTGGCTGTACCAGTTTACAACCCCACCAACAATGGAGAAGTGTTCCTCTTTTTCCACATCCTCTCCTGCATCTTCTGTCATCTGAATTTTTGATCTTAGCCATTCTGACTGGTATGAGGTGGAATCTCAGGGTTGTTTTGATTTGCATTTCCCTGATGGCTAATGATGTCGAGCACTTCCTTAGAGGCTTCTCAGCCATTCAATATACCTCAATTGAGAACTTTTTGTTTAGCTCTGTACCCCATTTTTTAATAGGGCTGTTTGATTCTCTGGTGTCTAGCTTCTTGGAAGTAAGTTTCTGAGAGGTTGGCCTTGAGGCTTACAGTCTGGACTTGAAGAGTAAAAGGTTGTCAAAGGACACTGATTCCTTGCCCTAGGGATTTCCTCTGCCGCTCCCAGGAAATCCCACCCAGGAAATCCCACCCAGGAAATCCCACTTTCTTGAGATTTGAGTTCCCAAAATACCACAGAAGGTCCGGATGACCTCTGTAAAATGTTCCAACGCCCTAGGTGTGCCTGGGGGTGTACTGATAAAAAATGTATGATTCTTCCCCTTATGAATTTCCTCATTCCCCCTGTCCTCCCCCTCCTTTGTGATTTTTGCCTTTATAAGCCTGTTACAAGTTCAGGCCGGGGTCGAACTCCTCTACCCCTGTGTGGTGTATGAGTCTCGACCCCAGCATGCTGGCCTGAGATCTCACTCTTTCACTTTCAATAAACTTCCTCATGCGATAGCAGCAAGTCTGGTCTCGGTGCCTCGCTGGGTGCGCGCCTCTCCTGAGATTTGAGTGAGGGTCTCCCTTCGGAGGTCTTTCAGACTCACTGTGGGACTAGACTCTTTCTGCTTCTTGATTTTTGCTGTGATTCAATGAGAAGCATGTACCCAGTACCACAGAGCCTGCCCTGATATGATAGACTAATTCTTCTCAAATCATCATGCAAGATAAGTGGCTTTCTTAGGTTTCATCTTGTCCTGTATTTACTTACTCCTATTTTCCTTGATTCTTACATGTTTCAGAGTTCTGAGCTGTGTAATCATCTGAGGTAAAATTGTTCCCCTGATATTCAAAAAAGTTATTTGTTATCACTGACTGGAGCCCCTGCCCTTCTTTCAATCAGTTAACTGTAGGCCTCTGAGGGAAATTATGTTTCTGCTTTTTCATTCCTAAAAGGCTCCTCAGAATGACCATTAAGAATGTGTGCAATTATTAGAGAATGTAGCAGGGGAAAAGGGAGAGATGAGACTCAATACAAGGCCAACCCTCAAGGGCCTGGAAGGTTGTTGACCTGTGGACACTGCAGAAATGCTTGACTGAAGCAAGGAAGGGATTCCTGTCTGCCCTTCCTCCAAAATCCTCTTGCTGGAACACTGCTTCTCTATTGAATTCTGGTGTCACATTCTGTTCATCCTCCTTGCCCTGTGACCACTTTCCTGTCTCTGCATTGCTCTTTCTTCTGCAGAATGATGGATGGGACTGTATTGTCTTAAACCTCCAAGGTCTCGGGTATTCATTATCTCAGCAGTTTGGAGGTGAACCTGTCTTTGGCCCCGGTGTTGGAATTGAGTGGAAATGTTCTTCCAGGAAGCAAACAACAGAGCCCAACAATCCCCACAGAGCCAGCTCTGAGGACTCCTTCCTATAGAGCTCTAATGAGATGTAAATCACTCTCAGCCCCTTTCCCTCTGCCACCAACCTCCTTGTTTACAGATCAGGAGTCTGGCCAGTTTCCCTGAGTTCCAGAAACTACTCCTCAGGTCCTGCCAAATAGGTATTAAGGAGCCTATAAATAACCACCAATCCTCACATCTCTGCAGTAACAGAGAGGCTGCTGCCTCAGACAAACAAATTGGAAGTCCATAGCCAGCTCAGATGGTTACTGGAGGGTGAACCCTGCATGATGCATTTGAAAATGGATGAAGCAATGAATGACTTTTATTTTATTTAAGAGGGATACAAATCAGCCCCCCATTCCCTCCCGCTTTTTTAAAAGCTGAGCTTTTATTTACTTCATTTTCCTCTGGGTATAAGGGCATGGTTAGATTTCTGTTCTTATGATCTTAAGTGATATTCTAGAAAAGAAAGAAACTATTTTTGGTACCTGAACTGAGAGGTATGCCTTTATTTCTTAGGAGTACCTGAGCTATATAGAGATGGGGTCCCATTTAAGCCTTGTATGATGAATGATTATCAAGCTGACTTTTTCCCCCTTGTACTCTGACCCTTACTTCCCTTAAAAAAAAAAGAAATTATAAACTACTAGTGCCACGGGGTAGGATCATCATGGACTTCCTTGAGTGCCTTTTCTATTATGTTTTAAAAGTCCTCTGCCTAATATTGTTTAGTTTCAGATTTTGAGTACATTATTATTAAGGGCTTTGAATGTTCTTATTGTGTTCCTAGCAAGCAATTTCCGCTTACTCATAGAAATAAATGCAAGACTTCATAGTTGATGGCTATAATTATTGATTTACATATCAGAAACTGAGATCAGACATAGCCTCACAAAATAACAGTATACTTCCCTTACAAGGTGAAAAGTCTTTATAAGCAGGAAGTCCTTAGAAATTGCTCTTTGACCTGGGGTAGGATAGGCAGAGGTAGCTGTCCCAGGATGGATGTGCTATACACTACATCCTACATAACCCTTTGACAACAGATCAGATATATACCTGGCACTGTTACCATCACCAACTTAGGAGAAGGTTAAAAAGGAGGTTCAGAAAAGTAACATTTTTATTCCAAATCACAAAGCTGCAGCTAGAATCCATCCCTGGAGTATATATGCACCAATGCCTTGAGAAATGTGCATGTCAGTTACTATTGCAGGCCTCCAAATAGCATCAATTCTTTTTCAAGCCTGATATAGGTGGGAACCCTTAACTCCAGATAATGTAGGAAAGGATATAAAAACAAACAACTCACCCTATAATTAAGTCCTCAAGTTTCTCGTTTGAAGACTAAATAATGGTATGCTGCAATTATAAAAATATCAATCTATGATCACAACTATGAAATTAGCAGTTATTAAAGAATTCACAATAGCTGCAAACATGTCTCCTGGCTACAGGAGCAACTCTACCACAAACACACACACACACACACACACACACACACACACAACTTTATTCACTCTCTGTTTTTTAAGCCAGTATGAAAAATAGATTGGTGTGGAAAGTGATGTAAGTCATATTATGTTGAGATTATTACAGAGCCAGATGATAAGTGGTCTGATTTTCTCAGTATACTTTTCCACCTAAATGTCAATCTTCTCCAAAGACAAACTGAGTCTAAGCACATGTACTATTATAAAACACATGGCCTTCATTCCTGAAGACAAAGACTATGTTTGTGATATGCATGCACACATATGCATTCTTGTATGCACAACCAATAAGAAGGCTGTAGACATATATTTAAAATACTTCAGCAAGATAGTTTAATTTGGTATCTTGGCCTAATGTATCATAGAGTTAATTAAAAAAACTTTTAATATCATTCCAGGCAGATATTTTCCTTATGAGTGAACTTGAAGGTAGAGAGCTAAATAGAATGGCCTAGGAATAAAGAACATCAATTCTTGCTTTGGTTTGATGTATTAGCAGAAAAAGGGATATTCCCTGACTGAAACCATTTGTCCAAGGAAACCATGCAAACTCTATCCCAAACTCTAAGTTTTGTCAAATCTTGACATATATAGTGTTTTTCTTGTACATTGAAAGACAGCATGCCTTCTGAAATGCTTGGTTTAGAGACAGTACCCACTCTGAAAAAAAACAAAAAACAAAAAACAAAAAACCTCAGTCTAGCTGAATCTAACACCCTATGATATGTGCACAAAACTAGGCTTTTTTTACCCCAGAGTCTGAGGGAATGGACCTCTTCTTACAATCTAGTGCCACTCTGTGTAACTTTGTCTTGACTATTGTAGAAATTTTTCCATTTCCCACCCAAATACTTCTATGCTTTCTGTCTAAATGTTGCTAATGAAAAAAAAAATGATAGAGAACCACAGAAGAGAAGAAAATGCAGGCCTTTTTTTTTTTTCTTTATTTCTTTTTTTATTCTTCCTGGGTACATGAAACATGCACAATGGAGAGGAAAACATCACATGACTCTAGTAATGTCTAGGAATATGTAATGTTACAGTTTATTTCCAGCTTGGTTATGAAGCCATTATTATGAATTGACTGTGAAGACTAGTGGGCTAATTATTCTGCTCTTGTTGAAATATATCTTTCATGGGGCTTAATAAATGACAAGTACTATATTTTATATTAGTCATGAGAGGAGGCGTGATTTCAAGTGGTGTTGCTTCCTTCTATCCCCAAGTCCAATCTTGTTGAAAAGCAAAAGCAGAGGCTGCTGTGGGGTGAGATGGGGAGTCTTGCCACTCAGTTGTCCTGGCCATGCACAAAGCCCTAGTCTTGATCCCTAGAACTACATAACTATTGTTGTGCGTATCTGTAATCCCAGCACTCTGGATGTAGAGACTACAGGGTCAGAAGTCCAAGATCTTCCTTGGTATGTAGTAAGTTTCAGGCCACCCTTGGTTACATGAAACACTAAAAAAAATATGAAATAAAAAGAAAAAAACAAATTCATTTACTCAAGCCTTGGACTTTTTCCTTTCTCCAACTCTACTCTATAGCAAAGTTGTTGATACTATTTCTCTTCTTTCAGCTTTATCACTTTATTCTATCTTCTGTCAACTGCTATCCTTGCTTACTATATGATTTCTAACAGATCTCCATTTTTCTTCTTGTTTCCCTTTACAATCCAGGGATAGAACACTTATGATATCTTTGGTTTGAAATGAGATAATGGACCCTACTCTGAAAAGCCTGGACCATATTACTAATACTTTGTACTGAGCTCCATATTCCTTTCTCTGGGTGCACTGCTTCTGCGTAGGGGATCCTTGAAATCCTTACATTCTCTATCGTGATACACCATCTGTCTCAGTGTTTCTCCAGTAATTCATTCTCCATCAGTTGAGTTTGTTTGGAGAGGAAGCTCTGTTGGATGTGCTGTGGAAATGGATAAGATTAGCAAATGTGTAGAAGAAGGCTGCTTTCTGAGAAACAGAAAGAAAGAAAGCAAGGCTCGCACATGCATTCAAAGAGCATGGATCGGTCAGTGTAAAGCTCACTAAGAACAAAGCCATAGTGAGACTGTGTACTCTAACATGGTCATCAGAGGAATGCGATGATGTTCCAACTAATTTTAAAAGGATATGTGTCCATACCTGCTTACTTATGCCCACTTACTGTCTTTCTTTTTTCAATAATGTCACCAAGTATCCATGTAGCACATTCCCATCATGTACTAACGATAAGTCAGCAGGACCAAATGCTAAAGAAAGATTGACATACATAAAGGATGCAAACAGCACTTTCAGTCTGTGACTGAGGTCACTTCTAGAGCACACCCTTGGAATCCAGTTGCTTTCCTTGCTTCAAACTTTTAAAACTACATTCAGGATTTATACTTCAAATGTCTTCCATTTTGATTTATTAAGTAACCCAGTTGCTAATTACTTCTTTAGATAAAAAGTGACCCTTTGTGGTCAAAACGGGTTTGCAGCTTATAACTGTCACTATGAGCAAAAATTCTAAGTCTTTTCTGCCAATTCTGTTAGATGATCACATTATGCACGTCCTTCCTCATCCTGAAAATATTGTGAATTATGTGGATATATACCAAGGGCTTTGTTGAAGATGGCAAATTTGGCAAAGGCTGTAGACTAGACATTAGAAGCTTGTCTCTAGAGTCCTATGTACTGTATGACTTAATGAAGTCCATCATGAGTTTAGATATTGGATCTGACAGGCCTAACTGCATTGTGATAGCTTAAAAATTGACTGTGGTTCAACCAGGCAAGGGCAACTGAAAAAGGAAGAAAGCAGCCAATGATGGCCGTCGTAGAGACTTGGCACATAATATTTTGTATTAAGATTAAATCAAGGGAAGAGGAACAAAGCTGAAATCTTCTAATAGGTCCTTAAACACGTTTCTAAGAGTTTGGAATAAAGAGATAATATTTAAACAACCTACACAATGTTCCAGAGGCTATGTCATAATAAAATTAATTACTTATGTAAAGACTAGGTGTGATAACTTCTGTGTCCATGTACTTGTAAAAAACCAGAGGCTTTGGACACGGAAAGCAAAGTTGGGGTTAGACTGAGGAAGATTACCACTTGCAGAGGCTACACGCAGAGACAAATTGCTCAGTTGTAAGCAGGTCCACAAGAGCTCATTTCCAATACTTTGTCCCAGCAGATCACAGCACCATACTGCCTCCTCCTATCACTGTCCTCTGGGAGTCAGGTTAAAATGTCATGTTTTATGATCATCTTTATTTTGGAGACAGAACTGTCAGTTGGGTTTCATGGATCTAGGATAATAGAGGACAGAGGTCTGGGAATTTGATTTTATTTTTCTAGGGCTTAGCAGTCACTATATATGTGTGTGTGTTTGTGTGTGTGTGTGTGTGTGTGTGTGTGTGTGTATGTGTGTGTGTATATGTGTGTATGTGTATACATATATATATATATATATATATATATATATATATATATATATATATATATATATATATATATATATGAAACATTTTGTTGAATGATATATTTGACATGCTTAAAACAAGTTGATTTAGAGAGAGGCATAGATGAAATTAGAATTATGGTATTAATTCTGCCTTAAACTACCAGTTCTGGGCTGAGTCTGGAATCAGAACAGAAAGTCTACATAAAGGCATTTCTAAAGGAAATTGTATGTTGCCTCTTGTATCTAAGTGGAGAAACAGACCAACAGTTAGCTGGTTCACAGTTCAGTAACAAATAAATAGGACACCATCTTCTAGATCTTAGAAAAAAGAGGCACAGAAGTTAATTTAAGTTCCTTTTTAAAAAAAAATAAAAGAAAGAAATGTATACTATTGAGAAAAAAGCCTTTGAGACAGTTTTCCAGTGTAGTGTCTTCAAAAAAAGTCTTAGCTTCAGATGTTTAAATTCTTGGCTCCCACTGGGTCCATATGGAATACCAATTTCCCAAACTCCAAAAGGCAGTTCATATATCTTGAAAAGAATTCATTGTGGACTATAGGAAGCCACCAGAATTTTCAGAAACTTGTTAGACTATATCCCATATGCCAAAAAGAGTCATTTTCCTGACCTTTAGCAGAAGGTATAAGCTACTTTTGGAGTCTATCACTAAGTCAAAGATCATGCTGGACTCACAAATATATGCTTATACATTTTAAAATCTATAAATCCTAAACCTTATCACTTCCTCTTCTATCCTGACCCCCATATAGGCCATGGTCCCCCTGATATTTACCCTTCTTATAACTCAGCTATTATTAATGCCTATCTAATTATCTATTTATCTATCTGTCTGTCTATCTTTCTATCTTCTATCTATTAGAGAGAGGTAGAGAGAGAGAGAGAGAGAGAGAGAGAGAGAGAGAGAGAGAGAGAGAGAACAGCCAATACTCCTCAGGAACTTATAAAATTGGCTTTCATCTGCCAAAACAGGCCTTCAGTTTCCTTACTTCTAGCAGATGGGACATATAGTCATCTATGGAGCCTATTAGTATATTAAAACTCATATCTTTTACGTCTATATATCTATCTCTTTATCTATATTAGAAAGATCTTACTCCCATTTATTCTGTCCTTTTCCTTTAAACTCCCTTCCTATGCTTTATTGTTCATCTGTTGCTATCTCTACTGTTCTTGTCTAGTCCTGAACATTTCCAATCTGCTGGCAATGCTTGGTCTTCCTTTTCTTTCTGTTTTCTCTCATATCTGAAGTAAATACCTTAGCCATATCATGAAGTAGTCATGTTGGTAGTTTCACCTATGGTTCCTACTTGGTGTTGATGCTTAGCGAGGCTTAGGAGGTATGGTCTGGCTGGAAATAGTATGTCACTGGGATGAGCTATGATGTTTCAAAAACAATACACCATTCTCACTTCACTCCCCACTTCCTGCTGGTGGTTTACAGTGTGATCTGCTATTCCAGCTGCTATGTCTGCCTGCTGCTATTCAGTATAATGTTTAGATGTTTCATTATACTCATAAATGTAACTAAAATTCACAGCCTGAAGAACCTAGTTGTAACAGTACAGCTAACTAGACTGGAGAGATGGTTCTAAAATTAAAAACACTTGATGGTATTACAGAAAACCCAAGTTTGATTTCCAGCAATCACATGGTTGTTCATAACCACTTATAATTCCAGTTTTTGGAGATCAAGTTCCCTTTTTTGACTTTACTGGGTACCAGGCATACATATATATAAAACACTCAAAACACTATATTCACAAAATTAAATACAGGTAATCAAATCCTTAGACATTGAACATTAGCATAGTTAATTATCAATCTCTGATCCACACATCCCTTGTTTCCTAGGTGGCATTCACAATATGACCCTTTCATATATTATAATGTTAGATGTCATACACAGATTAGTAGTTATTTTTCTAGTTGCTATGACAAAATGTGTTACAAAACCATGTAAGGTAAGAAGAATTTGTTTTAGCCCATGGTTAAAGGGTACAATCTATCAGGATTGAGATATGGGAATAAGACTGTGATGCATTCAACCACAATTCACTCATATTTAGGAAGCATAGAATAATGAATGCTGGTGCTCAGACAGCTTTTCCCTTCCTTTTTTGGGAATTAGTTATTTCATTTATTCACATTCTAAATGTTGTTCCTCACCATTCACCTTGAAAGGCTTTGCCCTATCCCTTCTTTCCTTTGCCTCTGAGAGAGTGTTGTCCCTTAACCCCCAGGAATTCCCCTTCTGTAGGGCTTCAAGTCTGTACTGGATTATGTATATTCTTTGCTTCTGAGGTCATACAAGTCATTCCTCTACAGCAGGTGAGCCAGGGGTATGGTGAGGCACAGACCAGCCAGTGAAGCTCTTTGATTGGTGACTTAGTCTCTGGAAACTCCCAAGGGTCCAGGTTAGTTGACACTGTTGGTCTTCCTATAGGATTTCTATACCCTTCAACTCCTTCAATCTTTGTGATTACTCTTCCAAGGGGTTCATGACCCCAGTTCACTGGTTGCAGTATTTGACAACCCATCTAAATGTCAGAAGGGACACCTCAAACCTTAAGAAATAGTTTATCAAAGACATGTATTGAGGTTTGGCTTTTAGGTGATTTTAGTTCCTGCCAACGTACAAATGAATTTTAACCACCACAGGGTATGGTAAGTAATGAAGATGTCAGAATAAGGAATCTTTCCTCAGTTTCTGCATCTTTTACCATTCTAGGAACTTGTCTGGAGGGGAGTTGAATTATTTAGATTACTTGACAGAATGAATAAAGAAAATTCATGTCACTCTCTGACACAGTACATATCAAATGGTGACCAGGAGGCAGCCAAGGGGTTATATGTGTGCTATTAAAGTTATCCCTGTGGATAACATCACAAGAAAATCTGGCTGTAGTCATAGAAACAAGTGCTTAATAACTCCAGCTTCATCTCTATTTTTTCTTTTAGCATTCTCTTTGTATTTTGAGCCTCACACATACTTCACTGTACTTGAGACTACTCTGGAAAGGAGCATTACTGATTCACATGTAATCTGGAATGTTCTGGCCCCCTGGCTCATTATTCATTCACTTCTCATCTAGAAGAAAGATGGTGAAGTGTGCATGGTCTCAACTGTCAGTAAGCATACAGATACTAAGAAGAAAAGATCTTTCCTCTTTCTTCTTTACTGGGGAACACCCTGGCACTGTGGTATGGTGATTATAATGATGATGGTGATACTAATGACCTCTTACTTTGATGCACTGTGATTTGTAAAGTGCTTTTTGCATTATTTCTGACCCTTTGCATAAAATTCTGCATGTGATTATATTCCTTTGACAGTTAAATAGGAAAAAATAGTCAGGCATTAAGACAAGTGCCCATAGCCTGGTAGCCAATAGACAGCTTCTGAACTATGGAGTTACATGGATGTCATGTTTTAAAATGTAAAATGAATTATTATAATTAAAATGTCTCCTGTTCTTAGGTAAAACTAAAGTCCCAACTACTTAAAACTCCTGTAAGGGCCTGGCCACTTGATTGTTAAATCTATATCAGGTTGACCATTTTAAAGAAAGGTTAAAGATTAAGTTTGTCAGAGTTCCCACAGTGCCCATGACTACATTTTCCATGACTACCACTTCCTCTGATGTTTCCTGTCTGATCTCTGTGCACACTAGAACTTATAACTATTTCTCAGGAAAGCTAAGGAAAGTGCTTAAGATGAAACAACAAACAGTGCACATGGATGTTGAGACCAGAGCCTGGGACCCAGGTTTATTCTGCCTCTGTCTTCATGACAGTAGTTGTTTAACAGCTTGATTAGATGGGCATTCTGAAATATGATGGGTATTCATTTTAAGTACTCAGGATGCCATTGCATTAAAACCTTAGTTTTTATGCAAAGAGAACTGTTCCTAGGCATTTTCTTTATAGCTATTATCCTGTTAAAAAGTAGAATCATTGAATACTTGGATAATTTACAAAGTTTGGGATTCTCTGTCCCCACATGATGCCATATTATATAATATATTCATATGTCTGTAATATATATATATATATGTATATGTGTATGTGTTTGTGTGTTCATTTATCAGATATAAAATGGTTTGAGACTATTTGGTTTTTCTGTATTTATGTGCCTTTATTTGTCCTTCATCAAAATTTACTGAATCCCTACCTTGTAATAAGCATTATAGTTGACTATGGGATCTACTGGACAATTAAAGAGCAGTCAGCTGAGATTTCCAATTATTGGTTACAAGTAACATGTCAAACATGTCATTATTTTTGTTTTGATTTTTATGATTTTTTTCTATTGTTTTTATGTATATATGTGTGTGTGTTTGAGTTTATGTATATAAAGGAGCAAAGTACCCGCAGAGACCCGAGGAGGATGCTGCATATCCTAGGACCGGAGCGAGAGCTAAATGTGAGTCCCTTGCCTTGAGTATTGAGGTCTGAACCTGGGCTCTCTGAGTGATCAATATGTGCTTTTAAATTCTGAGTCACCCATCCAGAATGTAAGATGTGACCTTACGCATGGTTTTGTCTGACTCAGAGTTTAGTTGCAGTTAACTCAGTTAATTGGGTTTTTTGAGATAGTGACTATCAAGAATTAAGATTTGCTCAGTTCAATCTCTTATTTTCTAAAAGCTTCCATGGTGGTTTACTTTTCTAGTTGCAATATTGGGTTGCTGGAGCTAGGTGGAGCAGTGCTGAAGAGCTCACCCTGGTGGTGTAGGTGCAGGAGAGCTGGTGGGCTGACCAACTCAGCTACCACTGAGGCCCAGATCCAGGATTATGAGTGGACACACCCTAACAGCTACTTCATCTATGAACCACTGGAGCATGTGAAGGGCTGGTAGTTCACATCCAAAGCTGCAGGATCTCCATGACACAGGGAACCAACAGAATATCAGAGAGGAGTCCCAGTGAGAATGTAGAATAGTGTAGGAGAAGCCAGAGGCCTTGAAACAGACCAATGACTGACTCATTGAAATGAACATTTGAAAGTAAAGTGGTTTGCACTAAAGGGTGTGCTGAGTAATACACTGTGATATACTACAGCTTGTTAAAAAAAAATAGTTTTCTAGACCATGTATCATGAAAGTTGCAAATGACTAAAATTAGATTTTTCAGCTAGATGTTTTATTTGAAACTGAGAAAAACTGAAATTTTTTTGAACAACTTTATTTTAAAATACAAAGATAAAAGAAATTATAAGCATTTGTGTTTATGAAAATATAGAAACTAACATCTTAAGCCCTGACAGGACCTTAAGTAACAGCATAAAAGTTTGAACCCTCAGTAAGGTGTTGAAAACTTGACTGTGTTTGTACTCAAATTTTTGTCTCAAAAGCTGGATATGGTGGTACATACCAGACACAGCAACTACCCAGTAGGCATGGGCAGAATGATTTAAATTATCAGACATGCTTGGGTAATGTATCAAGACTTTTGTCTCAAAAATAAGAATTAAATATAGAGCTCAGTTGTAGAATACTTAGTATTCACAGAGAAAGTCTCAGGACACAGGTTATTAGGTACATATTGACATTCAAATTTATTAATGTGCTGCCCTTATAAACATTCAAGTGCATTCAAGTACATTCAAGAAAATACAACCTTGGGTTGGGAGCCTTATTGTCAATTCTGTAGTTACAGGCCGTTGTGAGCTGCTGACATGGGTGGTGTTTTGGTTTTTATGTTGGTGTTACAAGTAGCTTTATATTACTGTGAAGTTAAAGAATAGAAGAAAAAAAAAACGGTGTTATAAGATACTTCCCCACTGCATCTTCCAGAAAATACAGGTGGTTGTAAATAACTTTTGATTTCAAAGTAAGCATAATGGGAAAATAACAGCATCTAGAAAAAATTTTAAAAGGGCAATGTTAAAAATATTGAACATGTAAAAATTATGAATATATAAAAATTGTTTATGCATGAAAGATTATCTTTATTTGTATTAGCAAGATTTCCCTTTGTTCTTATTTTTTATATTGATCGAGATTTGAAGGTTTTGTGCATAGTCACATCACTGAGCTCTATCTTATTCTTTATTATATCTTTTTAATTTTTTTGTATGTTGAGAACAATCTCTATATTCTCATATATGCATTGGCTACACATAGAAATCACCAAAGAGCTATGTTAACCTCTGCAGTTTGACTCTCTTCCTCCCCCAGATGTTCTGTTATAATTAATCAGGTGTCTTCCATGGCCATCAACATCTGCAACATTCTGCCATGTGACTCTGTGTTGCAGCCAAGGCAGAGAAGCACAATCTTAGAAAGTCCTTCCATGTTGCAAAATCAGATACTATTCAGTCATAATTGCTTAAAATGTTCCCATGGCCTTATCCTTGACTTCTCTCTTTATCTTGTTATTTGGGCTCAATCTAGAACAGGCTTACAATCTTAGTAAAATGTGCTCAAATTTTCTTTTTTCCCATAGTTCTTTTTTAGTTCCAACAAATAATTAATCTCATACCCTAGTCCCAAAATGCATAATTTTCTTCATTTGCTGCCACTATTAGGAACTAATCCTTTTACTACTGGTGAATATTGGTTAATGATAAACAGTACTCTGTTCAGTTTGGGCCATACTGTTGACAATCACAAACAGACATGGAGTCGAAACCTCCTGTCATTTTATCCACTCTAAAACTTTCCTCTTGAGTTGTTGGTGGGTAATTGGCTGCTCTCCCAAATGTCTGGTGAATGAGTGAATGAGCTGTCAGAAAGAGACTTGCAGTCATCCTTGTCATCCATGCTTGAGATTTTGGGGTCTTGGCACTGCTGCCCTCATAGACCTGACCTAACTTTACCCTGGAGACAAAGTAACATGCCATCTCTCATGAAAACACATGTTTCATCGAAATTTTTTTTTATAATTTTCCCAGATCCCAACCACATTTTATCAGTTTATATTCCTAAGACTTCGTTAGCTTAAAATACTAGATTCTATTTATTGATATAAATACCAATTAGAATCTCTTAAAGTGTCTTTATAGCCAAACTCAAAGGGCAAATTGAATGTATTATATTTATGAGTATATTCTTGAGTGGTATTCAAACTTTGAATGCATCCACTTTCACCACAGTTCATTATTATTCAAGAACAAGTACACTTTTTGACATTTAGTTTGAAATGTGTGACAATAAAATCCACAGAACGGAGGGCATGGCATTCTATTCCACATACATGGTCATGGCAGACGGCAGTGCATTAGGGACCAAGGCATTGTTGTCAATCTTCCCAGAGGGTAATGAGGTATTGCAGATAGTTTCCTACATTTTTTTTTATACTATATCTCCCCAAGTGTTCATCTCCATAAAATATCAGTCTGGAGGCATGGTTTCAACTAATCATACAACCCAGAATATGTCAATTATTTCAGCCGAAATCATTGGCTTGGGGGTGGGGATGCTTTGTAATAGATCTGATCACTAGCTTACATAAGCAAGACAATATGCTTTTGGGATAAAACAGATATTCACTGTAGGGAAGTGGGTGAAAAGATCCCTTCTTCACATAAGCAGAGTGCTGCTGTGCTTCTGGTCCATGGGCACTAAGATTACAGCCACCTGTGCGACCTTCCCACCACTGCTGCTGACCTGGCTCCCTAAAAAGGTCTAATGTGGTGGGAATACCTATGTTTGTGTCTGTGTTCATGGAATATAAGATAATTTATGATGTACACATTCTTTATGAATAAAAGTACCAAGTCTTTATAGCGTGTGTTAAAATAGATAGTTCCAGAGCAATTAAAATAAGTTTTTTCCCACATTCAGTACTTTTCTAGAAGTCAAAGGAAGAAGGATGGTGTAACTGTTCAGTTTAAATGATTGTCCCACATCAAATAAGATATTCTAATTGTTTCTAAAGCTTTTATTATTCTTAAAATAACATATTCTCCTGTATTCTTCACAATTAAAATATCCTAACATATTTTAGTGAAGATGTAAGATACATCAATTACAGTGGGGTTTTTATTTGGAACAGAAACCACCAATGGTTGAATTTATCATCAGTGTTCATTTCTCTTGTATCTAGAGCTTTAACCAAAATTAGTTTTTTGCCTTAGTAGACACCATTTTATGTGTTACAGTTTAGATTGTGAACATGTGTAGCTTAGGCAAGCTTCAAATCTGTTTATAATTTTTATAGTGGATTTTCAACACTAGGACCATGTAGAAAATCAATATGCCAAAATGTTAAAGATTATACACTAAAGGAACTTGGCAAACTAAAAAAAGTATTAAACCCTTTGTGGCACATTATAGAGATCAGTACAATAAATGGATTGCAGACTCTACTAATGAGAGGTCCTTTGTTAATAGAATAAAATAATTATGAAAGGAGACAATAGTTCCTTGTAAGGAATGTAATTGTGTGCCTGAGGCAGATGTAAGCAATGGCATAATCCTATCTAAACCCAAGCTACAATACTTCGTTACAAAACAGATTTTAGTTTGTGCTCCTTTAGCTGGTGTTTAAGAGCAGGTAGAAAGAATCCATGATGATTAGATAAGGCTCAGAGCTGTCTGAAAGGGGCATGGGTCAAAGGCAGGCAGGGAAACTTTCCAAGTGATAAAAATTTATCTTTTTCAGGAACTTGAAAGCTACATAATCAGAATTCATCCTACATGATCTTAAGACTTAGAGTGTCATCAATTGGAATTATAAGAGCTGCTGCTGAAGGGTTAGGAAGCTTGTAGTTTACAACAAATGGGGAAATAAAGACATGGAGTGTAACAATGGAGAGATTAAAGGTAATTTATGGACTTACTTTTTAAATTACCACACCAGTGGTGAGCTACTGGGAAAGGTGCATCTGGTTCAAGAATGAGATTGGTTCTCTGATGACTTAGGTTCCCAAGATGAGCTGAGGAGAAAGGGAACTTGACATAAAGGAATGGGGAAACAGTTGTAGTTTCTAAGCCAGCAAATTTGTTGCTGTACAGACTGAGTGAGAGCAAAAGCAGGGAGTGAATGAGTGTGGTCAATAAAACTGCTGTTTAGTAGCCTCCATGTGAGAGACAAACATTTTAAGTGTGGTTGTTAAAATGGTAAAGAGCTAGGAAAAACCGAGGAAGCGGCTCATGTGCAGATGTTTTGATAATTGAAATAAAAATGAGGACATCTCTGAATCACTGTCAAACTCAGCAAATCTGATGGAATGAAAGGAGGGTCTTTGGGGAAGAGCCTATGAAATTCTAAGCTTTTATCATTCATTAACACCTAACCTTTTGCTGAACCAGTGGATCTGAAACATCCTGGAAGTATATGATAGCTCCTTCAACACTGCCTTCTGCATGTCATGACAGGAGAAAGGCTTGACTTTCAGGCTTAACCAGGGCATGAGACATTTCATGAGAAAGTCACCCTGAAATATTGTACCTTAATTCCAAAAACAGTCTAAAGACTACATTAATGACAGCTTGAGAAAACTTGAGATAGCCAACACTAGGCCAGATACTTCTCCAGTAAGAACAGGACTGATCTTAGCCATAGGCACCACTGACATTAATTAGGATAGGCCCTGGTTACCAACAGGAAGATTGTGGCCTTTGATATTATGACACTTTCACCATCTTCAAGCTGGGATGTGGATAATCTTTGCCAGCATAACATTTTCCTTGTCTTAACTAAATGATGATACAGATCTACCTTAGAGAACTATTTTGACTGTGAACTAAATTAGTTGGTATCGGATTGCATTAAAATCTCCATATGGTTATATTAAAGTCAGAAGCTCTTACTCCATTCCCTAATGGTACATTCCTGTATTTTGTAGGGTCTTCACCACTTTTACCAAGAAATATGTTTGCAAGTCATTTCAGAAGCATTTTAATCTTTGTGAGGATTAATTTGTCATTCTGAAACTTGCTCATCCTTTCCCCAGTAGAATGAGACTGTACGGAGGTTATCGAGAAAGGATAGAATGATTGTTGGATTCCTGATAGAATAGTCTTTGACAGCTATTCTTACTTTTCTTAATTTTTGTATTCATTGTCAGTTTTATGAATGTATGGCAAAGAAGGGTTATTGAGCTTGGCTCACGGGGGGAACTCAGTGCCTGAACACTGTGGTACCCGCAGAGAACAAGCACAGCTTTTTTTTTTTTTTTTTTATCTGAAGAGGTTCACATTAGAATTGTCAGATCTGGTTCTGTGACTGCCCATGACTGAGGTATGCCTCCATGGGGTGCCCCTGGGAGAGGCTGCTCAGAAGCAGTCTGTTACTCTATGCTGTCAGGTTTTACTGCTGATCCTGGAGGGGCCACAGCTGTCACTTCTGTATCACACTCACATGCTTCAGTGACAGAGAAACATAGTTGCTGAGGTTGATGAACCCTGTCATCACAGTAGGTGGTCTGCCTTGACAGTGTCCACAGTTAGATATGTCAGTGTCAAGAAGATGTCAAGTCATGTTTTAGACCGGGATGCTCCCCTTTGCCTATATAGTGAGAGGCTCCTAGAAAGCCAAGTTAGGTAAAGTAGGTTCCTATTAGTTTTCTTTGAGATTTCACAGGGCTTCTGTGTATGACTGATCTCATTTTTTTCAATTTTATTGGATATTTTATGTTTTTACATTTCAAATGTTAGACGGTTCCCTCTCCACACTTCCCTACCTCCTCCCCATCAACTTGCTTCCTTGAAAGTGTTCCCTCTCCCAATCATGATTTCTTAACAGTGCATAGTATCCAGAACCTCAGAATTGATGTTGTCATTGGAAGGCACTCGACAGAAAACATACATGTATTTCTTAAACAAGTAGCTGAACCTTTATGATTGATTCTTTTGAAAAAAATGAATATTCATTCTCATTATGCTATTTCTAACATATATCTGATAGGATTTATAGTCTTCGTATTTAGAGGAAGATTTATCTTTACTACTACCTAATACTCTCATGCACTTTTACTAAATACTCTTTAATGCCTTTGAGAATAAAAATGTGATTCAGAACTTAGAGTGTCTCAGGTTATATAGACTGGCTATGACCACAAAATTAGGATTGCTATGTCTATTTTCAAGGAAAAAGACCTTTTAAAATTATCATCCGTAAAAACATAATTCTCTCATACAAAAACCATTCATTTTGGTCGACAAAGTGTATATATGTTCATGTATTATGTGAGGCAGTGTGAAATTTCTGGAAATGAGATGGGCTTGTCTTGGTGTGAGAGACTCTAAATCAGTAAATATGTGTGCTGAGATCTTTTCTGACTACCAAAATATCTTGTCATCCAAAATAATCTGCGCTCTTTTTACAACTACAGGCCCATGCTTTATGGAGAAAGTTTTATAGTTAAGGGGTATCTTTCATTATGGAGAGATTCTATAAAGCACATGGACATGAGTCAGCAATGACAAAAGCATGTTAAATACTTGTATAAAGTTAAAACTCTTAATGAGGTTGTTCTAGTATCAGTGTCATTATATTTACATCTGTCCTGATGTAGGGAAGAAAAACTATATTTATTATTTGAACCCTAGAATTTATATATCTTGTTAACAACCTTTTTTTTCATAGATTTTAGAATGGAAAAATGATTGTGTACAGAGGTACTATTTTATGTTAAGGAAAGAAATGGGATAGATGAAGACCATTAAAGAATAAACACAGGAACATGTGTCTGTATGCTTCCAATATCTTGCCATGAGGAGGAAAAGCTAGAGCCTAGAGGTAAAAAAGAAAAATGCCATAAAGATATTGAAGTTCAAGTTAGATCTTAAAAGACAAATGGTAATTTAGCCTGGTAGATACGAAACATTTAAAATGTTTGTATTCATTGAGATTTAGACACCAGATGGGTATGATTTGCCATAAAACTATTTTAAAGAAATTCTTGTTTTGATATTGTTGAGCTCTTCCAAAGTTGTAATTTAGATGGAATTTTGTGGCAGTATAAATTAACTTGTAAAGGCTTACAGTAAATATAGAGTTGGCTCAAGATGACATGAGTCAGAGTTTTGTGGCCTTCAGATCAGTGAGAACCATTTCAACAAGGAGTGATGCTTATCATCTGAAGATGCCACATTAAAAGACATTTGGAACTCTTCAGTGGAGAAATAATGAATTTCATCTTAAATACTAGTGACAATATCATCTCAAGAAGTTAACTAAAAATGCCATTTTATTAAAGACTTAGGCTGGTGTGATAGCTCTGTATCTCAAAGTTCTTGATGAAATAGCTATAGTAGAATTCTCTGGCTGTTAACACCTGCTTTGTTTATTTTTGGGATAGATTTTATGTAGTTTCTTTTCTGTAGTTCACTCTTCAGGATTTTTCAAGGGGGTCTACTCATGCTCAGTTGCTTATTTAATGAGTCTGTTTCTTGACACCTCCCCCCACCCCAAGAAATACTCGGTAGCTATGCTGTCTTAGAAAGTAGTGGCATGTGATGACTTGAACAATTTTAAACAATTCACATGATCTTAGTTCTCTTGTCAGAACCGTCTGTGAGATTCATAACTTGCATATGGTTTTGGCTATCATGCTATGCAGTAGGTGATATGCACACAGCTTGATCACTCACCTACCAACCATGCTATTACAATAGCTTTCTTTGGCAATGGAATGTTCTTCTGTGAATGCTTCTATAGCTCCCACCATCTATTTTGTTCTGTGGATAGAAAGAATCCCAACTATTCCAAAACCTAACGAATATCAACAGTATGTAAGGATGGCATAGCCTTTCAGTGTGCCACCTATCAATGAATTCTCTCGTCTTTAAGAAACAGGCTCCTTCTCTATCTAGGCAAGAATGAGGTGAGTAGTGACCATTTGGTTCTGGAGGACAGACAAAGAGCATTGGTGAGTTACTCATGATAGGATAACTGCAATGACAAAGCTCTGAACCAAAACTGCTAGCTTCATGCGATATTTTCTAACTCCACATGGAAAGAAGAAAAGCAAGGAATAGACACTGGAGTACAACTCCACATACTAATTAATAGGATAGTATCAGTGTTCCTCAGGATGTAATTTCCATTCCATGGAAATGAGATCTTAGAATGCTTTCAGCATACAACATCAATAACAGTACTTTCATGGACAAAAAAAAAAAAAAAAAACATAACACATAAGTTGAATTGGGGGTATTTTGTCTTAAGCTTCTGGCAAGGTCTATTTTTACACAGATATTCTAAATTCAAATAAGAAAATGCTAAAAGTAAAGAAGCTTTATTGATTTGTAATATAATTGAATTGAAAAGATGCCTCTTTTCAAAAACAGTGTTGGTAATGCTGATGATGATAATGGAGCATGAATCAGCGTGAAAAGTTCTGTTGCTAAGTCACAGAGTGATTACAGACAAAGGAAGCTGTGTACATGCCTTCTGAGGAACCATCAGTCATCCTTTGGGAGAATTGTATTAGTATCATGTGGGTTACTGTGGTCAGCATCTAGAGAAAAGTGAGTTTTGTCTGATTTTCACAAGCTGTACAGACAAGTAGAGAATCAAAAGAACTTCCATGTTCATATCTTCAGTCATTCTCCCTGCATCTTGAGGCCCCTTTTTTTCTTGAAACACAAACAAGCTATATTTACTATTCCCGAGAGTCTTCTAAGGCCAACTTGCATCTCTCTCTGCTGTGGTATTCTTCAATGGTGTTTGCTAGCTTTGTATCTTCAAATCAGTTAAAAAGTCAAAATAACTGAAAAGTAAAATTTAAGAAGAGCTGATGGTTTAGAAAACAAATTAAGGAAAATGTATATATACATGTTTAAGAAACTTGTGTAATTGTTTGTGTGCACACTTGCCATTTGAGGAGCTCATGCCTAATATTACCCTCACTTAATTATCTTAATAGGTTCCCATTACCTGTTTGTATTACATGTGTGGCAAAAGATCCAAAGCAATGTTCATCTTCTTCTTATTGTGAGTGATTAGGATGTCTAATATGTTTATGTATTTGAAGACTGAAATTTAAGTCATCAGAAGACCTACTTTTAAAAAAATGAATATATTTCAGAATCTTGATTAGTTCTGATGAGGGCAAGTGGTTATTAAAATAAAAGCCCCCAACCTATGAGTCCCTCTAGCTTGTAAGCCTCCCATACTATGATTCCTCTAAAGAATCTCTCGATAGGGCTCAAGCTGTTGTACCCAGGCTTCTATAATAGTAACATAAATATAAGAAAGATCATATACAGTCTTGGATTTGTTACACATCAATTTCCCATTTTATGAGATCCTTGAAAACTATCCTTTTCATGAAGTATGCTTTGTACCCACTACAATCTCAACAGATAAGTCAAATGTACTAAATGCATTCATGTTTCAGACCAGGACCATTATATCTATCTACCCACACTTATAGCATTCCAAGTCTATCAGACTGATTCTCTACATTATCGAGGCAATATGTTTTTGTACTCAAAATTAAAGTCAAGTTATATTCTATCCCTTGCCTAAAATTCTACAATGCCTTCTGATCATACAATATAATTTCTACTTTTTTCACAGTGTCTGTACCCCTGTTGTATAAAGCTTTTGGCTGTCACTCTTCCTTGCACAAGACCACTTTATCATGTGGAATAAATCTCATCCTGTTACCTGCCGGGCCAGTGCATTGTTCTTCATTGTCTTTACAGTGCTTCAGCATTCACTTATAGTCTATCAGACATAGGTTTTTTAGGGTCTAAAGTAAATTTATAATCTCAATGACATACTCCTTTATAATCCTAATTCTCTCTCTCTCTCTCTCTCTCTCTCTCTCTCTCTCTCTCTCTCTCTCTCTCTGTATATATATGTATATATATATATATATATATATATATATATATATATATATATACATATATATATATATACATATGTATATATATGTCACAAGTAGGAAAAAAAGTTTACAAGTAACTTCTAATGAATGAAGGACAGGAGTGTTACTAAATATTCTACAGGTGACAGGACACTTCTTTGCATCTGTCCTCCTTTAAGTAACCATCTCCTGGTGTGACACGTCAGCAGTACCAAGTTTGAGAAATCATTAGAAGTTTGGTCAAGGCTCATTCCATACCTAACTTTTTCGATACTTTGGTGTTAGAGCCTAACAAAGACTCTAACAATTTTAAAGCAATTTAAAAGCTAATAAGTCCCTAACAAGCTCTACGTCATCCATAGGGCTCTGATTTTTCAACAAGGCTTACTCTATCAGAATAGTCTTTATTAAACTATCTTTGACTTGAGTCCCCTAATGGACTCCATTACAGGCTTTTCCATGGGAAGCATTACATGCTTTGCTCTCAGAATCTTTGCCTTGTTCAAAGCTGAAGATTTGCAGAAGGCAAATGCTTCCTCTGGAACATAAGTGAGCTACCTAAAAGACATAAAGAACAAAGTACAAAGGCTCTTAACTGGCTTCTTACCAACTGGTATCTTATGGCCTCGGTGTATAATTTGATGGGACGTTGGTTCCCATGCTTTCTGGTCCCCATGGCTAATGAGACAAATGGTTTCTGACCCATCAATTTTCATATTTGGAAAGCTGTCTACTCTGAAATAGAAGAGGTTCAAAGGAGCATGAAATGATGGATTCATTTTATTTACTCTTTTTATGCCATTCAAGGGGCTAGCAGGGTTGATTTTATTTAGCACTCTGAAACAACAACAACAACAATAAATGCCTCTTTACCTATTGAATTGACTATTTATTGTAGCAGGCATGCAAACAGAAATTAAAAGATATGCAACATACACTGAATTCCATGTAAACCTGAATGTCAGGCACAGCCTGAGAGTGCAATTTCTGTTTAAATCCCTATACATCTATAGATTTGAGAAACTGTCATTTGCTCTCCTGTGATGAGATGGAATGTCTTTACTGATCACACGACCATCTTCCCTTTAAGTTAGGATGAACCACCTGGTAATAAGCCATCTCAGACAAGCAAGCTTTTTTTCCTCAGGTCTAAGCTATTTCCCTTTGGCAAATAACCAAAAAAGATGATTGTGTGAAGGTTATATTACATAATGTCTGCTTGATGAAGAACAAGCAGTGTTCTGGGTAAGCTAAGCAAAGATGGAAGTTGCCACTAACCCCTGACTATACAATCACACTCAGCTATGAATTTGTACAAACTTGACAAAAAACAGAGAACTCTATTTGAAGAAAGCTCTGAAAACAAATAAAACACAAACACACATTTTCTCACCCTGTCATTTGTGTTTCTACAAAAGCTTTCCTTCTTGAGTCAGGTCCCTAATTCAAATTATTTAAACTTGAATGTGAAAATCATGCTTGTCAAAAAAAAAAAAATGAAGTTTTTATCTATATGGCTATATGCCTCAGGCCAAATTTTATGTGTCAGTTTATTCTAACAATGGAACTTTCTTTAAATACCACCTTATCTCTGACTCTACAGTGAGTCTAATGATTAATTCAAATTCAACTCTTCCAAAACCAAAGTGGTGTGTTACAAAACACGAAAGTGAGACAGCTAAAAGTTTTTAATTTTCTGCACTTATTAGCTATCTGTTCTGGGAATAAATTGAAGGTGCTAATTTCCTGAGTTTCAAATATCTTTTAAAATGCACTAGGCAAATCTGGGAGGAGTGGGGCAATTGGAATGTAAAGTAACTGCTGTGTCTTGGAGACAGAGTTAGGAAATTGACTTGGATTTTTCAGCAGTTTGTTGGTTTCTATGGCATAATAAAAGTCTATATAATGAACTTTGGACCAGAGAATACTGAGAGGGATATGATTGTTTTTACCAGGTTGTAATGTTTGAACCTCCAAATATATCATTGGAAACTTTAAATATACTGGGTAGTCAGACTTTGTAGAAAATAAGATTGTAAGTAATCACAGGGTAGATTTTCAATCTAATCTCTGTATCTGCCCCCCTCTTTCCCTCTCTCTCTCTCAGAAAAGCTCACATGAAGACACAGTAAGGAGGTTGTTTTCTATAAGCCATCCATAGTAACCTGTTCTAGAAAAAAATGGTTCTTAAAACTGTAAGAAAAAAAATGCTGATTGCTTAAGCCAGCAAGCCAGGAACATTTCATTTTATCAGCCTGGGCCAATTAATATACACCTGCTTCGGTCATATACTTCTGTAAAAGATGCTAAAATTTCAAATGATGATAGCAGCTGGCTCAAACACCATACATTTTATGTTCCAGATATCATGTGACCTCTTTTTTAAATCAGGGTCTATATAAATAATATTTTGTAACAGAATGGAAGCATTTTGCCTTTTGTAGATAATTGCAACATTTAGAGATAGGGTTGGTGGAAATATAGAGTATATAATCTCACATTTTTCTCAACAGGCAAGCAATAAATTGTGAATAAGAATGAGCAAAAATGTTCAGTCAGGGCTAGTGATCAGAGAAAGGCATGCTGATAGACAGTTAAGTGGCTGCTATGTACTGGGAACCTGCATTGTGCCAGGTTACTAGAGCTGAACAGATCATGATGCAGAACTACCACAGTACTTGGCACAGGTCCCAGGAACATACTAGGGGTGCTAGAGATTTTCATTCTTCTTTCTCCCCCAGTCCTATTGAAATATAGAACAATTGAATTGAAAATGGCTACAGTGACATCTGGCCAACTCTAACAGGTTTTATAACTGAAGAACCTAAGGCAAACAAGGTCATTGGTGATGCTGTATAGGACCAGTTTTGCTAGCCTACCACTCCCTTTTCTGTAGTGTATGGAAATATTTACATTCAAGTTTTCTGTTCTTGCCAAGTGTCATGTGCTAAGTGTATAGAAATGATGAAGGAATGACCAATTCTCTCTCTTTTTTCTTATTTCATCTTTATATATATACATATATGAAACATACATATGAAAAAATTATATATTCACTTTACATCATGACTTCTGCCTCCTTCTCTCTATCCTGTTCCCCCCAAAGTTATCAATGCAGTCATTTTGTCAAGTTGTAAAATATCCTGGAGAGTTTTATGAGTCTTCTGTGAGCCTCCATATAGAGAGTAGGTCTGCTATTTCAGGAGGTGATATTCAAAATCTAATCAAAGCTTTATTCTCTTTAAGTGAAAGGAAAGATAACTCTATGTTGATAGTTTCAGGAAAGTTTACCTTAAGTTGTGTACAATCTATAATGTATAGAAGTCTAAGGAAAGTACTCTGGAAATCAAGTAAAGTGTGGTTTGTAAACTAAAATAAAAATTGCAAAAAAAAATTGCATAGATTAACAAAGGGCACAGGAGTGCAGTGACCTGCACACATCAAGGAAGGTCATTGGTGCACAAAGGTCACAGAAGATGCTGACCAGCTTTACATGTAACTTGTAGCCCCCACATCTGTGAGAAAACAAATTTTCATTTGTTTCTGGAAACATATCAGAAGGCATACTTGAAAACACAGTTTCAAGAGTTTCCTGAACACTCACTTCAGGCTAGTGTAAGGTGTCTGGATTCCATGCTGAAATAATGTTTCTCATACTATACTGACCTTTCTGTACCAACAGAGGGTACTTTCTCTTTGTCTTTATGAATACGAAATGTTCCTTTTCCAATACAAAATCATTATCTACCAAGACACCTAACTTCAGTAAGTTAACAAAAACATTGGGAACAGGGACTATGATCTCTGTCCTCTATGTGCAGAGAACTGGAGTATTAATTTACACTGTAGGAAATATGACTATACTCAGCTGACACCTAATGCCTGAGCCTGATCTCACTCAGGCACTGATTAGTAAGAGAATGAAAACTAATTGAATTGTTTCTTTGAGGTATATGTCTATAACTTCTCAGTGTTAGAAAAGAAACTGGATTTTTGAGTGAAGCCACAGTCTCATGCCATAGAAGGGTGGCTTTTGAAAACATAGATGAAGAACCTAAGGGTCAAAGACTTGCTCAAAGCTCTCTATCCTCTGGATAGTTGAGATAGAGCAGAAGTCCTTTCTCTCACTCAACCTCAGCCATCAAACCTCTTCAAAATGGTCATTACTTCACAGCTCCAACAGAGCTTTTTGTTTTGGGCTAATGTAATACCATGACATGACAAAATATTAGCTACTATTTATATATCTATTTTTCTTTATGAGTACTGTTGTCTTTAAAAATTACACCTGCAATGACTCTACTCCTAAGTGAGGTCATCATGAAGGATTTCTCCTTAATCCAACAAGGCTGGCATCCTTATTAGTGATCATTTGGATACACACATAAGGAGAATCATCTTAAAGAATATGAAAGAAGATGCTAAAGTAGTCACAGGGAATAATAACCAGCATGTAAGTGGTTCTTCTTTCTAGCTTTCAGCCATGATATAATAAATATGTTTTTATAACCCAGTACTCACAGACATAATTATTCCTACCATAGACAACTAATTATTTTTCAACTACAAAGTATGATCATATAGGTTTTATAGCTCACAATATTTTAGTGGAATGGAAGGGAGAATTTAAGCTGACTTCTAGATATTTCACTATAGAGACCACCTCTTGCACTTATAGAACTTCTGTTTCCTAGTAAATACAATGTCTAGCTTTCACTAAGTACTAGACAGTGGACCATAGAGTCACAGTAAGGTCCTGAGAGGAAGGACCTAGTAAAGACAGATTGCAGAGGCTATAAGTCAGAAGATGTTGGGCCCAAGAAATTGTCTTCCAAGCTTTAAAAAATAGTATAAATATATTTTGACTCCTAGGCTTACTTTTCTCTCCTCCTAGTTTCTCTTACCCTCTAGAAAGGGGATCACTGATGTTTCTCAAGCTCTAGACAGAACACTTTCCTCTGAGATCGGGATTCTATGTAACCAGGATGCCTTTTTCTTTATGGTTTCTCTTTATTCTCATTTAGCCTTACCTATTCACATCCATTCTTCAATTCTGTCTTCTTTGCTCATGCCTTCTGCAAAAATGCCTCAGTGCAATTCTAGGTCAGTTAATTGTTCTCTTTAGCCCACGTCTTTCTGTGGATGTCCCACCATGTGTACAACCTGAAACTACAAAGTCAGCTCAAATGAAAATCCCAACAAATGTTTTCCAGTCTCTGATTTTTCATCTCAACAAACTGACCCATCTCTGTTAAATCACTTCTGAGTTTCAATTTTGCTAGATATAGATTGTTTTTGAAATTTATTCTTCTCTCATATAATATAGCCCTACTGCAGGACCACCCTCTTTCGTTCAGACTCCACCTTCTCCTTGACCCAAGTTTCCCTTTCACCTCCCCCAAGCATCATTTCCCCTTTCCCAGATCAATTCCTCCTCCCCTTTTCTTCAGTAAAGAGCAGGCCTCCTTCCAGTGATATCAACAGAACATGAAATAATAAGATACAATAAGACAGGGCATAAACCCTCATATCAAGGCTGATCATGATAACACAGTAGGAAGAGAAAGATCCCAGGAGCAGGCAAAAGTGTCAGTGATTCCTCCATTGCTATTGTTAGGAGTTCAAAAGAAACCTCAAGGTAAAGAACCATAGCATGTAATGAAAGTACCCATTTAACAGTTGCTTCCTTTCTTTGTACTAGAATTTCAATTTTCCTTTTCTTTTCCCATTTCTGCTTTCTAGAGCATTTATTGTTTACTTTCTAGAGGGATGTTTGCATATACCAAACAATACCCATCTCTAATGTACCATAGCACAGATGATTTTATCCCACAAACAAGGCCTAGAACTTCCTAGAGAGAAACTTATTCTTATTGCCCACTTTTGGCAACACTGCAGTTTTATTTCTCATTCTTGCTTGAGTCTACCTAAAACTACCTACCCAAGGGTTAACTTTTAAAGGACCCAATGTAACTGTCAAAAGATCAACACTGTGCTCACATTGATTAATATTTTCAAGATTAATATACTCTGACTCCAACAAATCACTCACATTCTGAGTTATGTACATTCTATTATTTTATTAAACTTTTATATCAAACCAGAAATCACAGGTTATCAGTTATGAAAGCTAATTTAACAACTAAATCAATTGTGTTCATGGACTGTTCTAGGACATTTCTATTAGTCATTCCATATATAACAAAAGGGATTTAAAGAGTCAGAAGCCCCTATGTTATAAACACTTGGGTATTTGCAATCATGTGCAATGACATAGCTCCTCTGAAGAAAAATATAAATAATGATCAGTATTTTTAAATTTTCTTGGTATGTCAGAGATTCCATTGTCAGTGTTCATACAAGAAATCAGTTATGTTAGGGTGCCTTCTTCTCTGAGACACCTCTCCTACCTACCCCAATAAGAACACCCCTACCTTTTTCCTTCCTTTGCCTCACCTCCTTCCTTTCCCATCACAGCAATTATGATCAGCATACTTTCTACACATGTGAACAACATTTCTAAGGATATGGAATTATTTTGTTAGGTAGAAATTATTATCTGTATTTTCTAGAGCTGATGTTCAAAGAACCTTAGCAAGTCACATCAAAATCCTTACCAGAAATCAATAATACACTAGGTCCCAGAAGCTCCTATAACATAGCATATATAACTAACAGTATCATATGGTATGTTTTCCAAAACAGTAGCCAAGCCTGGTTTGTATCCTGCTGCCTGTGGCCCATTTGAAGATGTTAAGTCATATTATTCCAGGTGACTTGAACTCCCATTTTGACTGTCAAAACCTTGTCATCTTGTTGAACATTTGGATCATATGCCATACTCAGATAAACTCTTACCATTTAATATTTCTTCTGATGCCTTATGGAGTAAGTGACTCTTCTAAGATAAGCACTGGGTTGAGAGAATGTATACAGATAGAAAGGTGCCTTCATGACTTAGAATCCAAGGGAACATTTGCCCTCCTGACCTGCACTCATAGGTAATAGAGTCTGGACATATTTTTTTCAGTTTATGTGTTGATGAATGGGGATTCTGTGCTATTCATTTTTACTGAGCTTTGATACTATTTATAATTGCTAAATGCATTATAAATAAGCACTTTAAAAAAACATACTACTTTGGTCTTGTTGTTATGACAGTGGTTGTTTGTTTGCTTGTTATAGGAGAGAGTTAGGTTCATGAGGAAGCTTTGTTCCTTCCTCTACTTTATCAATGCAAACATCAAGAAATTGGCTGGAGAAATAAGTTATAAGAACATACAATCGCCATCCCTCCTTAACTCTGTATACCTGTCCTCTTTAGTCACACATAGCAATGATCCATTCTGGGACACACACAATTTCTCACTTTTAATCCACATGCAATGTCTGAGGAAAGAAAATGAACAGGATGCACTATACTCTCAAATCAGCCTTCCCTGAACATTTCAGTTAGCTTGGGACACCTGAAAATTTCCTAAGTGAGATTCATGAGTCTTATCTTTAGGGCCACCACACCAATAATCCACATTTGCTAGGACCATCCCTCACTTCTTTGATTCAGAGGTAGATGTTGGTATGGATTCACAGATTCACAGATGTTAGTCCTGTGAAATAACATCAAAGTCAAAGGCTGCTTCTACAAAGATGCTCATACTCCCACTCAACCAACCCCACCTGAATGCCCAGACATTCTCCTACATTGAGCAAATGAGCCCTCACCAGAATAAGGGCTTTTTTTCCTATTGGTGTCAGACAATGCCATTCTCTGCTACATATACAACTGGAGCTATGCGTCACTCCATATGTACTCTTTGGGTGCTGGTTTAGTCCCTGGGATTTCTGGGGCATCTACTTTGCTGATATTGTTGTTCTTTTTATGGTATTACAAACTGCTTCAGCTCCTTTAGTACTTTCTATAACTCCTCCATTGGGGTCCCCACGCTCAGTCTAAGGGTTAGCTGAAAGCATCCACGTGTATATCAGTATGGTTCTGGCAAAGCCTCTCAGGAGACATCCATATCAGGCTCCTGTGTATTTCCTGTTCTTAAAGTCCCAGTATCAATTGCCACAGCAGACAGTGGTGCTTAGCCAGCTCTCAAAAACAAATAGTGGCTGTGCCCTTTTCACTTAATTCTGGCTAAGTCTTTCTGAAGCTCTATCTCTGTTTAAAACTAGGTCAATTAGGCCCTATTCCATGCCCCAGGAGATAATATCTGTGTCCTTCATGGCTCTTCCAAGTGTCACAGTTTTCTAGTGCTATATAGAAAGGGTGGCTTCTCTGACCATCTACAGCACCCTGGAAAGGACAGAAATCTCTTTTCATTCGTTGTTGTCTCCTTCCCACACTGTATACATCTAGAGGATAACCAGGGGTGTTTGAGTATTGAACTAACTTGTTCAACGCAACACAAGCTGAGCATTTTGAAAGGGAAAAGGGAATATTATTTGTAACAAAATGTTCATGGCAAGATTTGTGCTCAACTCCCCTGGGCCTCCTAAAAGATCGACATTAAATAAATATTTATAGATTAATAAACAAACTCAGCCTTCTATAAAGAAAGCTCTTTTCTATAGTCCTTGGACAGAAATAACCCTAGGTGTGTGGTGTGGGATAAATAATAAATAAAATATTCTTATCAAATTCCAGATTTCTCATTATAACTCTGGACCATTTGATCTCCCCAAAAGTGTATGATATGTTGACATATAGATCATGTATTTTGAGATATTTCCAGGAAGTCTAATATAGAGAGGGTTGTTCTGTCATCTGCCCAAACTGATGTGCAGAGTGTAATCACCTCTTGTCATTAACTTTAGTCTAGTCTCTAAAAGCTCTGCTCGTCTTGGTGACACACCCACTGAGACTTTAGTGTTATTAGACACTGGCTGGACCACCGCAGTTAGGCCTGTATTATCTCTTCCATTTCTAGCATCAAAAGATCAGCATGTGAGGAGAGAATGTGGTTTTGTCATTGTCTGTTTTTACTATAAGCCACAATCCTCCTTCATACGATATTTCACATATATTGTTTTTCTTTCCCAGTCTGAATGGCCATACAAAAACACATTTCATTTTTCAATGCTATAGATTTCACTTGAGAATGGATTGTAAAAAGAAATCATAAAACTCTCCTGTAACAAGATTCTGATAAGAAAGATGTAAGCTAGAGAAGACAACCACTGACTCTGGCACACACCCGCACCGCCAGCTGATAGGATTCATGAAATTCACATGTTCCAGGTGCCTTCCAGCAGATGCTAATTTCACCCATAATTCTGTTGGCCAAGTCCAAGTTTATGTTTAATTAACTAAATGACTTGAGTCATCCAATTCTTATTGCTACTAATGTATCACAATTAGACAAAGTTGTAGCCATGGAAACCATTAGTTCCATCATAATTCCAGAAATAAGAATTCTTTTCAGCTCATCCATTTCTTGTCTTTCCATAGCATAAAATTACTGTTCTTGTTAAATTGAGAACTGGTCAGCTTGGAATGTCATGTGTGTTCTCTCATTTATGATTATGAAGTGTCTACTGCTGCACTGACACTTGCCATGTTCCAAGCATCTCCATATTCCACATATTTATGTTCAATTAGGGAGATATTGCAGTCTATAAAAGCAGACATGGCTTCACTGTGAACTGGCAAAAGCATCCTTTTCCTCTACAGCTTTTAAAATAGAAAAAATTAAAACAAATCTGTGTGACTTATCCCATTCAAGGTTGTTACAGTTCTAACTTATCTCCACTTTCTCAAGGAAAGACTGGTTCCTAAGTGGCTGAATAAGTTACTTTCAATAAACTTGGCCACCGGGGTCTGCTCCACCATCAGAAAGGAAACTAGAGGTATGCCATTGAGATTCTGCACAAAGCTACTGTCATGAACCAGGCAAGAAGATGGTGCCTAGTGCACCCACAGAGGTGCTAAATGGAAGTTTACAATTCAGGTCATTTTAAAGCAATTTTCTACTCCATAACTAGATATAAAAATGAAGAGAAAAGTAGCATACACCATTTTTCTATCAGCATATCAAAGTCATTTTTGAAAATAAAGCCACATATGTATAGTCATGTGTACTACATATACAACATTGGTAATAGGCAGTGCCCAGATACTGTGCATGGTACACTGAAGATATTGAAAATCCTGCCATAGCCTTCAGCTCTTGAAGTTCTGTGAAGTAAATCATGATTATAAGTCATAATGATTGCTTGAGACACTGGACTCTATTTCTAGAGAACAAATTTACAACATTACATATGCCAGGCTACACAGCCATCAATCAGTTACAACCCCCATATACGATTTTAAGACATGTTTGTCTTTCTTTAAACTGAATTGTATTGCATATGTCAAATAAAGTATTTCATCTTAGTAACAAGTTAAGAAAGTGGTTGTTTCACTATTAAATCTCAGTTCCACATAAATCACGGATGGTTATTTAGCAGATACTTGCCCTAAATTGTGCATATGTTAAATTTACCTGTAGTTTGCATAAAATTAAATTGTAACTGGGCATTCTTTTGTTTGCTTGTTTGTTTGTTTGTTTGTTTTTAGACCTGTCAGCACTGGAAACAAAAGAGGGATCTTTTTACTCTTTCAGCTCTGGTACATTATCAGTGACATCCCTCCATTTCTACTTAATCATCATCCTGCCAATGGTGAAACCTCTGCTCTGCCCTGAGGTGAGCCGACATAGGATAAAGTCCTAGGTGAAGAAATACTAAATGAGACTCAGGACATTATAGTATTCTAAAACAAGGCAAAGGAATTTTAGTAATCATAGCTTTGAAACACTGAAACATGTTACCTCTTGCTACCTAATTTCATGAACACCTAAGGCTGGAAATACTGACCACCTAGAACAGTAACCACAGTATCAGGCTCTGATATGTGCTCTCTCATCCGACTTGTACCTTTGACCAGCATGTGTTCATGGACCATGTGGTTATTTCCTCCCTGTGGGTAGTTATTCCCTGACAACCTGATTTCCTTTTATCCACCTTGAGAAAGCTCTCCATGGTGGATGCAAAAATGTCTAGGTTCATGTTTCTTTGACAGGAGTTGCTTCTTTGAACCCACATCTTCAGATTCCCTCTGTGCTCACCGTTCTTACTTAACTTGGAGGCCAAGTGATTTAAATAAATAAATAAATAAATAAATAAATAAATAAAACAAAAAAGGAACAAAAAGCAAATAACCCTCAATAAACAAAACAAAACAAAACAAAAAAACCCCTGCAGTTAACAATGTCCTTTACAGGAAAAATAAAATAAATCAAAAAGTTTTTTTTTTATTTGAAAACATTTCTAAATATTACATTTTGTTCCCCAATAATTCAACTCTGGGAAGTCATTCGGTTTCTAAGTAGGTCTTGAATATTTCCTCTGGCTCAGCTTCCTGATACCTCACAGATACTGTCATGCAAGGGTAACACATTTCTGCAATCTGGTCCTTCCTCCCTACCTTCTGAGTCCACATTCACTGACCTAGAGCCCCACCCACACTGTCCCATTCAGGCTTTGATTGACACCTGACATTTGGGTAACATCGAAATTCCTCAATTCCATCAGTTGGGGACAATTTAGTCTTCACATTATGTTGATAACTTAAATTCTTAGCAGAGGCCATGTCATCACTAGAGAGAAAAAGCTTGTCTTCAAATTATATTTAATTGCCTTCATTAAGTACTACAGCATTCTGTGACATGTATTTGCAAAGTGGGCCAACTAAAATAAGTCAGTCGCATCTCATTTTCTGAACATCCCAGGCTTCCTTTGGTTCTGTCCTTGCTCTGTGTGTCACTGTCCTCTCTGGCACTGTGGATGAGGAAGCACCACCCACACATCCTCCTGTGAGAGATATGTACATTATCTGAAAATAAATCTGATTTTAGATCTCTGGCCTTCAGAGAATAAAGATTTTCAGAGAACATCACTGTCTGGGGCTTAGAATTCTCCCAGTGGGTGAAAGTAGGTGTTTTCTGCTAACAGTTTATCAAGAGAGATGGACATTCCGTGGCTTTCTAGCATCATCACCTGGAGCAGCTGATAGCATGACAAGGCCACTGTAATTAGCACCTTTCACATAGTATTTTACTGAGTATGAGTGGTTGGTTGACAGCTCCCAAGAAAGAGGTGGCTCAACATGTAAGGGATTCTAATGCAGAATGGCATTTTAAGGCTGAGCATGAGATTGTATATCTATAATCCTAGCAACTAACAGGCAGAAGGAGAATAATCCGTGAAAGTTTGAGGTTAGCTTCATCAATTTACCAATTTAGTTAGAGCTACTCAGTAAAACTCATTCCCATAAATTAAAGTAGGCAGCTGGAGAGACCATTTATTTCATAAGTCGGTGCTTAACACATATAAGGATCTGGGTTCAGACTCCTAATACACCTATTAGAGAAAATGAGAATGCCAAGGGCCTGAATAAGGCTAAAATAAGGGAGGTTGAGCCAGACACATCCCAAGCTTGCTGGTCAGCAAGTCCAGATGCACAGGTCAGCTCCAGTTTTAATGGGAAACCTTGCCTCAAAAGCTTCACCTTTTCTCACCACCACCACCACTACAACAACAACCACCAATTACAAATAGACCTTTTAAAACCTGTTGGTCAACACTTAATTTCATCTCTTCATCTGTCTAGGATGCTGTGTATGTTCATTTAAAGTGACTCCTGAAATAAGCTGCCATTAACTTGAAGGAAAAACCATCACGCTTTTTGTTCATCACTTCCTAGCCATATCAAGAAAGATCACGTTCCCTAAATGTTATTTTTGTTGTTTAAATTTACAGCCATGCTCACTAGACAGATTTGGCTGGCTAGACCCAGTATTTTCCTCTTAGTAAACAAACACTCATCAGTACTTACTATGTAGCCCACAAATGTCCAAAGTTAAAATGCTTTCCAAATCAGACCCCACTGAATAATCATGACATCCCTGCCTTCTATCATTATTATTATTATTATTATTATTATTATTATTATTATTATTATTTGCATTTTTAAGATGAAGAAATAGCTCAGAAACACAAAGTGATTTGCTCACAATTACCCATGGGCTTCTTCATGTATTCATGAATTTGGAACTTAGCTCCAAGGAAGAAGAAAGAAACAAAAGCAATAATTATATCAGTCAACAGCTATTAAGCATGTGCAGTGTGCTTGGCATGGAGCTAAGTGTTGTCCATTCTTCTCTTCAGCAATTCTAAGCTATGGATGTTTCTTATCACGAATTCCCCAGGAATCAGAAAGCAAACGAGGGGTCTAATAGATTTGTCTAGGGCTTCAGTTTAATTGTAGCATCTGCAGCTGTATCCTGAACAACCCAGGAGTAATTAAGGCTCCACTGAAATGATTGTGATTTGCTGAAGTACATATCCTTCTTTAATAAAAATCGACATTTGAAATGATTTTTCAGAGACTCCTCCAAATCCCCTTCAAAGCCTTTCCTGTGTCTGACATGAAATTAAATCCTTGTTATGTATGCTGTCGTTTTGTTCACTAGACTTTTGCAGTCCTGCCATTCCTTCTAGGAGCTTGATTCAATTCCATCTATCCCCCCACCCTTTAATTTGTTTCCTTTACTTGAAAGAATCCATTATGCCATTTCTTCTCTTCACCAACAGTATTTTCACCCACTTGGTAATCCTGTTTTATGGATTGCAGGTTATTATCTTTCCTACAAAGTTCATCTATTTTTAATACTTTTTCAGATTTATAATCTATATGTAGTTTTAATCACTTTAATTGCAATTTATAACTTATGTACATTTTTTTCTTTTCATGGAAGTTGTAAAATGGGTTGAAAGCTTCTTATTTTCCAAAATCAATACCCACTCTACCCTCACATGAAACACTGAAGAAAATGTCTTCAGTTTATGATATGATGTGACACTTTTATCATTAACCAAGCTTCCCAAATCCGGGAGTCTGTTTCTATAGCATTTATCCTTTCCTACTGAGCTTCTTGCTTTTTCTTACTGCACCTCCAACACAGTTGAATCTTTCTGGCTCTGCTGTGGATTGTCCTATGATCCAGAAAGCCTCTGACTCCCCATTTAGAATATCATTTCAGGAGTCCTTCTTCCAGTTTAAGTTTAGGGTGTGGTTGTTTACCTCCACTACAGCTCTTCTCTGAATACCAGTGAATCCATTAACTCCTGTAGGAACCATGATAGACTTTAATTGGTTAATTCAGGTCTGTCCACTCAGTACAGAATCCTGGGTGCTGTCTTCATTGTACTCATTTTTAATAGCGTGTGTGAGCACACATGCAGGAGTAACCCTGTGTGCAGGCTTGCAGAAGTCAGACTGGAAGTCTCACTGCACTGCTCCCCACCTCCTCTTCTGAGACAGGGTTATGCTCTAAAACCAAATATCACTGTTTTGAATGGCTCCTGAGCTCCCGAGACCTATTTGTCTTGTCTCATGTAGCTGATGTTTCAAGAATACATGGCCATGTGCAAACATTTTACATAGATGGTTTCATATAGCCCTCCTACTGTCAGAGCTCTTGCTTCATGGTATAATGTCCTTCAAGACACATTATACCATGATACAGTATTTTTTTCCAACTTACAAAACAATCCATTAAAAACTTTTGAGTCTCAGGCCAGAATTTTCTATCATATATCTATTTGTTTGTCTGTCTGTCTGCCTGCCTGACTGACTGACTATCTATTCCTCTATCCATGAATCCATCCATCCATCATTTGTCATCTATCTATCTATCTATCTATTTATCTATCTAAGTAGCTAATTGGTTTTGTTTTTTTGTGATAGTTTCTCATTATCCATCCATCCAACCATCCATCCATCCATCTATCCATCCATCCATCCATCCATCCAACCATCCATCTATCTATCATTTGTCATCTATCTATCTATCTATTTATCTATCTAAGTAGCTAATTGGTTTTGTTCTTTTGTGATAGTTTCTCATTATGTAGCCCAAGCTGGCCTCTAATTGTAACAATCATCCTATCTAATCCATCAAAGTGATGTAATTGTAATAAGCATGTGCCATTACATTTTATCCTTAACCTCTTATAATATTTTTTTCCTTTTTGTGGCCTCTTCTCATGTATCTAAATTTAGCCTTGAAATCACTGTGTAGCCAAAGAAGACCTTGAATTTCTGATCCCCCTGGCCCAATTGCTGGGATTGTAAATACACCTGAATTTTAGGTTGTGCTGAGACTCAAACCCACACCTTAGTTAATGCTCAGTAAGCCCACTGTCTGTAAAATACATACACAACCCCTAATTAGTTGATTTTTTACTAAGGATTTTTAAAATAACATTATAAAAGCTTCTAATAAAAATGATTTTTCAGAAATTCTCTACACCAAGTCTTAAATGATACAGTATATCAATCAATTAAACTATTAAATATCAGGCCTTGATGTCAGAGACTCAATAATATCATCTTCCAAAAGAATTTTGAAAATTGCTATCAGTTGATACTCATCATGAAAGGATTCAGGCCATTTGACATCCTTAGTTATGGATCATGTATTTTGCAGAATGCCAAAATCTGTGAAGCAAAATGTAAGCATTCTACAATGTCTAGAGGAGAACCAGCCTGCTTGTACCCTATGGTGATGCAGACATTTCAGCCTCTACTTCACTGCTCTAGGAGAAGTGGTTCCTTCTGTTTATTCCCCGAGTGTCAGGGATGAATGATGCCACATCTTTAGAGTGCTTCATTTCAAGGCCAGCCACCATCTGGCCTGAACTCTAGATGCCTTTACAAATGTTTTGTCAGCAACAATTGAATCTTGTTGAAATATGCATGACATCTGTACATTTTGTTTGGGATTTTGAATATATATTTGAATATACAGACAAATCTTACCCAACATTTTGAGGACAACAGTAGAAGCCAGTCTTTTATTGATAAAATAAACAGGGCATTTCAACTTTTTATATACATATTTCCTCTTTAGGTAAAACCTCAGATACTGAAACTTATAACTCCCAGTTTATGTTTATTCTAGGTAACATGAGCAATGGAATTCAACATAGCCTATGAATGTGCTTCCCAGTCAGATGTGATGAGTAGTTACATCAGGACATTGCTTTTAAAGTTTTAACATCACATAAGGATGCTTTTTAAAAGACTGAGAAATACTAATTATACATCCATGTGATTGATAATGATATATTCACATTATTTTTCATTAAAGAAGCTTATTAATTTACTCTGAAAGAGAAAATGGTTCAAGTTACTTTACATATTTGAAAGGAGTGAATCCCTGCCTCCTTAAAGATAAGTAACAAATTTTTTCTGGATTCTAACTGGACTTCTGAAGAGAGTTTAGACTAATGTGCTTTCTCAAAAGTTTCTTAAAAATTCTGCCTCAGCACCCAAATAAATTACCTTGTCTCCCCCATCCCATCTTTTGAACATTACCAGATCTAACTGGCCATTTACCAAGTCTGTATTGGTTGCCTATCTAAAACCCCTTTTCCTTTTTATCCTAAGTCTTCCCTTTGATGCCACATGGAGAATTCCTTTTGAGCGGCTACTCCACAGCAGTCTATTATATATTTTAAGACACCTATTATGTCTCTTCAGCTGTCTTATCGTCTGCCAGTTAAATAAATCCTATTTCCTCTCTGAGTTAGAGCTTAGCATTTTCATGATCCTCTTGAACTTGGCTGTGACTCTATATCTTGAGGCATTCTGATTTTTTTTTTTACTCTCCTCAAAGGTACAGATTGGTCATTGACTTCTGCACATCACATCCCAGGGGATGGCATACATAATGCGTACTTTCCAGTGTCATTAAGAATTTCATGACTTTATTTAAATGAAATTCTAACAGCAAAGTTGATGAAATAGTAACTATGGTTGTCACACCTATCCTACAGATATTGAAAATAAGAACGGAGAGGTTAAGTAAATGTGATGAAGGCATAGTAGCCTAAAGTATTTACCTCTGACCCTCCTAATTGCTAGACCATCCACAAACCACCCAACCATGCTGAACTCTTAATACCCTGAATGCAGAATTACCACTCAAGACTTTTAAAAGTATTGAAACAAAACCCCTAATAGAGCCCTGAAGACAAGCCAAAGACTTTAAGTGATTCACTAAAGACATAAAAGGAAGAAGACTCAGGACTAAAATTCTAGACTCTTGGCTTTCAGAGAAAAAGGACTTTCTGTTATTTTCTTTAGAATAGTTTAGGGTTGATTTCTAATGTGTTCAATTCACAGGTAGTTCTTATTTTGGTTTTGGTTTATACTTATAGCTGTAATTGTGTACAGCTATACTTTAAATTGATTTGAGAGTATCACGTCTCTAAATTCATTCATAATAGAGCTGTGCACTGATAAGCATTTATGGAATACTAATAGATTATGCTCATGCTTTATAGTAATAAGTAATAGCTAATAAACTAATAGCTTGTACTTCTGCACTGCTTCTAAATGGATGTAATAATTTTGGCCCACATAACTACTCCGAAAACGTTGGGAGTTTTGGCTCATTGAATTGAATGTTTGGTCATAAAGGAGTGTTGCTGCTTGACAAAGGTTAGGTATGGCTTTGTTGGAGAAAGTGTGTCGCTTAGGGTGGCCTCCAGAATTCCACCTGCTTAAGCTAGGTCCAGTGTTTCTCTCTTCTGATGACAGTTGACCTGTATAGAACTCTTTGGTTTTTCTCCAGCATCATGTTTGTTTGTATGGTACCATGCTTCCCACCATTCTAAGGAAGGACCAAAACTCTGAAATTATAAACCAGCAAATGTTTTTGATATTGATGATGTTTGTTTAGAGTTGTCATGGCCGTGGTGTCTCTTCAGAGCAATAAAACATTAACCAAGGGAAACCTTTTTTATAGAGCTTTGGTCTCAGTAATTACAAATAACTCTTCCAAAAATCCTTGGCTATCTTAACTGCATCCTGGCTTTACTCATCATGTATCTTAAGCTGTCTTGGAGCTTTTAATCTTACAAAATGCAAACAACATCTTTACCATATCAGGAAATTGAGTGGATGCTTTATAATAGTCTATCCTTTAGTTTAACCTAGATATTCAAAAGATACTCATTTCTGTCTCTTTACCCATCATCATCAAAGCAGTCACAGATTCAATAACATTGTATTCAGCTCAAATACTGCCCAGAATTTTAAATATTATCAATAGCCTGTTCTTACCAATTTTCATAAATAGAAGTATAGAATTCTCTTTCACTGTTTCACCCCATACTTCCAAATCAGATATTTCTCTTTAATTTATAAGTCGACTGTTAATAATATGCCATGCAAACTGAATAAAAAGTAGACCATGCCTAAACAATAATAAAAAATAAAACAAAATAAAACAAACAAACAAAAAAAACTAAAAAAAATCTAAAGATTCTATGCATGTACTGGAGAATGCCTAGTATTTTGCAGAACCTTAGACATAGACTTTCTTACTGAGAATTCAGGAGCTGATATGAGCCATTATCAAAGGAAGAACTTCCTGATTTTGGAATGAGTGTTATCAGGTTTCCTCTCCATCAGACTGCAAGCACTTATGCACCAATGTCATTTGACAGAACATAGGAAACAAACAGAGTAGTGGCACTGAAATGGATATGCTGCTTCTAGAGATGTTCTCAGATCACACTGCATGTGAATTCTAAACCACTCCAGGTTCTGAAAAAATGGTGTCATGACATTGGCCAATGTGAGAGTGTTTCATTAGGAAGGTGGTAGTTGAATCGGTTCACTGTATTTTCAAGAACTGCTACAATTTCTTCTATACATGGGCCAAACATAGATCAAGAAACAAGACAGTGGGATCTCCAGGGACTCAAGAGGTTATGTTTCTGTGAGAAAGTTCATCTTTCTATAGCACAACCATTAAGAAATTTTCTGTGAAGATGCCCTTTATATTCTATACATAAGAAATAGAATTGTAGAAGGAAAAATTTGGCATCATGCTAAGGATGCTAATGTTAACAGGAGATGAGCATAAGTGTTCTAAGAATAGAAGGACAAATTGTGGGGAACCAGCAGTTTAAAGTTTGACAAAGCACAGAATGAGCTCAGCTGAAATAGAGCTAAAGAAATATATAACATAGTATCTTATAGCCTTTGAGTATAAGAGTTTCTAAGCACTCTACTACACTACTAAGAAAGTAGTGTAGTAGAAAGTACTGACAAGTATTAAATGGAAAAAACTACCATTTATACATTTTTAAGAGTAAACCACTCTCTCTTATGGAGAGGAAATGATAGGGGTAATAACAAAGATGGGGAATCCAGATCCAACGTGGGCACTACAAGGAGGAAGGAGGAGATCTGAATTGGTAGCAGGAGTGAAGATAGGAAGAACAGACAGATGATGGGAATTTTAAATGCTAAGATGGAATTAGTTCATTTTTTAAATGAAAAGTTTATGAATAAATACAAATTGGAACAAACCACCACCACCACCACAACAACAAAAAGCACCAAAAAATTAGAGAGAGATGGGAGTTTGCTATACTTATATGTGCATAAGGTCTGACAAGATTGGGCCAGGAAAGATTGCACAATCCATAAAATGCTTGAGAATCTGAGTTTGATCTTTAATACCCACATCAAATTCCAGCCATTGTAGCTCATGCTTGTCTTCTCAGAAAAGGGAAGGTGAAATGTGATCCTTAGTTTTAATGATCAATGCAACATAATTTTGAGTCACTATGGAAGAGAATCATGGTGAAGAATTGTCTAGATCACAATGACCTGTTGGTATGTTTGTAGAGAATTGTTTTTATTACAATAAAGCATATGGAAAGATTTCATGTTTCTGTGGATGGTATCATTCCTTGGTTTTAGGTGGTAGATAACACACAGGCTTGAAGAAAACAGGGCTGGAGCAATAGATGACTTGTTAAAAACATACATTGCTATGGTTGAATGAGAATGAACCCAATAGGTACTCAGATTTAAATACTTGGTCACCAGAGAGTAGCACCATTTGAAAGCATTAGGAGGATGTGGCCTCTGTTGGAAGTGTTATTACTGGGGATGGGTATTGAGTGTTCAAAAAGCTCACTTCAAACCCAGAATGTGTTTTTACCTCCTGCCTATTAGATCTGGATGTAAGCAAGCCCCAGATAAATGTTTTCTTTTATAAGAGATTCTGTGGTTAAGGTGTCTAATCTCCTCATGCAATAGAACATCAAGGAAGACAACTGTTTTTGCAGAGGCCCAAGTTTGGTTCCCAGCTTTCATGTTGAGTACTCAACAACTGCTTGCAGCTTCAGCTTCAAGGAGATTATAAGCTTCTGGTCTCTGGAAGCACCTGCATTCACATGCATGTATCCCTTTATATATATACACATAAGTACAAAATATTTTAAACAAGTAGAATAGTATAGGCATGCATGAATTTCTTTCTCTTTGCTATTGATTGTAAACAGGAATAGCTCCTTCTAGTCCTTATAGCCCTGACTTCCTTAAGATGATGGTTCTTAGCCTGAAATTCTGAGCTAAAATAAAACCTTGTCACCAAAGTATCTTTTGTCCCAGTAATAGTAACAATGCTTGGAGATAGGCCAACTCCTGGAGCAGAGGCCCTAGAGCCTGCTAGCAGAGGCAGAGAGACTCTCCCCTGTCTTTCTTTTGTTTAAGGTTCCCAGGTCCAAAAGAGTGGGCTGGAAGCACAGAACACATGGGTCAGAGGAAGAGGCGGAGCTCTCAGAACATTAACGTGTGGGATACTGGGCACCAACTCTTTAAATATTTAGCACAACAGGGATTATATGACTAAGGAGAACACCATCTACAATGGGTGGGTCCCCCATCCCATCAATCCTTAATCAAGAAAATGACCCACATATTTGCCTACAGGTTCATCTAGTGGAGGCATTTTCTTAGTTGATGATTTTTTTTTCTTCTAAGAAGACTCTATCTTGTGTCAAGTTGACAACTAAGTAGAACACATGTTTTAGCGTTGTCATCTTTCACATCAATATACAGTGCAGTAAGGGAAACGATAATCTTTTTACCACAGTGACAGGCTTGGGAGATTTTCTGCAGGTTCTGGAAATCTAAATTGGAGATTTAACAACCAGAGAAACTGACCATGTATAGTGGCATGAGTCATGAATAGGAGAAACACAATCCCTACCAGATTTCCATAGATAAGTATGTGTCTACTTTACCACACAATCTTTTTGACTGCTCACTTCGATTTCTTTGGCTCCATCTCTTTTTATTAGGCCAACTATCTAGTGAGAACTAAAAATTCTCTTCACATACACAGGTCATTTAATTCTAAATAGTGATTTCATGGACATAACCACATTTTTTTTCATCGTCTGGGAATGAATACAGCAGAACCTTTTGGCAGTACAGAGATGAACCTTCATATCTGGTTACTTCAACTCGAAGGTCATAATACTACTACAGTGGCAAGACTGGTCTAGGGTGTCAGCAGTATGTGCAAATGCTTAGAAATTGTCTGTCATGGTGGCTTTTGCTGTGGATCCAAATTACTTCACAAATCATTTTTGTTATGTTTATTCTTTATTCAAGTGTATTTCCTGCACATTGTTAAATAAATGATTCCCAGGATAACTGCCACCATAAAGGCTTCCAAAACTTTACTATTTTCCATGTCAAATCCAAGCAACTTTAAGTCCAAGGCAGTTTCTGAAGATTATTTTTATCCCTAAGTGTAAAATTCATTCTACCAGCCACAGGCTCAATCATGATTGCTAGATAACCACCTTTCTTCTCCAATGGACAGAAGAAACAAAGTTAAAATAAAGTTTGGTTGAGAATGTCATATTGGCATAAAGCAAGGGTAAGGCAAATCAGTGTTAAAAGACTAGGAATCCATCAGGTAGATGGAGATTAGTGACAGTAATGAATGGATATTTGCAACTTGATTTGTTTTCTTGTACCAACTGATTCTTTTTCTGTATTTATAGACGTTGATTTCAAACCAGGTTACCTCAGGTCATGCACATTATTGCTCCCTCTAGCAGGGGCCTTGGGGTTCTCTACAATTGTCTTGCGTTTCTAGTTGTGTGTGCTTCTCCTTTCTAGGCGAAAGTTTTACTTGTTGTCCTCAACTGTCTATAGTTGTTTGTCTAGCCTAGAGATGCAGTGACTGGCTTTCCCACCATTGTCACAGCTTTATTTTATGGTGAAGGGGAATCAAACCTAGGTGTCCCTGAGCTATATCCAAAGCCCCACTGTCAGAACAACTACAAAGTCTAAATAGCACAACAGAAATAGTTACTCTTGCCTAATCCTTAGTTGAGAAACTAAATAATAATAAAAAATTCAGGATCTATTTTATACCTAAAACAATCTTTGAGATTCCTTAAAAAGTATGAAAAAGAAATCATGTAGAGTTTTGTTTTGCTACTTTATGAAAACAGACAAGCTGAAGAAAATTGAGGTCATGTGCTAGAGAACCATTCTTGCATCACACAGAAGAATATAAATGAGGTGCCCAGTTCCCTCTAGGTTAAATCTGCATGGGAGAAGTGTAAGCACTGAGCACACAGAACCTGTAGTCTCTCTGGGACGCTCCTCAGTTTGTCATTGTGCGTTTGTCCCTTTATGCCTGATAACAGCACTGAAAGGATATTTCAGGTGTAAATGACCCATTGGATATATTTATAAGTAAAGTTTTACTGGAACACTGGCCAGTTTGTCCATATTGTCTATCATTGTGTTTGGACTGCAAGAGTGGGATTCATAGCTGTGACAGACTTGAAACACCTAAAGCCCAAATCCTTGCTAGTTCAGCTTTTATAGGACAAACTTGGCCACATTTAGCACACTATTTATTACCAGTTATAGTTTGCTTCATAATGTCTAGAGTGCATAAGTAATTACTATTACACATTAATTTAAATTCAGTGTTTTCCTGGCTACAGATTCCAATGGGTATACAGTAATATAAAAGTTATCGTTGGAATTTAATAAAAATGAAGCTATTGGCAGCCTATTCGAGAGTCATTTAATCATTTTAAGGTTTTTGCAGTGTTTTTTGTAAGCTATCTATAGTACAGCACAGGATGTGATAGAACCAATACAGCTTTTCTCTATAAATTTAAGTATGTTTGTTTTTATAAATTATCAATAACATTTCCTCTCTCCTTTGAAAAGTAGCTTTAATTATTTTTCTTAGAGATATGTTTCCTAAAACATATTTTAAATATTTTATTTTTGGTATATGTTTTATTATTTTTATGTGCGTTTGTCTGTGTCTAAGTGTGAGGGTTTTTTTTTAAACTTTATTTTAAAAAAACAAAGATAAAAGAAAAAAATAAACATTTTTGCATAAATGTATACAAATAGAATTGGCTTTTTTTTTCTTTTTTTTAAGGTTTGATACTCTACAAATACAATATGAGGGGATGCCAGAAGAGAGTTTTGAATTCCCTGAAGCTCTGGCAATTGAGGACTATATGAAACTGAACTGGGATCCTCTAGAAAAGTTATGCATGTATCTAACAGATGAACTCCTAAGACATGTCTGATTAGCTTTATTACCTTGTGTTGTGGGTATGTCCCAAGCATGGCTGAATGTGCTGGTCAGTTACACTATTCTTGATGTGAGCACTCATCAGAATTTTGACACTTTTAAATTGCTAATAATAAATGGACCACAGCTCTTTTCCATCTCTGTCACATGCAAACAGCATTTTCTTGTCTCTGATTCTTCCATGAAGAGTTTCTCATCAGTGTCCACTCTACCATCCAAGATGCCAGAGGGAAAGGAATAAGGCTTAGATAGGAGGGAAAGACAAATTTCAGAGAGTACTCCTGGTTTCTGCAACTCTAAACCACAACAAAAACAATGCTAGGCACTAATAAGATACCTGACATTATAACCAAAATAAATAAATAAATAAATAAATAAATAAATAAATAAATAAATAGATAGATAAATAGATAAATAGATAAATAAATAAATAAATATTGTTGCCTAGGACTAAATGAGGCAATGAAGGATACTTTTTGCCTTATTTATTTGTTATATTACAGGCATCAGTCTTATTTCTTAACTTTGGTAATAGATATGGAAGTCATTTTCCTTCTTCCTAAACTCTTGGGGGCCCATAAATATTTGGACCTGACAAAAAATATCTATAAATTTCCCTTGATATCTGACTTTATCTTCTTCATCTATCCCCCTAGCACCAATTCAGAAAGTCTTTTTGACCCCTATGTTTTATAGAACACTATTGCTATATGCATTTTTTTCATGAACAGTCTGTTGTACTATTTGCTGGAATGCAACAGAAAAGAAACTTTTCTTGTGTGGCATGTCATGTTTTAGGATATTATTGATTTAATCAGAAGCAGCAAGACATATTTTAAGAGGGAAGGTTAACCTCAGGGACCTTGAAAACATTAAAAATCAAATTAAATAAACACTGGGCTCTCTTACTTGCATTGAAGGCCTCAGCATTATAGCTGAGCAATATCACTTCTTAGCAACCACTAATATAGGAGTCATCTAAGAATACTAAGAAGGAAATCTGTCCAATTTTACAGATAATGCAGGAAATTTGATACATTTTCTGGAATGTGGTATCAGCATAGGAAATCATAGAACCTTTCAAACTAGTCTGAGGTTTCTTGGATAAAACTTCTACAAGGCAAACTCAAGCAGCTCTGCATGTTAAATGAACACCTGCTGCATGTGCATATATAAATAACAAGGCTGAGCCTGATGAAACAACTCTCAGTATATGATTACAAATAATTTTGCCTGGAGATTTTCAGTTTATAAGGAAGAAAGGAAGGGAGGAAAAAAGGAAGGACAGCAAGAAGTTGGAAAGAACCCAGATGTCCTTCAGTAGATGAATGGATACAAAAATTGTGGTACATTTACACAATGGAGTACCACTCAGCTATCAGAAACAATGACTTAACGAAATTCTTAAGAAAATAGATGCATCTAGAGAATATCATCCTCTATTCTATGAGTGAGATAACCCAGTCACAAAAGAACAGACATAATATGCCATCACCGATAATGGGATACTAACTCCAGAAAGCTCTGAACACCCCAGAAATAACTCACAGACCGTGTGAAGTTCAAAAAAAGAATATATTTTAATTGAAATAGAACTGTATCACATCCCCCTTTCCTCCCTACAGCCCCTCCTAGTCTCTCTCTTATCCCCTCAAATTAATAGCCTCTTTTCCTATATTGTTGTTACATATATATATATATATATCCACAAATACTTAATTACAACCTTAAAAAATGTATTCGTATACTTTTATGCAAAAATGGTGAAAATTTGTACATTTACCTTTGTTTTTTAGAATATAGTAAAAAAAAGGAAGGAAGGAAGGAAGGAAGGAGGAGAAAAGAAAGAGAGAGAAAGAAAAATAAATAAGTAAAGAAAGAAAGAAAGAAAGAAAAGAAGGAAGAAAGAAAGGAAGAAAGAAAGGAAGGAAGAAAAGCAAAGTGGTTGGAATGTAAGCAAAATATGGAAGTAAGAAAATTCTTTGTTTTGTCCTGGGGGAAATCACATACTGACTGGGGTAGTTTCCTGTAAGATACCTGGTCTGGCTTTTCAATGATTTCATATGTTGGGCAGTTCTGTAATTTATACCTTACACCTAGTGATGTCAAATCCTTGTCATCTAGAGAGAGATAAAACTTCCAAGGACTTCCTTGAAATCAATCCATTTTGTCTGGACCCCAGCCATGCTCAAGGCACATTCTGTGTCTGTGTATTCACAGCTTCTTTTCTGAGCCCTATGTTTAGTAAATATATGCTTTGGAATTTTTTTCTTTAAAGATTTTCTTCTTTACTAAGACAACATCCTGATGTTATGAGTTATGCAATGGCATCTTGAAGGTGGGCTCATTGGCATTTTTAAAACAACTTGCAAACGAGACTTATATTTTTTGTAATATAAAATAATCTAAATTCTTTCTGACCTCTTGATTGAATGAAGCGTGTGAAATACAACAGTCTGAGTAAAACAGAACAAAACCACTTTAGACCTTGTAAGTTTAAAAGTTGTAGACAAATAAATAAGCAGAGAAGTTAAGGTACAGGTCAATGAGTTTCTACTCTAGAGATACATAGGAAACATCAACTCATACTTACTGTTCTGGAAATTTAACTTGTTGATGTTAGATCTAGTATCTGCGAGGTAACAAAAGCTAAAACTTATCTGCTGAGATAGCTGCTGGAGATCATAGACAGTCAGGGATCCTGAACTTTGAGACATACATCAAAAAGTCATAAAAATCTGGAAACTGGAGACACTGGCACAATACCCACCACAAGTTTTAGTAACTGTCACATCACACAGTCTAGTGATAATCTTAATCCCAACCCAGGTCACAAAAGACAGCCTCCTGCCTGTGGATTATCAGTTGATTTGACCGATGCATTGATTTTTGTTTTGTTAAATGAGTTTTGCCATGTATGTGCCCAGGACTTTGGGAGAATAAAAAAAAAAAAAAAACTTAAGCTCTCTTGCATCAGTTGAAAATAGATACATGGTTCGTGGGCCTGTGAGCAGGAGTTCAATACTGAATGAAGAATCTGGCTGGACAGAATATTTTTGTGAGTAGAGTCCAGTTGAAACATTTATAAGAAATCAGAAAGTCACTGTCATTTGTCCTGTTTCTCTAACCTGATGAGTTGATAAAATTGCACCTCTTAACTTTGGGTGTTTTAGTTAACACTGACTTTTAAAGGGTATTAACTCAACTGCAACCCACCTCAAGCCTCCTGCAGTAATGTCTGTGGTGAGGATAAGATGTGGTGATGGTTGTGCTCTCTGATTTTATGCATGAAATGTCTAAGCAGAGAACTTTGACACTTCAAAAGTATCCCATGGTGACAACAAGTCTACCTTGGAGGATTCAAACTTATAAAAAGTAATTTCTTCTGAAATGACTTTCGTCATTATGAGCAGTAGCAGACAAATTAACTACAATCACATCTTCATAAGGATTTCTATTTCAAGACCTACATTTTTCATAAAAACTTAGGAAGGCTAGTTATACAGAAGTGGTCCCTGATGTGGAAGCAGGAACACGGGGGACCATGCTGGAGAAAAATGATCCCCAATGAGACAGCATCTCTCCTTTCAATTTTAACATGTAAAATCATATGTGACACAGAGAAACACATACTCAATTCCATTCTCTTTTATCTCCTTTGTTGATGATGATCAGAGCAACAGAGAATAAGTTAAAATGAAGAATAAAACAAGTAGAAATGACATTCAGTTTCAGAGATTATTTCATATGCTTTGTTTTTAATTGGTAAAGCCTGGGTTGTGATGTCAGCTGAGTCAGATCAGGTGAGGGGCCATGATTCTGTGGTAGACTGGGAAGCTCCTGATCCCTGTATCCTCTTGAATATGTTCTAAATGCAACAAAAGCAGACTTGCTTACAATGTTATCTTTCCTTCCCAAAGTAAAATTTTAACATGCAATGCCTTTTTTGTCCATTGTTAGGTAAATATGTCCTATAATGAACCTTCCTGAAAAGACCTGGATTATTATTCTGCTACCCGTCAGCCTAAAGTCCCTTATTCTTTTCTTTACAGCCTGGCTAGCTATTGATATTACTCCTTCTCAGCTAGGGAGATGACCACTGAGGGGTTTGACCCAGTTAACACAAGGCACTGGCTCTGCAGCCTCCATCATCCCAGGAAAAGGCACTTTGGCACTCTGTTTTGATTTAACGGAGGAAGAAGACATTACTCTGGACATAGAAGCTAAGTATGTATGGTGCCTTGAAGATCAAGAAGTTCATGGCTCATGTAGCTGTGTGTGCCATGCTGTGAGCCTGACACATTTGCCACCTCTACAATGCTCAGAAAGGACTTGGAGCTCTGGCTGTCTCATAGGCTCTCACCCCTAATGTGGAATAAAAAGCTGGCCATTTCTGAGTTCCACACTCATGGCAGCACAAATGCCATGGTCATGAAGTCGCCTTGAGTCAACCTTCTGTCCTCTGCAATCTATTGCCTTAAACAAGGGTTTCTGTCTCATTTTCCTAGTGATGCACCTGAATAGGTGATAGCAAAGGACAAGACCTCAGAATAAGTTACCTTCTCTGACTTTTCAGTATCTGAAGTCTCCTAAGAAGCTTGGTAAGGTCAATCAGACTATAAGTTCTTATGTCATGTCTACCTAATGGTCTAACTAATTCTTATAGTTTATTTTCTTTTCTTCTAAAGCCTGGTGTGGTGGTACTTTCCTTTAATCCCAGCACTTCAAATGTAGAGACAGGTAGCTCTCTGTGTTTGTGCCCAGCCTGGTCTACAGAGTGAGTCCCAGGAAAGCCAGGTCTATAAACTCTGTCGTGAAGAACCAAACCAAATCCAAACAAACAAACAAACAAGCAAACAAGTCATACAACATTTAGATATATTTTTATATGAGTATTTTGGCTACATGTATGTGTTATGTAACTCAGGACCACCTGCCTATTGGTGGCACTATCTACAGTGGGTTGAACCGTTCTAGAGCAATTATCAATCAAGAAAATGCCTCATAGATATATCCCACAAGCCAATCAGATGGAGGCATTTTCTTAGTTGAGGTTCCCTCTTCAAAATGTCTCAGCAATACAGTTAATATCTGAAGCACTGAGTGCACTGTCAGGATCCACTTTATGAATAGAGAAACATGCTCTCGGAGGAAGGAGGAGACCTTGGAGGCACATAGGTACAGTGGTAGTGTGCCAGAGCCCTGGCCTGTGGACCCTCTTTCACTGTACTGTGTGTCTTCAGAATGCTCAGCTTAACAGGACAGGAGTAACTAGGTCATTCCTGTAACTTTACCAAGAGACTTTATTGATAAAGAAGATCTCTATGGAGACATTCACAGAGAATTACCAACATCTAAACTTGTACTTTTGCCAATCCCATCTTCTACTTCCCCCTCTGGGATGGAGAATGAGAATTTTATTTGGTGTGCTTCTCATTTATTCTACATTTCTCTGTGATAAAGTAAATCCCTTTCCCACTAAATTAAAATTGTTTTTTATCCTAACAAACACTATACCCTTGGTATACACCAGAATAAAAATAAATTGATTTTTAAGTATCTATTTGCAAAAAAAAAAAAAAAACAAACAAACAATAAAAAGCATACAACAGTCATGGGGCTATTGTGTACCTTTTGAGCAGTTTAGCTATGGAAATGGTTTTCCATCCTGGAGACATTGGTTGGTTTTTTTTTTTTTTTGTTTTTTGTTTTTTTTTTTGTTTTTTTTTGTTTGTTTGTTTGTTTTTTATGATGGAATATCACTCAGCAGCAATGAAACATCACTGAAAACTTCAGTCACCCAGATGCTCTTATGTATTGTATTTTTCTTAAGGGCCTCTTGGTTAAAGAATTTCTACTCATAGGGGATTTCTACTGGTGTTACCCATAGGTGCATAACAGAATGAGGCTAAATTACCTGTCAGGCTGCACTGTTGCTAAGATCTGAGGGCATATATAATGCTTAATATTAATTGGCAATTTGACTGATTCTACAATTACTGAAGAGCAAGTCTCTGGGATTTTCTAGATTAGATCAGTTGAGTTGGAAGGACTCACCCTAAAAGTGCACAGTACAATTCCAAATTTTAGATCCTAGACTACATACAAAGAGAAATCAAGCAGAGAATCAGCATTGATCTTTCTCTGCCTCCATACTACAGATGCAACATTGTAGCAGCTGCTTTTCTTCCACTACATGATAGACTTCCCCCTCACTATACTCCAAAAGAGTTTTCTCTTTAAGAAATTTTGTTATGCATTTTGTCATAGTAATGAGAAAAGTGATTAGTACACTGCATTTCTAAAATAATAATGAACACATTAAAACTGTTCCAACAGCTCTATATCTAACTTAGAGACCCTGTACCCATGTAATCAAGGTCTCTTATTAATATGGAATATAAGAAATGGGCTAGGTTGGCTGACTGTCTTTAACTTCCCAGAAGTATTATCAGGAATGTTTCTCAACACACCCCTCCAGCTACAAAACAAAACAAGACAAAACACCAGAATCTTGGATTTCGTTAGAACTCAGGACTCATGCTTGCACAACAAACTTTCTACCCACCAAGCTATCTGCCCATCTCCACTGGTCTATTTATAATCATCCACATTAGTGAGAGATAGTTTTACTATTGACATAGAAGCGTTTGACATGTAACAAGAACATTCTGCCCTAAGAAACAGTGTCTGTTTCTGTACTACTTTGAAGTGTAGCCCTTATCAAATGCAAAATTGTAAATGGGATTTTCAGAAATTTGAGGAAAAGTTAAACTGTTCCTTAAGTATAAATCTTAAAACAGTCTCGAGGGAAAGTTTTTGTTTGTTTGTTTGTTTTGCTATGCTATTTTTGTTGTTGTTGAGTTTTTCTTTTGGTTTGTTTTTGTTTTTATCATTTAATGTCTTATAAGGGTAGTTTCAAGTTTCTGGGCACTAAAGCTTATGACCAAGATACCTTTTAGAAAGATTCTAAAATGACTTAAAGTACTATTATGTCTTTTAATGTTTTAGGAATTGAAGGCAATATATTATTTTAGTAGAATTGTTAAATCACTGGTAGTCACTGGTATAATAATATGCAAGCTGAGCCTGCCTGTGTTATTGAAGATCAGGATGGGGTAGAGGATGCCAATAAGCATGGAGATGTGGCTCACTAGATATCCCTAAAGTTTCTCATTGTGATTTGGTCTCCAGAGATCTCAAAGTGCAGCAAACAGCAGCCTAAACTGCAACAAACTTGACATTGCCATCGGTCCTTGGAATGTTGGAATTACTCTTCATCCACATGATACACTCAGCTATACTGATTTCTTCACATTCTGTCGCCAACAATTATCTACATAGGATCTTTTTGTTGAATGGAATAATTTTAATTCATGTGCCTTCTATAACAAAACCATGGATTTTGAAAAATCTCATTCTTGTAGGAACAACATAAAACTGAACTACCCCAAGACCAAAAGGGAGTCTGAACCAAGAATGTCATGTGCATTGTATCCAAAAGGTAGAAGCCTTGAACTCTTCTCAGCCACATCAGTACAGATTGATTGCTAAAGCCAACTTAGACAATTCTAGTGAGAGACCACTGGCTGTAGAACTCAGCAGTCTAAAGGCTTCAAGCCAAAGTTGCCCTGTTATCTGTCTTCCTAAGGCCTGAAAACTAGGAATGAGATTTGTACTTTAAAGTGGTTTATATTGGTTAGCTTTCTGTCACCATGATGAAATACTCAAAAAAAAAAAAAAAAAAAAAAAAAAAAAAAAAAAAGAACAGTAAAGAGGAAAGATTTATTTTTACTCATGATTTTGGAGGTTTTAGTTTACAGTAGGTTGGATTTGATTGGCCTATGTGAAGGAGGAACATTAAGACAGCAGGAACAGGTGACAGAGACACTTGTTTGTCTTACAGTAGCTAGGAAAATTGGGGGAGGGGGACTGACAGAAACACATAGAGAGTTGAGAGAAAATAGAACAAAGTTAGGTTCTTAAGAACACAGTTACTCCATCCAGTCCTAAAGTATAATTTCTACCCCCTTGCCATATTATGAATACATAAAAGGTTTAACCCAATGAAATATTCAAAGCTGTCTTGATCATCTTACTTCCCCATAGTCCTAATCCTGCTTTGGAAAGCAAATCTTAAGCATATAGAGTATACAGTACTATTTTTTATCCAAACCATAGGTCTATAAAACAACAACAAACAAAGAAACAAACAAAATAAAGCAATAGAAATAGTAAGGTCACTACTTCTCCCAGAATCTATGCCCTCTTTTTACAAGATCATCATCTTACTCTGGTATCCCTGGACCTTTTCCTTTGAGCCAATCACACTCTCTACACTTAGTTTCCCAGGTTTTACAGAATAAAGAAAATGTGTTACAAACATTTCCTGTGCTCAACAGTGGTACTCTCCTACCTCTTATTCCCTCCTGCATCTGCTCTAATGAGAGTATGTGTGCACAAATCCATCAAACCGCTCCACAGACATTCAGTGGCTTCCACACTGCCCACTCTGATGATACACTATTGGTCTTTTACTGTCTCTCTGCAGCATTTGAGAAACATGGTATCATATTTTTCTCATCTTGGCCCCTTGCTTCCCAGGGGACCTGGAGAGTTATGCCCTTTTATTTCTTCTATTTTAATATTTTCATGGGCTGTTCTTTGAAGTCATCCTTTCCTTCATTATATAAATATTTTTCTATCTATAGTCATATATAGATATATGACTATATGAGGATTCTCATTTAACCTCAAGGTTTAATACATCATGTATAATCTCACAACTCCCAGTATCTCATCAGAAATCCATCACTTTGTAGCCTATTCCTAGTTGAAAGCTTTAACATTACTCACATGTATTCAAATTTACCATATTATAATTACTTTTCTATAGATAAGCCTCTCCCACCTTTAGGCCGTTTACTCAGCCACACACCCTAATAGCTTTAGAGTACTTTGCTTATTTTTCTTTTGTTCCTATACTATACAGATTGGATCACCCAACTCTGCTACAACTTTATATGTCTCAAATGGGATCAAATTTTCAATTCATGTAGGAATAGATGGTAGATAACTTACTTAAAATGTGTAAATGTGTAAAGACCAAGAGAAGAGTTGACATGAAGAAAGAAGGGAGGAAAAGAGAAAAGAGAAAGAAGGAAGAAAGAAGAAAAGAAAGAAAGGAGGAAGAAGAAAAGAGCAAAAGGACGGAAAGAATGAATGAAGGAAAGAGAAAATGAAAACTAATAAAGGAAAGAAGGAGGTAGAAAGAAGAGAGACAGAGACAAGAGAGATTTAGATACAAATACAGAAGCGAAAGATACAGGACAACCTTTTGGCTACCATTATTTCTCCATACCACATCATCTTTCCATATTACAGGAACTGGAATCTGCTAATTTTCCTCCATCTGCTAAAGTTAAAATTGATACTTGGGTTAAAATGTTTGACGGGTGAACAGTGGAGAAGATAAGTAAGAGGGCTTGCAGTTGGTTGGGAGACAGCTAAACTAACCGGGACAGAGAGGACCATGGGAAAAACTACAAAGACCATCTTGGCAAACTCTGCTAGGTTCTGACAGAACTCTTCCTGGAGCAGTGTGCACAAAGCATCACTGCCATCTCCCCTAGTGACCTCATCAATATTATGGATAATTAGACATTTATATACATCCTTGAATGCAATGAAACTTATGTGATTGTAACAGATTGACTTGTCATAAGGACTACTAAGAAAGCTTGTATGTATTTCAGAAAAGGGACAGCAGGGTTCACCTCAGAGGTAGGCAAGATACTAGATTTTAGACCAGGCTTTGCATTGTCCATTCACCTTGGTATACTCTCGCTCTAGAGGGTGTATTTTTATTTTCTTAATAAAAATAAACTTTAGTTGTTCACTCTACTAGTGCATCCATGTTCATTCTTCCCCTTCGAGAGTACAGTAACTGAGAGACTATAACCTACTCACACTGTAGAAATGGTTTTAAGAATAAAAATAAAATCATGCCACTGTCTTTTCCAAAACCTTCCCATGACATTCTATTTGCAACTACTGTTATTCAGATCTACCAGCTTTTTAATTGTGTAACCTTCCTAGTAGGAGCAAAGATACTGCAAGACACTGTGACCCTCATTTTGGTCATCAGTCTCTTAAAACAATGGACCCTGAAGTCTCATGCTGAGAGATGAATATGGGTTGGATCCTGGTGCCAGCACAAAGAAACTTTTACAATTTTATTTTAAAAAACAAGAAACATATATAGATTATTATAAGCATGTTAGTGTAAACATATATAAATATATTTTTCACAGTACTTGATTGTTTTTTAAAGGTTTGATAATATGCGTTGAAATCTTACTACTTACAAAGGAACTTTTTACATGGCTCTGCAACCCTAAGATCACTTTACAGGACTGGAGTTCAGACAGTGCAAATGGGAAGGGAAACACTTGCTAAATGTAATGATGATGATGATGATGATGATGATGATGATGATGATGATGATGATGATGATGATGATGACAGTCTGTCCAGAAAAGGAAGTTGATGCAGAAATCCCTTGAGAAATGAGGCTTAATAGGAGAAAGGGTACCAAGGTTGTGTTCTGGCCTTGAGGAATAAGAAAAAAACATTAGCTAGGAAATGGTACAATATATAGGGAAATCCAAATATAATGGGAACCTTAAAGGGAAAGAGCCTTCCCTTTAAAATCTGCACAGGTGTTTCATTGTTAGTATAAGAGATCTGTAGAGTCAAAGGTCCTCTAAATTTCTCTCTCTCTCTCTCCTTTCTTCTCCCCATACATTAATGTTGTTCTCAGCCATTGTGAGTTCTCAGTGTAGAACATAGCCCCACCAACAGTGGAGGAGTAGAACTGGGCATCTTGTACAGTCCCTTCAGTCTCTCTCTGTCTCTCTGTCTCTCTGTCTCTCTGTCTCTCTCTCTCTCTCTCTCTCTCTCTCTCTCTCTCTCTCTCTCTCTCTCTCTCTCTCTGTCTTATGTCTTTTTCTTTCTTCATTTAAACAATGGACCCCAAGAACTTAATGTTGCCCCCAAGAATCTCTGAAGACCTTGATTGCCGGGGAAGGCAATTGTCAAGTGGCCGGTGAAATAGTCTCCTGAACAAAGATGAACAGTGTGTCTAACAGGAAAGACTAGAGCTGAGACCGTGATAGGTAGGAGGACCATTGCTGCCTAGGCATCAATCCCCCTGACCCACCCCTAGTCTAAGGGTTAATTTCAATGGGACAAAGAATCATCCTGGCACGGAACAGACTGTCTATATTCAGTTCTATAGATTTTACAAATGCTAGAATCAAAATATTAAGCGGGCATAATGGTCTCTGGCTGCTGTCCAATCTTAGATTGTGAGAGTGTTCTGCTATGCAATGGTCTGGTTTTCCTCTACCCGTTCTCACCATCCTATGCTGTTATAAAGTCTTATTAATAAGCTCTGGTCTTCTGCACTCAGCTCTGTGCATCTCCTGTGGATTCTTTACATGTATATACCAAAGGCTGAAGGAAATTCAGAGACAGATGGATCTGGGAGATGGAATCATGATCTGGAATCATTTTGTTATTCGATCTCACCCAAATCTTAATTTCCTCAAAATCATAACCTTGACAACATTTTTCATTGTCCTGGAGACCTGGACAGGGCTGAATGTAACTTTGTTAATATTGATAGCATGAATGGATGCAGATTAATTTCTGACAGATGTGATGAGGGCACAGGATGTGAAAATGTGAACCGCATCACAGATACAAACACAGACACACAGACACACATACACACACACAGACACACACACACAGACACACACACACACACACACAAACACAGGGAAAGGAAGGGAAGATGGAAGAGCATGGTTAGCTCTTGCCTTCATTGAACAAGGTTTGTGAAATGACACTTTTAACCGTTTTCAGGCACCTGGCCATCTGCTGGTTCCTGCTGTACGATCTATCTGGCCTCAGTCTCACTAAGAGAGAGGTGAGCATGGAGAAGGGCAGCAGATGCTTCTGAGGAGGCCCAGATGGTGCTCTGGGATGCATCTAGAATCTCAAATCAGGTCTGGCTACAGCTTTTCTGTTACCTGCTTTGATCTCAAACACATCTAATGCATTTCCAGAACTCAGACTGCCACAGGCTGCTCCATGAAACAGGTGGAGATTTCTTTTGCATTTTTGGCAAGGCACCATGCTGTCGTTTGGCTACTTTTGTATTTACATAAAGGATGTTGATAAACAAATGAGTGCATTAGAAAGTCAGGGCAAGGGTAATCAGACAACCTGTCTGCCTGTTAAGCTGAAAATATCACGTGCTGATCACCTCTTTTCCCGGTGCCTAGCACAGTGGCAGGTCTGCAGGGTACCGCTGTGATGATTGCACAACTTCATAGAACAGCTTTCTCATGCTCCATGTGAGCAGCAGCCCTTGAAATTACAGGAAGCATGGGCCCACAGTTTGGTTTGATTTCATATCAGTTGGGCACATCAAGGAGCACTCTAAAATCTGCTGAAGGAAGAGAGAAAGAAGAAGCCCAGTAGGTTTGTTGGCATACTGGGAAACATCTCAGATGGCCACTGGGCTGCTGTTAGGAGGCTTAAAATAGCCTCCTTTTCTCAGTAGAAAGGAGAGGAGAATTGGAGTTGGTAGCCCTGGGACATTGCTCATAAGATTGGCCTCCTTTCTGCATGGGAGACAGCCTTGCCTACATAATTGATTTGATAAAATAACTTTTCCAAAGCTAGGAAAGTGAGGAGGGCTGGATGCCTCCTTCTGTGGATAAATCACTTTTACCTGTTCATTCATTCCTTCTGGGGATGTGTTAAGGAAGTAATTTCAGAAGTCCCATCAAATGTGTAAGTGGTCGGAGAACTACTGTCTGAACTCTACGACACCCCCCTTACCCTCTGGGGTCTACTCTTTATAAGCAGTTGAAGGGGTCATTTTCTAACATAAATCAGACTCTTCAGTGTCCTTCTCCCTTTCCTATCTTGCTGAAAATGGAGTCTTAAGCCTGGAAGAACTCCTTCCCACTCTCTGCAGGGACATCCTCATTCTGTGCAGGATCATTCCCTCACTTTCTCTGGGAACAACCCCTGTTCTCTGCAAAAAATCAGTTCCCCACTCTGTGCAGGAAGAACCTCTATAATCTGCAGGAGCAACCCAGCATTCTCCACAAGAGCAGACCCCATTCTTTGCAGCAATCTCATCTCAGAGAATATTCTGAAGGAACCGCTTTGAATTTTCTGCAGGGACAGTCCCCTACTGCTCTGTGCAGGAAAAACACTCATTTTCTGAAGGAATAACACCACCACCACCATCACTACTACCAGCACCACCACCACCACCACCACCATTTTATTAGAAACCATTTCCATTTAAGGAGGAACCCTCGCTCAGTAATTTCTAATTTTCTTTTTCACCTTCCAAGCTAAAGTCTGTGCTTCCCAAGCCGGTCACAGCTCTCTTGCACCCAGCTTTTCTCTTTCTCAGTTGCCTTTCCAGTTTCATTACATGGAGGATTTTTTATGGCTACCTTCTCCAGAAGTCCTTCCTGACTATATTCAGCTACAATAAAAATATGTACATAATTTACACAAGGGGCTCTTTACTTTGCCTATTTCTCCCCTTTATGTGCTGCATTCTTTGGCATTCTGTCTCCAGAATGCAGAGTTCATGAAAAGTAAGGCTTTCATTTCCTATGCTGTCTCCTGTACCCAGAAAACTATGTGCCATGTTGTTGACTCAATATGAGGTTTATGAAAGGAAAAAATGAAATTGGAAACTGTCTATACAGCAAATTGAAGGTGGGGACATAAATTACTGGATGGGGTATTGCTTTGCAAGGGAAAAGACCTTGTTTCAAATTGCAGCACCCACTCATCCCTTGCTCAGAGTTTCCTATGGCTTCGTGGTAGCACAGAGACTAACTTGTATGTGTCTCTTCTTTTAAACAACTTATTGATGGAATACTCCAAATCAGATTTAGGGAATCTATAGTGATATGGTGAACTTGGCTCATATACTAGTTACTGTATGGACCTCTAGGGAAGCAGAGAAGCAGGCAGACCAAATCCTATGCTTATGATACTCATGCAACATGTCCAGCAGAAGTGAAGATGTTCTAAAAAACAGTGTGCCTCTCCATCTGACTAGGACACTTTGAAACAATGGACCTCTAAATAAAACTTTTTCCAGGAATCTCAGGAGATGGAGAAGGAAGAAAAAAGCCCTAGTATTCTTAGAGGCAGAGATGACAGGGAATATGGAAAAGTCCATGTCCTCTAAATTACCATTCATAAGCAGAAAGGACTGAGAGTATGGGGGAACAAAGTCAACCTCATTCCCAGATAGTCTAGAGAAGTAGCTAGAGTACTGTCCTGTTGTATGAGACACACATTAACCAAACACACTCCTTTGTATAAAGAGTGAGTCCTATCATGAATATGAACTCATGTATGCACAGTTGCCCAATCTTAGTTACATGACCTAGGGCACACTGTAACTAAGCCCACTCCCTTGTAGTGTAGAAACTTTCCTTATCCTAGAAGCCTCTAATCCGCAGAACCTTGCTGTGTCTGGTAAGACTAAGATTCTACCTCAGTCTCCTCCTATACTGCTTGCCAAGACACTCTTTTACTAGAAAACCATAAAACCTAGCATATTTATCTGTCTCTATGCTGCTTATTGCTCCCAACCCCAAACCCAACCAGAATGCAAGGGAACCTCAGCAAGAAAAAAACAGAGTAGCAAATGAAGGCTCAAAAGATAGGACAACATCAGGCCATCAAAGGTAAGAGCAACAAACTATTTTTGTCATAAAACTGCTTTATCATAACTTATAGCTTTTCAGGATATGTGTTCTCTCTCTCTCTCTCTGCCATAACTTCACTCTTACCAGGAATGCTCTCTTAGAAAATGACACACAATACACCCTATAAACGATGTACATGTACTAAACCATGCAATATACATGGCTAAGACCCAATATAGCTCATTCACATAAACCAGTAGCCACTGGAACAGAGCCACTGACTGCAGTTTGTGATCCTTGCCAGGAGCCTCATAAATGCCAAGGCAAAGTTGCCACATAATTCTGATTATGGTGGTAGCAGGGAGGCTACAATATCATCAATGGAGCCTACTGGAAAGCCTTTTCTAAAGGGCCTTATGTGATCACCGGCTGTGGGGGTCTTGGAGAAGAGAGCAAACACTTAAACTGAGGTAGTTAAATAAGAGCAACCATTCTGAAAGGAAGGTGGCTATTTAGAAAGAAAATGCTCTTATAGAAAGCATAGCTTGAAGTGTCAAGAACAGTGTTGTTGTAAGGAACAAAGACTTTTTGGGGCATTTACTAAGCAGGTGCTTTTCAGACGGGAGAAGATGAGAGGCCTTGAATGAAAACACACACTGTTGGTTAGCAGCCCAGCAAACAACCTGGACATGAAGCTGAATGAGAGACCTCAAATGCCTGAGAGGGGTAATTTTCTATTTCAGACGGAGAAACACCCCTGACAGATATCACTGCTTCCACACTGGGGCATTAGATGCCAGAGTCCCCACCCCTCCTGGAGCATTGAATGCCAGAGTCTCCACCCCTCCTGGAGCCTTCCTTTCAGGTGCAGTGAGAAGCTTAATGCCAAGAAAAGACTATGCTAATCAAAACCACTCCCACTGCACTGGGGCTGTCCATCTAAACACAGCCTAACATAGGAAAATAAGAGAAACCCACTTTGTCTATGGACATTGCTAAATTTTTGGTTCAATGGCCCTTCCCATAAACCCCACCTGTCTGCTGTGTATTGGTTCTTTGAACTGTGATTATGTGACTACAGTATCTGAAAACTCTGCCCCTATTCCTTATTCTGCTATACGTAGGTAAAGGTTCAATTCATAGAGGAAAACAAAGGTAGTAAGGACTTTTAAAACATCCATCCCATGCCCCATCTCCCAGGTAACATTATAAAGTTAAAATGTAACTTGGATTTTACCACAAACTTAAAAAACAAAACAAACAAGCAAATAAACAAACAGACCCCTTCACTTAGCTCCTTGTTTTTCAATGAAATATCTGTAAAACACAATTACAAGGGTAATTTCTATGTCTCAAGCGGAGTGTGGGAGCATTGGGGAAAAAATGATGTTGTAATATAATAGCAGCTGTAAAACCAAGCACTCCGTTCATGAAGGATTAGGTTTAGTACCTGACAGCTACCCTGGCCTCTTGAACAAGGCTTCCGGTGTCCTAACTTAGTCACCTTAACAGATCTCTGGAAAGGAGACCAGAGAAACAATGGCATTGACAGAATCTGAGGCAGGTTAAGCCAGCTTAATATCTGGTCTTGGATGCTAAAACCCAATCATTACAATCTGAGCTAGGGCTTTGAGTCTGTCAGCCAGTATCTCCCAGGTGTGATCAAGGGACTCATATATAAATCAGGCCTAGCTGGAAGCTACCTCTGCCTCTTGCCTGTGGTAAATCATGAAAGAATCACAAAGTGGTATCAAAAATGAGAATTGGTGAGCTGCAATGTTAGACAGCATGTGACACTCACTGTTTGAATCATGGAGCTGTCAATCAATGTATTGTCACTAATGGCAAACTTGCTATAAAGACATGTGAGATCCTCAAGTTAGAAGGCACTTAGGAGAGTTGTAAGGTGGTCCTTTATGTTGCTCTGCCCTTTTCCTGGGGACCATTTTTATATCCCTCGCCTGCCTCCTACCCTCACATATACTGACACAGAATAAAATTTGAGGCCATTCACCTGCTGATGCTTTATACTCAAACATTTATGGCTACACCAGATTGTCAACTGTGGGGCAGAACTGGGGTAGAGTTAATAAAGGCACTAGCTAGCAAGCTGGAGCACTTAGAAATGTGTGGGTGAAGAAGAGGAGAATGTGTTATGGGGTTCAAGACCAAAATGGCAATCATTTGAAGACCACAGGCTATATTAGGCAAAATTCATAGATTCTACATGCTTGGAAGAATGTGCAAACTTGAGAATACCCAAGATACAAAAGACCGTGACTTGACAATATTTCTATTCTTCAGTACTAAGGTGGTGTGGCCAGTTCTACCCAATGCATTTTCAGTGTACATGCAGAAGATACCAAAGAAGACAGCAGTGGCAACTATCTTCCCCGTCTTCCCCTTCTTTATGGCTGGACAATTAAGAGAACCAAGACAGATTTCTTCCAACATCCTGTGGCCTCTTCAGTGAAAGAGAAGACCAGGAGTTGCAGTTGCTACCAGATCTGATTCAATTCTCCACTTACAAAACAGATGCTTTTCAGTCTTTCTTATCCCTCAAGCTACGCACTGACATGGGTATTCAAATGGGAGCATAAGGAAAGGGCACACACTAATCTCAGGGCTGAAAGCCATGATTCCCTGGGCTCAACCTTCACAAATTAACTGCTATGGAGCTCGTACTCAAGAAACTGAGGCAAAGTAGCTTCAATATCATACTGCAAACTAATGCACCTCCCATTTTGCTTAAAAAACAAAGTTCAAGATGCTGAACTGAGCCTTAGAATACTATTTTTTGGGATTCCAACCCTTGTTCTATTGAACACTGAACTCTCTACATCCTTATCCATGCCACAGTCTCCAGTTATTTTTCTCTAACTCCTTGACTCTTTTGTCTGGACATATGCTTGTTAACACCTAAACTGACTTTTTTTTCCACCAAAGGGAAGAAGAGTCAGGGTCTCGTGACCATGAGCTATAGGGGGGAGTCTACTGTCTCACTGAGACAATTCTAGCTTTATTAAAGCAACAATTTCTTATCTTAGTACAATGTCAATAAACCAATGAGTAAAAAGACAGTTAATAGGTCCATGAGAAAGGAGGGAAAAGATAGGGAAGATTAACTGTGCAATACAATTTTGCAACTATCCTATATGAATCAAACTTATATTAAATTAATTGTGCATAATTAAACATATTTAAATTCTATACCTTGATATACTTAGACATATTTACAATTACACACATGGTATTTTACTGTAACTGTTCTGAGATGCTTATGTTCTGAGATGTCATGGCTACTCTGATTGCTTATCTGCCTATCCATATATAAGCATTTGTAGGTTTTTTGGTCTTTTGTTTGTTTGCTTTTTCTGGTACAGAGTAAAAAGTTCATGTATAAGCTAGACTCTTTTCTCTGGAAGGATAGGTAGTTCCTGTAAGAATTGAAATTAATGGTCAGGGGGTTAAGGGCTATGTGTGATTTGGTTGAGAACATCACTAAATGCTGGCTAGAAGGAAGTACTGGAAAAAGTAACCTCCGTGAGCACAGATAAACAGAGCAATTGGGAGCTGAAAGAAATCCTCATTGTGCTAGAATTATAATTCCTGTGTTAAGATCTCAGGACACCAAATCTACACTGTCCAGTCCTTTGTGTGTCTCTCACCAGATTCTGGGCTGTGCTGATTGCCTGTGCTCTGTTTTAAAAGTGAGGAGTGGACTCTGATTCTCTAAGAAAACCCAAAGCAGAGTCCTTTCTGATGATCCAGGTTCTACTCATGATATGGGTCCTGCATCCTGGTGCCTGGGTCTCCTGATGGTCCCTTAAGGAGAAAGAAATTTCAAGGGATTCTTGGAGCCTGGAGGTGGTCTCCAAGAGGAACTGCATAGTGGATCAGACAGTGGAAAAAAATGAAGGTTTATTGTTGGGTTCTCCTTTGAATGCAGTGATAAGCACTGTATCAATTCTGCTCTGCTGGGTTTCACCTCCTCTTTTTCCTGCCTGAGTAATCAATATACCAAGATGGTGAAGACTCCATTTATCCTAAGAGTCTCAAGACAATGATCCTTGCTAGCAGTGCAGATGAGACAGCACAATTTTTATCCACTCACTCTGGCTTATAGGAAGAGCCAGGTCAGAGGGCTGCTTAGAGAGAAGCTCAGTGCCTGCTATCACACCATTGCAGAAGACAGCGCCGTAACATTTTCATAGGCTTCAGACAAAAGTATGAACACACAAAACCCAAAAGCAGAAGGTAAACCTCAACATCCAGCATGGACATTGCCACAGCATGTTGCACACACATCCTCAGCAAGAATTCACACATCTCAACATGCCCCTCTGCCAACTGTAGATTTAGGCGAAGGTTTTCTCTTTACAATCTATAAGAGAAAATAAAGATATATCTATTTATACCCCCCATCTCTCTGTGTGTATACATATATACATGTGTGTAGAAAGCAGTAAGAAGACTAAGAAGAAGATGACTGATAGAAGCTCTTTCTCTTTCCCTATCAAGTTCTTAGTTGAATAAAGATGAAATAGTGGAGAATGTTGTTTAAAATTTTTAACTTGGAAGAAAACAAATGTGCCTATTTAAATAACAAAATATGGCATAAAATGCAGAATAAGGTACAACCTAGCCATATTTCCCTTCTACATTCAAAAGTTTAAAATGGCTTCCAACCCCCAGCCCTCCATATTTTCTGACTCTTCAGAATATCTACAGATTATCACCATTATCCATGACTTTATTACATTAAGTGGTTCATAGTATTCTTATCACTAATGCTGTGCACATTTCCAACACAGGTCATCTTCCAAGAGAAGTTATGACATCTTCAAAGATTCATGTTTCCCTGCTTATGCACTTTTGGGAAGTCTTCATAGTTCCAAGAGGAGTCACTAAAAACCATATATATGGCACTCTGTCTTTCCCTGTATCACCATCTTCTCTCTGTCCACACAGAGCTGGAGATCAGGGCTGCATGACCATGAGGATGGCTGTTCATAGCTTAGCATACCCACTGGGAAATCATTCATCTGAAGAAGTATGCGTGAAGATTGTCAGAATTTCTATGTTGGAGTGAGAATGACATATCAGGCTTCACAACATTTCCAATTCTGCTTGCAAAATGAGGTGAATTCACTTTTCACTATTACCAACTCTCCTTTTAGTAAGTGTCAAGACTTCTGTCTCTTAGTGCCACCTGCTGCATACTCTGTCTGCTACTTTTCACATTGTGATGCCATTTCAAACTCACTGATGTGTCCTGTCCTCTGCCTGTGATCTCACATTGTCATATTTGCCATAGTGAGGAAGAGGCTTTACTCTCTTTGGGTGCCTTTCAGGGTTGCTTCATGTTGCAACTTCTACATGACTGAGAATTTACTCAAAGCCACTATTATGTTACAGTTTTCGAATGCAGACAGGAATAGTATCTTTTTAAATCTTTATCATGGTTCTAGGCACAAGGAGTATAATAGGAAAGCATCTATGGGATACAAGTAGTATTTTAAACAAGAAAAAACAGAAACACAACAACCCAAAATTTCCAGTTCTAGTTAGTCAGGTTGGTATGGTGACAGCATCTATAGATTTTTTTTTTTAAGATAAACTCTGGGATTTAAGAATAGGAATCTCATTTAATTCCATATAATTCTAACCCCACTCATGCAGGTTTTACTTTATGGTCATATTTTGAAAGAAATCCCTTACATATGAAAGGCTATATTCTCATTTTCTAAGAAATATTCTATCCCCTATCCGACTGCTCCATCTGTGCCAGTTAGTTCATACTGGTTCAGATGTTTGTTATCAATTGCCCTAGTTCTATTATATAATGAAACAATATTTCATTAGAGAAAAGGCATTCCTTCATTGCAGTTTTGCTATATACCTTGAATATTCTGATATGTGCAGAAGCATGGCCTGAGAGCAAGATACTATAACACAGCTTTCCTTCCTTGAAATCTCTTGCAACAATGCTCTGCATCCTTAAATTGCTGTGACCTACACCTCCCATGCTTCTCACCATATTAATATCTATACAACACCACACCACACACAGAATCTGAGATCTCTGATCCCATCTACCAAGTTCCATTTGCCCATGTATATTCAAGCTTGTCAAAGCTTATGCCACTGCCCACATTAAAGAAACAAGGCACAGGCAAGCAGCTCATGATGCCATAGTTTCTACATGATGCTTGCAGCAATGACACAGGCTTTTCACTGTTCAAAAATTAAAGTTCACTTATTCATGCTATAGCTATGTTACTAGAGAACTTTGATTACTTATGTACTACAAACTTACCTAGAAATTTCTTCAGATATCAAGTATCTACAAAGTTTGAGATGTATGGATTAGCTATAGGGTTCCATAAATATTGACAAGATAGACTTCTTTTGTGGACAACTCCAAGAATGCAGTCACTAACAACTTATTTCATTACATAGAGAATGATCTAATCCTTGAGTAGACAGTTCCAAAATATAATAATATAATAAACCACAGTACAAAGCACTAGGTAGACCCTAACATGGTGTTATTAATCTACTTATCCTATTTTACAGATTCTTTGTGGTCACACCTATACATAATTCTAAAACCCTGGAATCTGTTACTGTAGCCATAGTTTAACACCACCATCCCTAGTTATATTGCAGGACTTCCATTCTCCCAAGTCATAGGGCAGCAATCATCAATCAAGGTGACAATGATCTCTTGCATTATCCTTAAATCAAAAAAATACATTTCATTTGGAGATGACATTTTACATTTCAAATAAGAACCTTGTTTGTTACTTGTGCTATACCAATAAAATCAACCAGTGAGAAATTTCATAGAGCTATCCCTAGCAGAATCAAAATGAATTTCAATTCTACAAAACAGTAAATAGTTATTATGGAATTTACTGCTTTTCTTTTCCTGAGACAATTGAATTCTTCCACTTGGGGTACTTCAACTATTAAATCAGAACAAAATGGAATGTCTGTAATTCTGTAAGCCTGCCAAGTTAGAAAAAAAAAAGCATTTTATTGTGACGTCTTGGTTTTGTTGGGCAACTTGCCTCTTTGCATAATTTAAGTGCCATGGTTGCATATACACTGAGTGATTTCCTTAATTGATTATTCCTGTTTTCCTAGCCATATGCCTTTCATTAGGCATATGAATTTTTATGTAGAAACTCAGTGTTTTCAGTTGGCAGTTTAGTACTTTTAATTGTGCCAGTGAACCAAATAAAACAAATCATAAGCCATGAAGAGGATACATAGAGAATGTGTTTTGTAAAACGGACAAATTAGAAATCATACTGTCTGAAGACAGCTGGTCTCTTCCATGCTCTGATCCTACCAACAGAAGTTAATCAGCAGAGACTAAAACCAATGAATAGATTTTCCCAAATTTCTTACCATTTTCAGGTTTATAAAGGATCACATACATGGTTTTACTTGGAAAGACTTTGCAGTCACAAGTAGATGTGGCCCAACATGAAGAAGGAAATAACACAAACAACACAGGAATAACACTCCCAAAGTAACAGTTTAACAAGACATTCTTCTAATGCTGCTATAGCCGTACCCACTTTTTAGATCACCAGGAAGTACATAATATATAAGAAGATATGCTTTTAATGGTACTGCAGCCATTCCTGTATTTTAGATCATGAAGAATTAGTACATAGGATATAATTAATGCCTTTAACCTGCTAGACATGACATCGCTTTAACAGCTAAAGAATTATCTTCCGGAGTTTTGATGACAAGTATTGTTCCCTCCCAAAAAAAAAATATATTAGTTACCAACCTACCAGCACACATTTACAATTTCTTTTATTTCTATTGAATTTCAGTACCCTAACTCATATTTTACTATTCCCTTGGCCCAGGGATAGAGGGAAGAAATGAAATGAAATTCACTTTGGTTTCACAGACAATAAACATGCATTATGAATCTGAAAAATACTGTTGGAAGCAGCCAATGTACAATGACTATATATTTTAAAGGATTTTCCTCTAAGATATTTTATGTGAAAAGCCATAGTCTCACGACATTCAGTGTTCTTCATTGTCGTAGTCTGAGAATTCTGCTTCATTTTGTGAAATGTCTATTTTAAAAAGACAGTCTTAATAATTCTAACATCATACAATTTATGTTACTGACATTATCTCAGAAGGAAAATAAGCTAAATCCCACTAATCTTTTAGAAGCAACACACAGGAACTGGAGGTATTAATAAATTACTAAACTGGATTCTGGCAGTGTCCGTTTTATGTTTTTATGTATTTAACTCAACCCCACATTCTCCATCCAAGTCTATACACATCTAAATATTTCTTCAATGGATAGAACTGTGTGAATCATCACATAAAAAGGCACATGCTGCCTGACTTAGGTTAGTCCTTGAGACTCACATGGTAGAGGGGATGAACTAGCCACTGCACATTATTCTTTGATAACCACATGCTTGTTATGACTTGGACATACATATATGTCTACACATACACCAGCATAAAAAATTAACATATATATTCAAATTAAATTGTGACAAGATGACCCCTGATGTTCTAATGTGTGTTCAATTTCTAATAAGGCTCTCTCCTATATTAGTGACTAAGGACTCAGTCTCTATTCCAGCATCAGACACACCACTCTGTTAGAACTGCTCACACTGGTTGAGAAATTTGTACATGGATATTTTAGGCTTTCATAATTTGCTTATGTATAAAATTGTAACCAGAAAAACAAATGTAAAAATCATATATATATTTTTTTCTAGGATCAGTACTGCAGGGTTACTTATATGGCATACAGATGAAAAGTACAACTAAATATACATTAGTCATATTTAAAACAAAATATGAGGGTCATATAATTTATAGATTCATTAATTTACCAGTATATGTAGGGACATGTATATGTACTGTATCTTGCACCCACCTTAATTTATTATAGCCTGATCTCTGTCTTCTGTGTCTGCCTGTCACTCTTTCTCTCTTTGTGTGTCTTTCTCTTATCTCTATCTATCTATCTATCTATCTATCTATCTATCTATCTACCTATTTTACATCTCTTCTTTCCTGCTTATCTCAGAAAATGCTTTCGATCTCATTGTGATTGTTTACTGGGATTAAGGAATACTAAATTGGCAAGAACCTGAACAAACATCACTATGTCCTTGTCCATCAACCCATCTTTAGTAACAGTCTAGGTGAGGTACTATGAAGACAGAGCACCAGTGAGGCAACTCTTTAATAGAGTTCCTCATGTTGTAGTAATCCCCAACCATAAAATCACTTTCATTGCCATTTCAAAGCTGCAATGTTTGTACTGCCATGTAGTAATGTGTTTTCTCATGGTCTCAGGAAATCCCTGTGAAAGGATGTTTAATATCCAAAGAGGAAATGACTCACAAGTTGAAAATCCCTGGTCCATAGTGGTGCTAATTATGAGCATCATGCATTTATACTCACCTATAATCTAGGTACCAAGGCCAATTTCTATCCTAAAGAAGCATGCATAGAAACGCAGGAGGGGTGAGTGAGGGGAAGGTTTTTTTTTTAGGTTTGGTTATCTTGTCTTAGATAATGCCAAATTATGCTAATTTTGTAATAAACACATTCACATGGACAGGTCACATATCATTGGTTATCATTAGGTTCAAAGTGAAACAGCCTACTGCAAATTTTAGACCCCTGCCCATTAACCTATTAATCAAAGTTTTTTTTTCCATTTTTGGAAGACACTATCAATTTGGTTTTTAATAATGCAGAGTTAGACATTTTTGGAATGTACTATGAGATGTACATCTTCACTTACCTTTTCTGCTGACTGTGCTGTGCCAAAAAATATTGGGATAAAGGCAAGCCATACGATACATGTTGTGTACATAGTGAATCCAATGGGCTTGGCTTCATTAAAATTCTCTGGTACACCCCGAGTCTTGATGGCATACACAGTACATGTGACCATGAGAAGAATGCTATATCCCAGAGAACAAATGATTTGAAGGTCTGTGATGTCACATTTGAGAACTCCCCTTGCTTGTTCTGGGTTCATGGTCTTATGTTCATCATAGTCTATGATGATGTTGGGTGGGTCAACCCCAAACCAAATGAAGACACCTAGAAGCTGCACCGATATTAAACTGGAAGTGATCGCCAGTTGTGATGTTGGGCTTATGAGTCTGGGAGCTGTCACCGATTTCTTGCCCTGCTCAAATATGCGATAAATCCGATTGGTTTTTGTTAAAAGGGCTGCATAACTAATACACATGCCCAAGCCCAAGAAGACACGTCGGAAAGAACAAACTGCTACATCTGGTTTGGCAATCATTAGGAAGGTGATGATATAGCAGAGAAAGATGCCTGTCAATAAAACATAACTGAGTTCCCGCCCAGATGCCCTGACAATGGGTGTGTCATTGTATCGGATGAAAGTTGCCATGACAAAGATGGTGGCAATGATTCCCAACATTGCCAGGAAGACAGGAATGACAGCCCATGGAGAGTGCCACTCTAGTTTGATGATTGGGATGTTCTGGCAGCCAGTTCGGTTTTCATTGGGCCTCTGGTCATAGGGACAATGCTGACATGTCATCTCATCAAACTGATACTGGTATCCATCACAGGGCTCACAGGTCCAGCAGCAAGGGGTTCCCTTCTGTGTCTTCTTCCTTTGCCCAGGCTTGCACGGCAATGTACACACAGAGGGTGGGATCTCTCGGACTCCTTTGCCCCATTGCATGTCCTCTATCTGTATGTAGCACAATAAATGAGACAAAGTGGTCAGGTCATTAAAAGAAGAGAATCAAAAAGAACAACAAATACAAACAATACCAACCTTACTGAATCTGCTAACACTAATCCAGGAATTCCCTACATCAGCTAAAGAGAGTTATAAGAAAATATGTTCAACTGTGTCCCCTAACAAGGTGAGCACAGAAGTCTCCAAATAGTGAGTAGTGGTTGGGTACCCAAAACAGACAGTATATATGAAAAACCTCTCATCTCTAAAATTAGGCATTTTTGCACACGCGCGTGCGCGCGCGCACACACACACACACACACACACACACACTTATACACACACACACACACTTATACACACATACATACACACTTATACACACATACACATACACACACACTTATACACACATACATGCTTGATATTTTAGATAACAGTGCAATAATGACTACCTCTCTCCACCTCATCCCAGATTTTACAGACCATTTAAAATTCTTTCATATAATGGTCATGGTCTTTAAGGGCTGTAAGATCAGCTAGATACATCTGGCTCTTATCAGAGAATAGCAATAGTGATCATTTTTCTAGGCTGGGACTGAACTAGACCCCTTTGTAGCATGCAAGAAGTATTGGATAAGGGAATTTAAGGAATTGTTTGGTCTGAAAAGATTTAAAGGTTCACCAGCCATCCCTTTAATGACAAAATTGAAACTGAATCTCTGTGGCACAGCAGTTAGGGGAAAATGTATTGGTCTTGTTAGAATATTGGCTTTCTGGGAAAGTCATTACAACCCATGGTATACTGGGAAACAGCATTCCACACTAGGAAAAACTTTGTTGTAGAACTGAATACTCTTGTGCCTTGTGGCCAGCACTTTATCTGCCTTCCTTTCTTGCTGGCTGCAGGAATGAATGAGTTAAATAAAGAGGTAGAGAGAAACAGAACAGAATGGAGGAGGTCATCTGAGGTCTTGGATATAGTAGTGACTATAGTGGACATTGCCTTAGATTATGTCATTGTGGGATATATTATATTCACCCCTGTTTGATATATTGTCCATTGCATATCAGTAGGAGTTGTACTTCAGTTGCCTGTAAATAAGAGCCTGAGTAAAAGTAACACTAACCACATATTTTTCAGTACAAGTAGCCTTAGAAAGATAAGCTTCAAGTTAATTATTTTACAAAATAAATCTCATCAAAGAGCTGTGACTGATATTCTCTAATTGAATTTTTAATATTGACCTAATTGGAATTTTAATATAATTAAGCCAAAAATAGATTAGAGAGATACTGGAAACTTCAAAATATTTTTAAATCAATATTTTTTTAGAGATAAGAAGAAAATGATCCTTTATCAGTCATTGGATTTTAGTGCCATTAATGTGGAACACAGCGCTGAACAGGAATCTGGCTCCCATCAATTTTTGTGTATGAGCAACATTCAGGGTCTGAATGAAAAGACCTAAGAGAATCTGCCTTGCTCCACAGGCAAAATGCTATAACTTACTAACAGTTGGATTTAAACTTAATCCAGAGCCCCTAAGAATGTTCAGAGGACTTTGGTGTGAACTCATTTGCATGAGCATAAAACCCAATTCAGAAAGAATAAATCTAACTAAATATAAGCCATAATAATGACTTCATTTGCAATAGTTTCTTTTTGAGGCAGTATGTCATTGGCAGTCATCCCAAAACCATAAAATTAAGGAAATAAAACTTGTAATAAGACAGAAAATGATAGGTGATAACTTTTCGAGTGTCAGATTCTAAGAAGTAGGCACATTTTAAAACTTTACTATTATTAACACAAATGCTGGGCAATGTCAAAATTAAGTAACCCAGTCATGGTCATTACATGATTAATAAATAAAGCCAGTAAGTAAATCCCATGAGCTGAATTTGAGGCTCTCCGATTCCAACACTTATTGTTACAATGACTCCAATATTGCTATCACACTGTGTTTTCCTCTTGGAATAAAATAAAATGCCTGGAAATGCAGGAGTTCTGTTCTTCTCTGTGTATCTAAATATACACAAAGGCTGTAACCACAAGCATTACAGTGAGTTATTGGTTAATTTATTTTCAATTTTCATTTAAAGTCGATTTCAACTCTGTTTAATTATGTATATTAAAGCATCAGAGTTACCTCTTGCTCTAAATGAACAGAAATCTAAATTTACTCCCTGGGCTACTAAATAACATGATTGAAAATATTATTCCTGTCCTATGAAGGTAACAAGTGCTCTAGTTTCCCAGGAAATGAGATCCACATGATTTGACTGTGTTGACTGCCATCTATACAAATACCTCAGTCACTTTCTCTAAAGAAATCACAGTTACAAATGCTCATGTGTAACCGCTGAAAATGTTTGTAACTTATAGTCATGAAAAGATCAAGGATGACACCAATGTTGTTTGCAAAATTGCCATAGGATGGTGAGTTTCAGTTTCCTCTGAATTCTGTAAGAAGACGGTGTTTTAGTTAGATGGGAATCCAACTTTTAAGTATAACCTGACTGGGTTAAAGATGTGAATATACAACATCTTACTTAGAAGATACAGGCTTAAATTACCAGAGAGGGGTAATTCAAGGAAAACTGAAGGAACTCTGGCCAGCTGGAGCTGGCAATATGGCTTTGTCAGTCCTTGCTCTTCTTTCTTGTTCTGTCTGCCTTGGTAAAGACCATAAGATTGCATTCCTAAAGCTATCCCCTAAGATCTTCTCCCTTATTTGGCCATTCCCTCTTTCTGAGGCTTATTACTAAAGACCAGTTGTCAAAACATTGAAGTCCTACAATCAAAATATTCCTTTGGGTCACCTAAATAGCATGCCCAGTTAAAAATCACACACCTCATCCTAATATGGGGATTTCCCCTTTGTTCTTTATAAACTGTAATTTGCCTATGGATCACATTTGTTTTCTCTCTATTTACAGGCAGTTCTTTGTCTTTTGTCCTAATTGAAAAATTCAACATCTACCCAAAAGTACTGATATATCTAAACACTCAAAAGAAGCCCTTATACTCTCTACAAACCAAACACAATACAGGCCTTTGCAATTCTATGGTCATAATAACTGAAACAAGGATATACATTCCCCCTTCCCTCTCAGAGACAATCAGAATTGTGATTATTTGACACCTGATCGGCTCAGGATCTGGCTTTCAGGGAAGAGCTGTTGAGATCCTCATTATAGGTAAGAAAAAGGAACTTTATATCTGGTACCAATAGGAAACACAAGTCATGGTACACAGATTATAGGCTGTTTGGATTCACTGCTAAGGAAAGGATTCATAATGTGGATCTGGAAACGTGACCAAGGCTATACTTACCAAACTTTGTGCTCACATGATGCTTGCAAATATAATGGTGACTTTGTGACCATGAAAAAAATGATCGAAAAGAAGGAAACTGTTTTACTGAGGAGCCAAGATACAATGTACAAGAACGTTAAGCATGGACATGTTGTTTTATGAATTTGTCCATGTTAATGTCCCCAAAGATATAGAAATTTGCCTTCTAAAATTAAAGAAGGTTGATTTTCTACATTTTTTCATCCTCTGCACCTTCAAATTTGATTCAGGACAGTAAGTACTATGAGCTACTCAGCTGCCATGTGTCACAGATTCTTCTTGCTTTTTCTGAGCAGTCTACACTGTGGCATGGAGGTTGTTGTTCTCTTCGGTGCCTCTGCCATCCATGTCACTGTTTGCCTGTTTGTGGCATTAATATTTCTTGTGATAAATATTGAAAGGACAGCTAAGTTCAGCATCTTGAAACCTAGACATGAAAACTTCCAAGGGCAGCAGGATGATGAGTCTTATCTGAGCCATGTGGATGGAAAGAGCTATGGGGTGGACAGCATAATGTGTGGTCAAAGTCAGCCTACATTTTGTGAAACTTTTAACATTAAAAAACAAATTTTCCTCAATGACAACCAAGTCTTCAAGGGAAGTTTACTAAATATGGTCCAACATTCTAAGGAGTGACTGTTTTCTGACTCTGGGTATGTTGTTATATGCTGGCCCTTTATCATGACACCAATAAGTCAATAAGTTACCAAAAATACCAACGTGTGCATAGATAGTTGGAAACTCCAGAAGAAAAAATATGTGGAAACTCACATGAGGAGAAACAATTCTCTAACTCCTGATCATTTTTAGTGAACTGACTGCCAAAATACTAGATTTAGACAAGCACACGTTTAGACTACTTCTGTATTACCTATAAGCAATAGAACAGTAAATTATCATGGTGTCCATTGGTTCCATACCCTTCACCTGAGTTACTTGGTAAAAAACTATGTTCTGAATCTTGAAAAGAATTATCCTATAAGGTCTATGTAGACCTTAGAATGGCTAGAATCTTAAAAGCTAACTGGAGCACAGCCATAGCAAAGAGCTAAATTAAATAGAGAAAGGTGGGTTATTTTGCTGGTTTGTTTGTTTCTAGATGTGTCCATTTTCATATCTGATGCCTTTATTCCTTTTATCAGGCACATAATTCCTGTCCAAAGGTTAGTCCATCATGGTAGGATACTTTTCCTGATGAAATTCCATTTCTATGATTCCTGAGCCTGCTCCATCAATCAGCCTGGCTGCTGCTCTAATTGTAAAGTTCCCAGCGATATCATTCTGACTTACTAGAACTTTAATAGAATGAGCTAATTAACAAAGAGCTTTCTAATTCAAATACCATTAGTTCATTAAAATACATTCACTCTGTCTGTTTTATGGGGAGGGAAAAGCTGTTTATAAATAAATGTACAGAAAGGGAGAGTTGTCTACCAAAGTAAAGAGCCAGTGTGACTTCTAGTGAAGACTAGGAAGGTGGAAACATTTAAAGGTTCACAAGGCTTCTTTCTGTATTAGTTACTTTTCTCTTCTTATGACAGTGTGCCACAATCAAGGTACCTTATAGAAGGACTAGTTTATTCAGGCTTACATTCTTAGATAAATGGGTCTATAATGGCATGGGCCCCTAGCAGGGAGTATCTGGCATGGTTTCTGTAGCAAGAAGATGACTAGGCACATCCTAACTGATCTCCAAGCAAAAAGAACAGCAAATAAACAGGAAATGACAGGGGGATTCCTCAAATTCTCCCTCAGTTATGTTCTTTGTCTAACCAGGCTGAACTATCTAAACCTCCGAAAAGAGTGCAAGAAACTAGTGACCAAGTGCTATCAAATGCTAGAGACTACGAGTGACATTTCTCATTTAAGCCTCCACAGATTCTGAAGTATCTCAATATGTTTTAAAACTCAGGCCCTATTTTTAAACATTTGGCAGTTTAACAAGACTAGGAGAGAATTTCAAGGCTTCTACATTATAATAAAAACACTCATTAATGCAGATTCAACTTCTTCACAACCTGTAATTACAGCAATCATCCTTTTTTTTTAGATGTACTCCAAGAAGCAAGTCTTGTACATGGTATCATCAGAATTTTTTCTTTCCCATGCAGTAGACCATACTGGAAAGGGCTCACAACTTTCCACCAATGTAAAACCCTTGAAACACTAACAGCACATCAACTCTAAATGTAAGTCAGTTTACCAAGTCTCCTGCTTGTAGATTGCATTTACTGGAATCATCCTGGGGCTTCAAACCTGTCCGAAGGCTACAATCAACCTTCCCAGTTTCCAGGGGTATGAGCGCAGAGAGGGGAAGATTTCAGTATGCAGTGAGCAAAGTGATCATGTGGCTTAGCTCAACAGAGATCTAGTTAACTGTAAAGAGATCTGTGCTGTTTAAAGCACTTAGCACTATATCTTGGACTGGGGAGGTAGCCCAGTAAGAATCTGCTTGCTTCCAAGCCTGAGGATCTGAGTTTGATATCTTGGACCAACATGGTAGAAGGAGAGAACCAACTCCTGAAAGCCAGATATTCACCATGGCACACATGTGCACATGCTCATACACATGTATATACACACATGCAATGATAATAGTGAAAAATATTACAAAAAGTGAGTTAGAAAATAATGACACTAAGTCATCTAGTCTAATATTCCTGGCCTTGCTGAAGAGCATTTCTTAGTCACCTGAAATGCTTACCTGGCCATTCAAAAATGATTGGTTATATTTTGGAGTTATAAATATCTACAGATGGGAAGATGTCAGCACTTAAGCTCTATGTTTCCTTTCTTTTGGAGATTGTTCTGAGGATTTTCTGTGAAAATGATTCGCTAGCCTTTCCCCAGCCCTCTTCTTGCCATTTCTTTTATAGTGGCTGTGGTGGTTAAATTTACTTGTCAACTTGACTATATCTACAATCAGCTAAATCCCTAGCAGTTAGGTATGCCTAGTCAGGAACTTTCTTCTTTGGATCAGTTGTTGTCACAAAAATCCATCCTAAATCTGAGCCACACCCTTTTGTTCCTGCTTACCCTGGCTTTTGCTGGCTGGATAAACTATAATAACTATAAGGCTCTTGCTGAAACATTCCTTATCTGGTATTAGAACCCACCACTTTGTAATTCCAAGTAGAATGAAGACTGGAGTTGCCTGGTCCCAGGATTGCCTGTGACTACAGCACCAGATTAGGAAACACACAGACTCATCCAACAAGCAACTACTAAATTCCTGGCCTATCTGTCATTTATCAGCCATTGTTAGGCTGTTAAAACCATAGCTGCTAAGCCACTCTAATCAATTTCATAATATGTGTGTGTGTGTGTGTGTGTGTGTGTTTAGGGAACCATGACTGATACAGTATCTATCTATCTATCTATCTATCTATCTATCTATCTATCTATCTATCTATCATCTATCTGTCTATCTATCTATCTATCTATCTATCTATCTATCTATCTATCTACCTACTTCAATGTATATTTTGGATATTCTTACTTGCAATGATGCTCCTGCCTAAAGGTTAAAGGCCTTTAAGACATATCTGGCTTTTATTTCTATTATACCATGTTCCAGCTAATGTTCTTCTTACATTCTCAGGACCAGATCTTGGTTTCTAACGCCCTTCTTCTTAATATGACTTTTGCTCAAAGGGTGTTCTGTGTTCTATGTCAGCTTTCTTTCTTAAAAAGACTAGTTCAGCTCTCCATTATTATTATATTTAACATATATATTAAAGATTTACTGCATTACTGGGTTTTGGGCCATGTTTTATTTGCCAGAGACCAAGCTGGTAAAACAACAACAACAGAAACCACCAAAATCCAAAAAAAAAAAAAAAAAAAAAAAAAAAAAAAACAAACAAACAAAAACAAAAGTAAATTTAAACAAAAGTTTCTGAAGGACTGTAGAAAGCATGGAGTCAACTTTTCTCATCTTTGCTATTTTAATATCTTTGGCAAAAAAAATCTGTCTTATATTTCCTCCATCCATATTCCCACTGGCCACCTCTAAAGACCTTTATTGCACACCAGGAAGACTGTTCTGAGATCAGGATATCCTGTTTTAATCCCCTCAATGCCCTTCGAAAAATTCTAGAATACATGCATGATTTGTCAGAGTACCCATAAGGTGGCTTCATCCTTTTGACATTTCAGTTCTACCAAAGTCCCTGCCTACAGTGTCTTATATACAAACACACAATGACCTACAGCTCTTAAGATCACCAGGTCTGAGTGGTCATTAGGTCTACTGTATTGAGGCCTACCTTTATACACCTTTAAAGATTCTTCACAGGATTAAAAAATATTCTTATTAAAACATGTCACTTGATTAAACACTATCTCTTGGACTACCCTGTATGTTTCATGAGCTTACTACTTCCCTTCCCTTTGAAAGCTCATCATCATGGAGAGATTGTTGACATCAAGATGGATGGAGAAAAGCAAAGTCTCCCATGAATAGGCTTTCTGTAGCCAAAGTTAGATATCTGGAGTAGAACAGTGGTAAATACAGGCTGGGAGAGTGGGGGATGGAGGGATATGTCCCTGTTAATCCATCAATATAAAGTTCTGATGGGTTCTTGTGAACAGCACATTAATGATGGGTTAAACTGATAAACTTCTCCCTCTCCCTCTCCCTCTCCCCCCTCTCTAATCAAAAGCTAGAAGAAATATTTTCTTTCTAAATATCAAAAGAACTAATTATCAGAATATTTCGAGCTATACTCTCAAAATGTATTGCCTATAATCTTTGTCTTTCTCTGAACTATCCCACATATATTTAAACTTGCTCATGTGTATCCAGACATTCAGTACACTTAGAACATTAGTGTTAATATCAGAAGGACATTTGTTCAAATTCTAGCATGGCTACTCTCAACAAAATATTTACTCCCTCTGAACCTCATATTTTATAAAACTTTATGCCATTAAAATGATAAACATTAAAATAGATACATATAAATTGATTTAACCCTAATATAATATATCTACAAAGACAGTTTTATGTAGCAATGAGGAAAGAAATTTAAATCAAAATATAAGATAATGAACGATCCATGATCACTTTTGTGAGACCCATCTGTTTTCTCTGCATCTGACACATGTCTATGTATAGAATGAACATTTGTAGTTGAAATCTACTTGACATTTTCTTGCAGAAAGATAGGGAACTAATTGTTAGATAGAGTAGAAATGAGCACAATTTGCAGAGCACAGAGAAGTTGCAAAAAGAGGTGTGCAGGAGCCATAACCAAGGACAGAACTCACTTTCAGGGAGAACTGACTGTCCTTTGTCTACTGGTAAATTTATCTACAGATAAAAATAGAAAGTGTGTGAGCACAGGAATCACTCTGCAACTCCAACACTGGATTATCCACCTCCAGACAGCCTGGCCAAAAGGCAAAGTAGACTACATGGAGTCTGTGTTACAGCTTAATTGTTTTGAAGACTAAGCAACATGATATGTATATGGAAGTGGCATGTTATCTAAGATGTAGAAACTACTTACACAGTTCTAAATTTATATGAGAACTTCTTGTGGTGATTAGCTCATTCCACATAATTAACTTTCCTAATCCCCGTGTCTTAAGTCTGCTTCTTCCAGTCAAATGACACCAGCATCACATGTCATAGCAGTTCATACCCATCCATATCTAAGCACCTTTCTCTAGATGTTGTCCAACCTGACTTCATAATGTACCCAGGGGAACTTATAACATGAAGGTTGCATTGAAAAGGACATGTTCAAATCCTAGTGAAGTCACCGGAGGCAAAAACTTTATGTTCTCTGAACCTCACAATTTTAAAACCATGGAAAGGATATTGCAAGGTCACCTCCCAGGCTTACTGAAAAAATAAATGGAGAGAGCACATCATCTGACACCCAGTGAATGAGTTCTAGTGTTTAAAATAATTAGAAATAATGAATATCACAAAGACTCCCCTTTGTACCTTCCCACCTGCTAACAGTGGCTGTTGAAACACTTGTTCCTGACATCTTCTATTGACCCTTCTTCTTTGTGTATTTTCTGTTCCTGTTCTCTGAAAGTTACTATTGTTTCATTTCCTTAGGGCTTCCTTTTTGATTTTTTATTCTTTACCATTTATCTCCAGAACAAGGTCTATAAATATCAACTCCCTAGATATTTATTTCCTAATCTCTCACTACTTCTAGAATGTAAACCAGTGAGTGCTAAGACTTTGTTTACAATGCAATGTTTATCCTGTGCCCAAAAGCAACAGCAGAAGAAAAAAAAGTGTGGATGCTAGTTTCTCCTGTTAAATTTCATAAGGGTTTCAAACTGCCCACCAGAGACACTGAAGGATTAGTTTTCACTGTATGCACAGTGTTCAAGTACCCTTACTAAGCCAACTCCTGGCCTAGTCATGCCATTCTCCATCCCAGGACTGAGTGTGCTGGGAATTCCCTTTGACAACACAAGATGTTTTCCCTAATTCCTCTGCAACTGGAAGAAAGGTCCCAGATTTCCTTTTTGCTGCCAAGCCATAAATGGATTTTTCCCTATTTGAAATCTCCAAGCATTTTATCTATGGCAACATTCTTTTTCTTCTTCTACTTACACCTTAAGAACTACTGCCAAGATCTATTCCTTTCTAATCCTCTACACAGGCTAAAATGTGATATGAAACCTGGGGCAGATTCTATCACAGGAAAGAACTTTCAGGATTAATACATAAAGGCATAAATCCTGAGGAGAAAAAGTTACCTTCTTTAATGCCCTTGAACATTCTTCCTAGTGTTGAGCCTTCTGAATATGAACTACTTTAAATATGACAAAGTATGCCAGTAAGAACAATAGAAGTCAGTGTTCATATTTCCAACACTAAATCTTTTCTAACCAGCCTGAGCATTTGTTTTATGTTTTCATGCTGAAGACAACTTGAAAATTACTTTTCACTCACTCACCTGGGGTGAGGCACATCCTCTGCCAGGTGAAGGGGGAAGATTCTGGTCAATAGGTCTCCTATCAGAGTCAATAAGGCCTTTCCTTTATTGTTTTCTTCTTCTTCCTGGGTTTCTAAGCTTATGAACTTTTAGCTACCCTCTTTGAAGTAGAGAAGACAGTGAAGGACAGACAATGTAGGACAGACAGACAGTGTAGGACAGACAGTGTAGAATAGACACTGTAGGGTAGACAGTTTAGGGTAGGTAATGTTGAAGAAGGTAGTACAACATAGGCAGTGCAGGATAGACAAGGTAGTATAGGCAATGCAGAGTAAACTGCAGAGAAAACCGTGTAGTAGAGACAGTGCAGGATTAAGTTAGTACAAGATAGACTTTGGGATATGCAGTGTGGGAGATACCATATTTAAAATGGAGTATTAGAAATGTTTCTAGTATGTCACTGTGGTGAATATGAGTCCTGGTTAAGTTCAAAAGAAAGTGCAATGGCAGGGTGCACCTGTCATTAAAAATGGGCATGGTAAATATTAAAGAGGGTGGTAGTCAGTTCTCACATGTTCTACTCTGCAAAGACCCTTGCTCCCTTTGACCCCTGTGGTATGTGAGCCACTTCAGTGTGGCACCCTGCCATGCCACATTCTCTCACAATACTCTTGGTGGGTTGCTACCACACCAGGCACTCACATCCCAATTCCATGGCAGACTTGATACACCCTGCCATTGTACTTTCTCTTGAACTTAATTAAGTCTCCATATGAAAGAACACAACATACAATTACTCCAATCCAATTGATAAGATATAATTTTCCCATCTAGACAGCACAAAATTCTATACACAACCACCCCTTTAAAATATTCATAAGAACCTGTATCTGTGTGCAGAGAAGAGACTCTCTCACTCCTCCCTCTCTCTAAAACTTTGTTTCTGTCCATTCTTCCTTCTCGTCATATAACAGGCCTTGCTTTTTCCTAGATGTTCCTTTTTGCATAAAGACATTGTCTTCAAGTCCTCAGCAAAATTTCAGGAACAAAAAAACATTCCAAGCAGCTGAAGAGATAGCTCAGTCAGTTAAGTGCTTGAAAGCAGGAGAAACTCAATTTAATGTTTAATGCTTATATACAAAGCTTGGCACAAAAGCACATCTGTACTTTCAGCACTGGAGAGGCATAGAAAAGCAGATCTCGAGAATATACTGGGAATGTAGCCTAGCTGAGTTAGTGAGTTACAGGACACTCTCAGTAAACTTTAAGTTGAGTAAGTATTCCCATATAAAAAATAATAGAAAAGCAATATAAAATGATATCTGGTACTAATCTCTGTATGGGCAAATAAACACACACACACACACACACACACACACACATACACATACTAACACACACACACACACACACACAAACATAAACACATTCACGTACTACCACCATCATCATAATCATAACCACCACCACCACAACCACCACCTCACCTTATCCAAACATAGCTAAGGGAATCTTGGCATATGTTAGTTTATTAAAAATGTAAAGACAATTAAGATTAAAGAAAGATTGTTTCTCTTTGATTTCCTCTGGTGGCTTCTTATTCATTTTGAAGAGAACAAATCATTATTTTCTCACTTGTCACATAGACTATCTCAACATTCAGTGGCACATTATCTTCTCTAGTGACAAGAAATATAGCTTATTAATAAAGTATGACTATTGCCGTATAGCTTATTAATAAAGTATGAATTGTAACAATTGTTAATTAGAAAATAAATGTAAATAAAATAACTTGAAGGCATTTGCTTTAGCGTGAACACAGGAGAGGCAGAGAACATGATTTGTGAGCTTTGTCATGAAAGCTACTGCCATAAATAAGCATGTGAAATGTCAAGATTTATTTTAAGTCCCTGAAGCTGGCTAGGCTTATCATATAGGAATGGTGCATCTCAGACCATAGTGTGCATAGGAATTTCTTGGGTGATTGGTGCTGCCACACAGCTCCTCACATGGTCTCTGTTTCATAATGATTCATAACTCTGGAATCAAGGGTCAAACAGACAGTGCGCAAGGCTTAGGGCTCAACACTGAAATCAAGATTCAGTGAGAGACTTCGTCTGTAAAAATGGAGTGGACCATAGATGAGAAAGGCACCTGGCATTGACTTCTTCATGGTGATTTATGTGGGAAGCATGTATCTACAAGTGCATATATGTGTATACATATGCAAAACACATATAGATATACACACAAATATAAACACATGATATCAAATGATGCAACACATGGGAGGCTATAGTTTCACTAGACAAATTCCTATAAGATGAGGACTAGAAAAACAGGATGCAATTGTACAGAAGGAAAACCATCGGATGACACAGCAAGAAGGTAACCATTTTCAGAACCCCAATATGTTCTCCAACTACTTCTGCATTTCCAACATTTGTTTTCAAGAGCACCACACTGGAATCAATAAATCTCTCTCTGTGTCACTCAGTCTGCTGTGGCAGGTTGCTGTGGAAATTCTTGAAGATATATACACTGGGTTATACAGAGCACATTTAACAATGGACTTCTTTGTGCTCAGTCAACTTGGCAGAAGAGTAGGGGACAAAGAGTGGTGGTTTATAGTAGTCATCTCTGCTAACAATATGAAGGACGTGATGAAAGAATCTGAAACATATTCATAGATATGCTTGCTTAGGGGGCTTCTAATCCATTTTGCATGATTTTAAATTGATGAGGCTTTCCTGCGCATCAGAATTTGTAACACATTCCATAGATTCATGTGTTTGAATGCTTGGACCCTAGTGACTGGCAATATTTAAAGGTATAGTCTTGTTGGAGTATGTGTGGCTCGTTTTAAGATGTATGTCATTGGGAAGGTGGAATTTAATGCAAGCTACATGCATTATGCAATTCAATATACTCCTCAGTTCTTATAGAATATAGTCTTCTTCTGGCTGAATTCAGATCAAGATGTAAAACTCTCAGCTCTTTGTCCAGTCTGCATCCTGCCATACTTCCTACCATGATAGTAATAGACTAAATTCCTGAAACTGTAAGCCAGCTCCAGTTAAATGTTTTCCTTTATAAGAGTTCCCCTGATCATGCTATCTATTTACAGCAATGGAAACCCTAACTAAGACAATTTATCATATATACGTATATGATAAATTTATCTTTTCAAAATGTGAAAATATGTGTTATACACAGTGTAAATGATGTGTATAATGTGCAGAGGGTATGTGTATATATTTGTGTGTGGGTAATCATGGAGGCCATAGGTAGATGTTAGGAGTCTTCTGTATATTTCTTCCTTATTTTTTCTTTTGAGGCATGTATTTTCAATTAACCTGAAACTCAATGATTATGTTGGACTGGTTGGTCAGAAAATCCCTGGGTATCCACCTTTTTCCCCCTCCTCATGATTACACAGTAGACATTTAATCTACTGTGTGACTTCCTCAGACTCTGATTGCTTTTTAACAAAGCTTCCAGAGGTGTTACACACAGCTACAGTAGAAAATGTATGTACAAGTAAATACAGAAAATAAAATTTGATTTGTATCCTTTCCCAGCCATGGAGTATAATAAATAAGAAGTATCATTTTTTTCTTCTCTTCAATTCTTAGACTACTCAAACTTGAAAATACCTGCTTTTATCTTGCACAGGAAGTCAGGCAGCTGTGCAGGTGATAACATCCTATGGAAGCCCTTAGAACCAGGCTTTTGGTAATTGCCCATTTTAATGAAAAAATAACTGCTAATACATATGCATTACTGAAAGGCATGCTCCAATCTTTCTTGCCAAACTGCACATTTCTATAATAAGCCATTTGTTCAAAGCTCAATTATTTTGTTATATTTCATTAAACTAAATAAGCATTGCAGAAATTCTATTGGAGTAAATTGACATCTTCTCTCAAAAAATAAAATCAACCCCTTTGGCAGGTATGCTTTTAATAGTGAAATTTTCTAGTATCAATGGCCATATTTGAACATGCTTCTTGAGAACTGCTTTTAAGATTGACAGCAACCTTAGAGATTGCTTTTGCAAAACAGTTACCATGTCAACAGTTCAGAAATTACTCAGCCTGTGAGATAGCTCTATGATATTCATAAGACTTGACAGGTAGGAATTAACTATTAAAGACTTGTAATTAGTTTCTTAATCCAGAGCTTAGAAGTGATAATTGTTTAATGCCAAGGCTATGTCAATAATGTTTAGCCATTATGATTCATTCAAAAAGTGGGTCTACTAATTCTATTATTAGCTGCATTAAAACAGGATGAAATTGGTGTTGTCCTGGGACAAATATGTAGTTTCTAGTTATCATAATGCAACATTATTTTTCCAATAAAGATGTTATCATTGCATTCGTTTATCACTATCTTCACTGTGGTTGTTTGAATGGCAAATATGCCCATAAATAAATACATTCGTATTCTAGGACTATTATCCCTGACACTGTTTGAGATACTTATGAAACCTTTAAGAGGTGCATATTTGTGGGAGGATGTACATCATGGGTTACAGTTGGTTTTGGGGGTTTATATTCTGGTACTCTTTATGCACTCTTCCTCTTCTTTTTCTCTCTTCTTTTTGTAGATTAACTGTGATGAGCCAGTGTCCTATTCCTGTCACCATGCCACATCTTTTTGTCTTGACAGACTCTCCTGCTGAAATCATGGGTAAAAATAAAGCTTCTCATTTATGAGATCCTTTTGGTTGTAATATTTTATCTTAACAACCCAACAGTAAGTAACATAATGGCTCTCATTTTCAGAATCACCATGGCCTTCATCAACACCTTTATCTTCATTTTTACTGTCATATTTAATTTGTTCTTCTTCTGTCTTGGCTACATCTTTTGGTCTTTCATGTTATATTATAATATATATTGGCACTGCAGTAGTTCTGGAGGTTCTTCCACCATGCCCATGCTCTTGATTTGAAATTTTTTTCAAAATTGTAGTGTGTGTGTGTGTATGTGTGTGTGTGTGTCTGTGAACGTACATGTAGGTGTATGTAGAGTGCAGTGTACATTCTTGTATTCACTTGTACATATGTGCGATGTATATATAGATACCAGAGGTTGACATCATACATACTCTTTTATCATTCTTCATATAATTTTGTGTTGTCTTTAAGACAGGCTCTCTTCCTAAACCACGACCTCATCTAGTAACTAGGCTTGCTGAATAATGAGCTAGAGTGTCTTCTATCCCACTTGCCCAAGCACTGGGTTTACAAGCAATTGCCACCATGCTTAGCTTTATTAAATATATCCTGGGGATTGGACTTAGGTCCTCATGCTTATCTCAACCAAGCACAGCTCTTAGTTTCCTTCAAAGACCAGTAGTATCAAAGTCTTTCCATCCTTTTCTAACCTTTGTGGGGTCACTTACTTCTCTCTCTCTCTCTCTCTCTCTCTCTTCCTTTACCCTACCATCATTTTAGATCCACTTCTGTAAGAAGAATAGTCTTAATTTTCTATCTATGTGAAATTTCCTTAGGTAAGCATGTACAGTTTATAAATTATCATGTGTGTAATATCATGCTGAATATAAAAGAACATTAGATTATCATATACATCTGTTTCCAATGCTGAATGCTAAATTCAATGAGTACACATGTGAAACCTGGAGCCAGAAGTCCCACACAGTTCTTTGGTCAGAGATGTGAGTGACTTGCCGTCTCAGCTGCTGGGTCTAGCTTTCCTGTGTTTCTGCTGCTGCCTCGAGACATTGGGCCAGGCTGAACTGAGTCAGCAAGAGGTTTTGTAATGAGGTGCAAGAAACTTCAGGAAAAGAAATCTCTTCTCAAACAGAGGAGTTAACAGCTCTTAAAGCAAAGCCTCTCAGATGGCGGAATTACCCTTGCACACCTTTACTCCTGAGCAAACCTCCAATATATATTCAGTTTTTGAAATGTATCTGACAACCAGTACTTCCTATTGACTTAGCCAGAGGCTTGGAAGACCTTTTCCTACATATTTGGGGGTATTCTTTCTTCTGCCTGGAGCTTTTGTGACCTGTGGCCATATCTACCTGCAGAGGAGGGACTTGAGAGATTGCTGAAGCCCTAAGGGGCAGTGGGATTCTTATGGTGGCGTGAGGATTCCTGATTCTAGGAGACTCGGAAGCTTCCTACTGCCTTGCTTATTGTTTCCAGGGCTTCATTTATCTTGATAATGACCCAGGAACACTTCACCACCCACCTGCCCCACAGACACAGATGATGGCCTTTACTGGTTGAGTCTTTATCTTATAAAAGAAACCCAGCATAAGTCAAATAACCAGTAAGTATGCATCAGACAGATTACAATATGTTGGCTTCTTATAATTAGAGACAGCAGAGACTCAAAACTTATCATGGGCCAGATACTATACCATGATTTTTTCCTGAAGCAGCAACACAATGAATCTCTGAGTAGTAGATGACTCTGGTACCTCTGACAGAGGAAAAAAAATAAGTAAATGGCCTAAATGTTCATATCTTTCATTTGAAAAAAAAAGTTTCCAGGAGCTTTTGCCTTCTGTAATACTCAAAAACTTAGAACTTCAATGTGTAAAGATTTTAGAATGTGGCAAGTCCAGACCCCAGTTATCTTTGGCCATCTTTAATCCATTAATAGCCATTTGTTCCATATCTGTTGTACTTGATGTAACACTTTAGTGACTATTAGATTAAATCTCTGTAATGCACAGACATCTAACTTCCTTTCCAAAAGCCTAAGGATTCTAACAGACAGCATCTGCAGCTTATAGCAGAGATTGCACCGAATTACCTTAACTTGCCTTCTTACCATTTCTGCCAATGTATCTGAAAAAAAATGGTTTAATTTATGAATTTCTTTCAGTTCAGCAAACTGTACCAGGTTGGACCATGGGATTAGAGGGGACCTAAGCTCCATTCCCAGAGAAGAATTACTTACACTTGGCTTCAGAATCAACTATCTCTCTCTTTGAGGTGAAAATTGAATTTTTGCATGGTAAGAATGGGGACAAAATTCAAAACACCAAGCTGTCAAGGAACAGAGTCAAGAGAGGAGCCAGGCTTTAGAATCCTATACTTTTCTTCTAAGTCATTTCCTGAGAGGTACCTTTCTTGTTCTACATACATCCTGTCTTTGTTGTACTTTATGTTGTCTGTTAAACCTTACCAGAGTAGAATGAAGTTAAACATTTTGACCACGGACTGTTGAATGATCCAGAAAAAATGTTATAAAGATTTATGGGCACATTATTACATTAAGCAGTTACTAAAAGTACAAAACACTGAGAAAGAATTACTTAAAAGAAACAGAAAGTTTTATTTTATCCCATGGATTATGATCTTTTGGTATATAACTACATAGATTATGAGATTTTGAGAAGGCTGCAGTGACAGACATCAGATATTAGAACAAAGCATATATTACAAGTTAGGGGACAAAAATAAAAGAGAGACACCAAAACCCCAGTCTAAATTTCATGCTCATATGAGACTGGTGGAAGTCTCATAATCTGAAGGTTCTGACATCCTCAAAAGCACCACTCAGGGGACATAACTTTTATAATGTGGCTGTTCATCTGACTCATAATCTCGATGCCTAAATAAAAAAAAAATAGTGTTCTCCATTTTTCTTTTCTTTCCTCCTCCTACAGGTACCTGCCAAGATTTGTGGTTTGCCTAGCTTTGAGTTTTCTTTTAAACACAAACACAATTGTCTCGCATTTCCTTTTGAGTGTGTTTTTAAATTCGTTTATTTATGTAACAAAGAACCCTAAGTAGGGACCTCAATTTCCTCAGTAACTTGGTGATTCTGCTAGGATTCTCCCAAACTTTCCCTAACATCAGGAAGAGATGGCTCTACTACCATGCTCAGTCTCCCATGGGCTAGGATGACAGACATGCTCCTCCACAGCCCAATCAATTTAGCAACATGTCACCTTGCATGCCATCACTGTGGCTTTGGATAGGAATGAGGGTGAGTGCTTCTAAAAAGTGACATTGAAACATGAGAACCAAGTTTTTCCCTTCGGGTCTATCTTTTGCTATCTGATCCCCTGAAAGCATCTTTTGATCACTGTCTATGGTCTGAGAAGTTCCATTGGTTCTCCAAGATGATACAAGAAAATGAACATGAAAAACGACAGAAACTCTAGTATTTACCAAGTACCATGTTAACCATAAGATGGAGTGTTGGGTAAAAACTGAGACCCCAGAAGGCTTTGTCCAAAATCTTTTAAATTAAGTAATTGACAAAATAAATAAATAAATAAAGTTGGTAAAGAAGAAGTCTTGCAATCTCTATGGAAGGCTATGTCAAGCAGCCAGTGTGGTAGGTACAGAGATATTTTTAGAGTGACCAAAGGTGAATTATGGTTTATATCCATGCTAAAATGCGCTAAAATAGGTATGTCTTGATAGAGATATAAGATGGTAATGTATAATGCAAACCTGAAATCATATGTAAACATTAACTGATGACTACTAGGGGAATGAGAGTCTGTTTTCTGCATAGGTGTTACCCAAGTAGATTGCCCATGATCCAGCAGTAAATGGCTCTACATCCTTGTACATATTGATGGCACAATGGATTCAAAGGGGATATTTATAAAATGGAAGAGAATATGTAGATGGGCAGATGTTATATTGGGGGTCCATGAGGATCTAAAGGATAAAAGTGCATTGTATTTGTATATGAAGTTACCAATGAATTATGAGAAATTATTAATAATAATAAAATTAATGATAATAGTAATAAATGAGAGCTGTGGTAGTACAACTGAGGTATTGAATAAGAAATTAAGATTTCTATAAGAAAGAAGCCACTTGCCAAAAACCCTTCTCCACCTTAACAATCAGAGCATATGTGAAAAAAATATGAGCCATCTCCTAGAGTAGGCAGCTACTTTTTAATGACATATGAAGGATCAGAATTCAGCAGACAAAGGCTTTTTATTTTTATACCTGTCCTGGCTCACCAGCACACTTATATTATTGGAAGTGTCTTTAGATTCTTTAAAGGACTGTTGCTATTTCTAACACAATCAAAGTATCCTTGGTCCAATTCTTTGTTCTGGAACATTAGAACTGAAATCTCAGCAGGTGCTCTGACTCTGATCCATCCCTAGTATAGAACTATATTTATCAGATAGAGCATGCCAAGAGAATTCCACTCAACTGGGTCAAAATATCCTTGATGAAGGTAAATAACCTCCTGGCAAACCTTGTGACCTGAGTTTGACCCTTTCTGCATGATGAAAAGAGAATTGACTTTCAAAATTGTCTTCTCACTTTGACATGTGCCCTCCCCCACAAAAATAACATATATGCAAATACACTAATAAGTGGATTGACTTTATTTTCCCATGAACTAATTATAAATAAAACAAAGAAGATCTATTTCATTTGTACAAGGACATTGAACGGTTATATGTTATGCTTGCTCTGGCAAAATTTTCCGTAGTTACAGTGTGCAATCTTATAGTGTAGTCCCTTCTTCCAAGGCATTTGTATGCTTCTCTAGAAAGATCAATTGTCACAAGTGTTCTATAACCCCTTTTTTAAATTGAACATCTTTTTGAAAAAAACAATAATAAATGTACAGATTTTAAGAATTTTTACATAAAAGTATACAAATATATTTTTGTTTGTACTTGATTTTTTAAAGGTTTGACAGTGTGAATTAAAATCTTACTAGTTACAATGAGCATAAAGTACATGTAAAACAAGATGTAACCTGGAATTAGTCAAAGTTTTCTTGATGTGTAAAGATTAAGCATAATGATTTTTCGTTTTTGTTTTTTTTTTTTTGTTTGTTTGTTTTTGTTTTTTTGGCCTTTGAGTTTTCTTAAACTTCATGTAGTCTATGAGTTATTTCTGGGGTATTCAGAGCTTTCCAGGGTTAGTATGCAATTATCACTAACTGCATATTATGTCTGTTCTTTTGTGACTGGGTTATCTCACTCAGCATGATATTCTAAACATGCGTCCATTTTCTTAACAATTTCATTAAGTCATTGCTTCTGATAGCTGAGTAGTACCCCATTGTGTAAATATACCACAATTTTTATCCATTCATCTACTGAAAGACATCTGGGTTCTTTCCAGCTTCTGGCTATTATAAATAGGGTTGCTATAAACACTGTGGTGTATGTGTCTTTGTTGTATGTTGGAGCTTCTCTGAGGTATACGCCCAGAAGTGGAATAACTGGGTCTTCAGGTAGTACTATGTCCAATTTTCTGAGGAAATGTCAGACAGATTTCCAGAGTGGTTGTACCAGTTTAAAACCCCACCAACAGTGGAGAAGTGTTCCTCTTTCTCTGCTTCCTAGCCAGCATCTGCTGTCATCTGAACTTTTGATCTTAGCCACTCTGACTGGTGTGAGGTTATTTTGATTTGCATTTCCCTGATGGCTAAAGATGTCAAGCACTTCCTTAGATGCTTCTCAACCATCCAAAATTCCTCAATTGAGAACTTTTTATTCAGATCTCTACCCCATTTTTAACAGGGTTGTTTGAATCTCTGGTGTCTAGGTTCTTGAGTTCATTGTATACTTTGGATATTAGGCCTGTATTTGAAGTGGGTTTGGTAAAGATCTTTTCCCAATCTGTTGGCTGCAGTTTTGTTTTCTTGACAGTGTCCTTAGCCTTACAGAAACTTTGCAATCTCATTAAGTCCCATTTGGCAATCTTTGACCTTAGAGCTTGAGCCACTGGTGTTCTGTTCAGGAAATTTTATCCAGTGCCTATGTGTTCTAAGGTTTTTCCTACTTTCTCTTATAATAATTTCAGTGTACCTGGTTTAATATCGAGATCTTTGATCCACTTGCACTTGAGTTTTGTACAAGGAGATGAGTATGTGTCTCTTTTCATTCTTCTGCATGCTGAGTGCCAGTTGGACCAACACCATTTGTTGAAGAGGCTGTTCTTTTTCCATTGAATGTTAACAGCTCCTTTGTCAAAAATCAAGTGGCTATAGATGTGAGGGTTCATTTCTTGATCTTCTATTCTATTCCATTGATCCATGTGCCTATCTCTGTACCAGTACTATGCAGTTTTTAGCACAATTGCCTTGTAATATAGCTTTAGGACAGGGATAGTGATTCCTGCAGATGTTATCTTGTTGTTGAGGATGTATTTCATTATTCTAGGTCTTTTTTTATTCCAGATGAAATTGCACATTGCTCTTTCCAACACTATGAAGAATTGGGTTGGAATTTTGTTTGGGATTGTATTGAATCTGTAGATTGCTTTTGGTCAGATGGCCATTTTTACAATATTGATCTTTCCAATCCATGAACATGGTAGAGCTTTGCATTTTGTGTGATCTTCCTTGATTTCTCTCTTTAGAGATTTAACGTTCTTGCCATACAGGTACTTCGCTTGCTTAGTTAGAGTCATACCAAGTTATTTCATATTGTTTGTGACTATTGTGAAGGATATCTTTTCCCTAATTTCTCTCCCCGCATGTTTGTCCTTGAGTATGGGGAGGCTACTGCTTTGTTTGAGTTAATTTTATATCAAGCCACTTTGCTGAACTTGTTTATCAGTGGTAGAAGTTCTTGTGAGATTTTTGGGGTCACTGACATACACTATCATGTCATCTGCAAACAATGATGTTTTTAATTCTTCCTTTCCAATTTCTATCCCTTTGATTTCCTTTTGCTGTCTAATTGCTCCGGTCAGGATTTCCAGTACTATGTTGAGTAGGTAGTGGAAGAGTGGGCAGCCTTGTCGAGTCCCTGATTGTAGTAGGATTTCTTCAAGTTTCCCACCATTAAGTTTGATGTTGGCTGTTGGTTTGCTGTATATTGCTTTTATTATGTTTAGGTATGGGCCTTGGATTCCTGTTCTTTCCAAGACTTTTAACATGAAGGGGTGATGAATTTTGTCAAATGCTTTCTCAGCATCTAGTGAGATGACCATATGTTTTTTTTTTTCCTTGAGTTTGTTTATATGGTGGAATATGTTGATGGATTTCTGTATCTTAAACCATCCCTGAATCCTTGGGATGAAGCCTACTTGATCATGGTGAATGATTATTTTGATGTGTTCTTAGATTTGGTTTGCAAGGGTTTTGTTGACTATTTGTATCAATGTTCATAAGTCAGATTGGTCTGAAGTTCTTATTCCTTGTTGGTTCTTTGTGTGGTTTATGAACAAGGGTTGGTGTGGCCTCAAAAAATGAGTTAGGTAGTGTTCCATTTGATTCAATTTTGTGAAATAGTTTGGAGAGTACTGGTATTAGGTCATCAATTAATGTCTGATAAAATTCTGCACTGAACCCATCTGCACCTGGGCTTTTTTTGGTTGGGAGGCTTTTCATGACTGCTTCTATGTCTTTAGGTGTTATAGGATTATTTAGATGGTTTACCTGGTCTTCAGTTCATGTGCCCCTGACTCTACTTTAAACTCCTCCTTGAAACTCAGTAGAACCTAAATACTGAGAGGTTTGAGAGTATCCGATCCTTGCAGTATTGTGGGCTGATGGAAATCCCAACACTTCATTCCCAATTCCTCTATGCATCATCCGTTGGACAACTGGGGGCCCATGGGTCTGGAAACCCTCCCTGTGGTTTTTTCCAATTCTCATACTGTGTATTCCTTCTCTAGAGTGGCATCTCTTCGTGCTTCTCTAAAGCTAAGCACAAGCCTCATAGCATCATGTGAAAAGGGACATCAATCTCTCCGCATTTTACCTCCCAAGAGGATGTGCTTGGCAGTAGGATGAACCATGAGCACATACAACCACAGTTTATTTCTTTGTCAGAGTTAGAGAAACCTAAAATATTTAGTAAGACATACCAATCCCAGATACTAGTCAATATCATCACCATTCCAGTTTCTATTCTTGGTAAACTCCACACATATGTGTAGAATGAAAATATTAAACAAAACAACCAACAACAAGAAAAATCTTGAAATGAGTACTAACCTATGAACATGGTTGATACTACTGAGCATGCAAGAGATTATCCTTAGAACTCAAGAGATACCTCCTTCAACTATTATGTCCATAAAATCAAAGAGCATGAGGAGACAGGTGGAATATAATAGGAAACATTTTTTCACCTTGTTACATTAAAAAAATATTAATTTCTGCACTGTTCCACAGAAATGGAATAAATAGACTCTAGAAAAATAATAACTGATTCCCTATGCAAATTAGACACCTACCATGAAAGTTAAACATTTTTTTTTCAAAATCATAAATACATAGGTAAAGATAAAATCTCTTATTAAGACAGTTGTAAAAGGTAATATATATGACAGGAGATAAAATCAATTATACTTTAAAATACACACACACACACACACACACACACACACACACACCTTTATTTTTATTTATGTGTGTAAATGTGTAGATGTTTCCATGTAAGTATGAACTCTCAGGATGACTGGAAGCATTATATTTCTCAGGAGCTGAGTTATAGGCAGTAGGCAGCTGCCTAATCTGGGTTTTAGGAACTAAATTCAGGTCTTTTCCAAGCTTTATATAAAATAAGGTTCTACAATGCCATAATTATGTTTACTTGAATATATAAACAGGAACTGCTGGTGGATATGAATTTAATTTTTTCATCACTATTGTATGTTTGATATGTACGTGGGGCAGGGCATGTGATGCCAAGGAAGAGATATGAAGAGGTCAGAGAATAAATTTATGGAGCTGGTTCTCTTTTATATGTTGGTTGTTTGGCTTGCAGTCATCACCAGGCTTTTGCAGCAAGCATCCACCAAGTGATCTCCTGAAAAAAGTATTTTTAAAGTGTAGTTAACACTCCTGGAATAACAGCAGTCATCCTATAATCATTTGTACCTTTTTATTATTCAGAGTTCTATCATAACTTCCAGCTAACTGTAAACTTAAAAGATATGAATTCTCAAAGTTTATGATCAATAGTATTTTTTCTCAAGAGATCAATTTTAGGAATTGAGTTTCATTGTCCTGGATGTCATTAGGCAATTTCAAAATCTTCTGGTATCTCTGTCACTTGTGAAAACAGAATTGAGTTTTGCTACTAGAAAATAGAATATTGTTTCTGGCTAGTAACTGGATTTTCCATCTCAGGGTTTGGCCTACACCAAATAACATATTGAAGCATATTTTCCTTCTAACTTGGTTCCCAAAGAACTTCTTGAGAAATCTTCTAGATTGTCATTTGCCAGCACACATATAATAGCCAAGGTATTTACCTTAATTTTTCCATCCACAATTTTTCTAAATATCTTAGCTTGGTGAATTCCTTCATAAACCTACACAAGCATGTCACACCAGCCCCCCACCCAAAATAAAAAGCTTTCCTTCAGGGTAGTACACCACTAAAAAAACTGAATATGGGAAACCAGAGTCAAATAACCTCAACAGAATAATGGGACTACAACAGTTACAATGCTGTAACCAGTCCAATGATCCAAACAACTGTGACCCGGCCTTTCTGTCATTATTTTCTAAAGTGTCCACAACATTTATTCAGAGCTTCAGACTCTGGTTTGTATCATAGAAATGACTGTGAGGCCGAGGGTTCCATAAAGAGAGCACTCTGGAGAGCAGCTAAATCTTTTTCCTGAACTTCTAAAGTTTTCTATTATCTAAGGGTTTCTGGGAATTATTTATATAGCATCTCCAAGATGTTGAGCCATTTCAAATGGCCAAATTGTAAGAAGAAAGAAGACACTTTTGTCTATACAGTAGCAGTGGTTTCTCCTTCCTGCTGTTCCTAGAAAACACAGCTTTTCTCTACACAAAGGATGGTTCTGGCCAGAACTCTTTCACAGAAATAATTTTTGTCTTTCTCTCAGAAATGTTCGACTTTCCGGGGGAATGTGCCATCTTGGCTTTCATTGTGTTGAATTCAGGGTCTATGTTAATCTCTTGCCTACCTCTCATTTTCAGTCTGCTGTTCCTACATTTACATTCAGAACCTAAGCTGCTCTTTATTTTTTCTGAACCAGCCCCGCAGAAAATGGTCTCCAGTTGGACAAACAGTTCCCTTTCTATCGATGCAATGTTGTTTTAAGACCTGAAAAGCCTCATACTGTATAGTCAGTTAAGGCTGTCATGCTGATTGAGCCATGGTAACTTTTTAGTGTGTTTTTTCGTATAGTAAGAAAGAGCTACTTCCTGCTAGAAACATACTATTCTCCTCCTTCTTTTAAGATTTATATTTCAACCGCACAACTAGGCAAATACCCCTCAATTTTAAAATATGAGAAAAGGATGGATGAAATAATTATTCATTTAATGAAATAATTTACTTTTACTTTACAGAAGTACTTTTCTATGCAACTTCCTACATTTTTCCGTTCTTTTGTCCAGATACAGAAAGGTATACCTTTTTCATTTTTCCTTGTCTATCTCTTTGTTTTATGTCCTGGATAGAGACTAAGGTTTCTCACATATTTTGAACTTTCCACACTTTGTGTCCCAACTTTATGGCTGATTTTACTCAAAAGATAAGGCTGACTAATTTCCTTTTACAGTTGTCCTCCTCTAAGACATGGAGAGACTTACAGCTTGTCTGTCATGTGTTTTCTTTTAAAGTCTTATAAAATTTCCTTGGATCTTCTATTTGAGTCCATTCTTAAATTCTTGTATTGGAGAAAATAAAAATCTCAAGAAAGGACCATAATGGTCCTGGTGTCATATAATGACTACAATAGATGTCCTCCTATTCCTGCTAACATTTTGAAGTTTGCCAATGTAAATGTCTCCCTCCTCATTATTTCCAGATGTGAAAAATAAAATACAAGTGGTATACCTTCATGGTCCTGACTGGAACCTAAATGAGCAGATCTCACAATACCTAGAGTAAAGGATTAGTTTCCTGAGGCTGGTGAGAGAACAGAGGGGAATAGGATAGAACACACACACACACACACACACACACACACACACACACACACATCACCGATCATGTTAAAGTAGAATAAGAGTCAATAATTCTTGAGTGTTCAGTCCATGAGGTGATTAGAACCTCAGCATGTACTCTCTTCTTTGAAGTAGAGGAAATGTTTCTAATAATACATATTCACTGTACAGAAGAACAGCTTTCCTATCTTCTCAACTGATACCCTTATTTTCCCTCTTATTTCCCACTTTTCTTGATGGTCACTCATAGAAGAAAGATTTACTTGTTTTCATGAAGACAAAAAGTTAAACTAGATGGTTGCCTCACATGCACAGCATGTACTTACTAATAAGTGAATATTAGCCAAAAAGATATAGAATATCCAAGACATAGTCTACAAAATGCAAAAAAGGTCAACCAGCGGAAGGACCCAAGTAAGGATGTCTCAGTCTCACTTGGGAGGGAGAAGAAAACAAGCACAGGGCAGAGGAGAGAGAGAGAGGGAACTGGGAAGGAAAGGGGACTAAGGGAAAGGGAACATGATCTGGTACTGGGTGTGGAAAAAGGACTGAAGCCTGAGGGCCAGCAGAAAAAATGGAAACAGGCAACCTTGGGATATAGGAGATTGTGGGTACACTCCAGAATGTACCAGAGACCTGGGAGGTGAAAGACTCTCAATACTCATAGGGGAAACCCTAGGGAGAAGAAACTTGTAAAACATACCTCCAACAGAAAGACATGGCATCAAGTGAGGGATGGGGTTGATATCTCACAGTCAAAACTCTGACCCATAATTGTTTCTATCTGAAAGAACTGCAGGGATGGAAAAGGAGAAGAGCCTGAGGAAAAGAAGGTCCAGGCTTACAGAGGATTCAGCCCCAGGGGAATCCAGCTCATTGGAGGCACCAAGGACTGACAGACACCATTACTGAGGCTATGGAGTGCTCACGAAAAGGAGCCTATCATGATTGCCCTCTGAAGGATCCAACAAGCAGCTAAAAGTCAGATGCAGATATTTGCAGCTAACCAATCTACAGAGGCTACTGACCCCTATAGTTGAATTAGGGAAAAACTGGAGGAAGATGTTGGAGAGGGTCACACTGTAAGAGGAGCAATAGTCTCAATTAATCTGGATCTGTGAGATCTCTTACACTGGATCACCAACCAGGCAGAATACATCAGTTGATAGGAGGCCCACAACACACATTTAGCAGAGGACTGCCTTACTGCCAGGTAAGGGTTCAGTCAGACAAGATGCAACTAACCATTTAGAGACTGGAGACCCCAGGGAGTTTAGAGGTCTAGCATGATGGGTTAAGTGAGGACATCCTGTGGAGACAGGGAGTTGGGGATAGGATGTGGAAGAGTTAGAGGATGGACAGGAAGGGAATTAAAATCTGGAGTGTAAAAATAAATAAAAATAAGTTTAAAATAAAAAGAAAAATATCTCTGATAGTAAAGTGTTTGAATATCTGGTCTCCTGTTGGTGGTGCTGTTTTGGGTGAGCTTGGGGAACAGTATATCTGTGGAGTTTGAGAGTACATAGGCTCACCCTGAGTTTACTTTGCTTCTGGCATGCATATGGAGAATGTGATCTCTTTGTTTGTTGTTCTAGTCATGCCTCCCCTGCAATATGGACTTTCTCTCTGTAAGCCCAAATAACCACTTCCTTCTCTAAGTTGTCTTTAGTCATGGTATTTCTTAGCACAGCAACAATAAAGTTGCCAATATACAGAGGTAGATAAGTTTATCCTATTTCTTCTTTTGCTTTATATTTTCTTGTTGTTTTTTTTTTTGTTTGTTTGTTTTGTTTTTTGCTGCCTTTGTTTTCTGGTTCTCAGGGTGAAATCTGCAGCCTGGTGTATACTAGGTAGACAACCTACCATGAGCTATATTCTCTGCCCTACCTGCCATTCTTGGAACATACATATTTACCAAGACATCATGATATGATATGACCATCTAAAAGATATTCTATATAGACATACAGTATTATATCAGCTTTCAATGTTTCAATAAGATCCAAAGGAATTACAATTCCTAAAATAGCACATTGTAAGTGGAAATATTGTTTCATTGTATATTATTCTATTATGCCTTTTTTGTTTTTATTTTGGATTTAAAGGGAACTGAATAGTTAGGAGGATAATTTCTTAAGCCAGTATTTTATTTTTGTAAAAACCTTTTTTAGAAAAAAATCATAATGTTTGGTATTCTTTGAAAAATATGAATGCATTCCTGGTGCCTGGGCCTCCTTTATATTTCACTGAGATGCTATAGGACTTCCTTAAAGTGACCAAGATCACTCTTCAGAACAGAGAAATATATCAGATAGATTCTTAGTCATTAAAAGCATCCCAGTATACACAACTATCCTGAGGACCACCATTATTATAAGGGCCTAGAAAGATAGTCTAAGACAAATCCATTTATTAACACTTCAAAGAAAATTTTCATTATTTCCTTTTTCTTGACTTAGATATGATATGAAGAGATTATTTTATATTCACAGAGAGGGTTGCCTGGCTTCAAACAAAATGTGCCCCTACACTTCCTTCCTGAGAATAATTTTATACTAAATAGACCATAACCCACATGGCAAAGGAGAATGTTTTTCAATGGCTTATTAAGTTACTAGAACACAGGCATTTACATGCAAACAATTAATGGGCCAATTACAAATTATTTGGTTTTGTTCATTAAAGCAGAGCTACAATTTATTAAAGCAAGAACCAAAACAAATGATCTTGTTTTATCAAGGATACATAGTCCTCAAAGGAAAATTATACAGAACAAGCTCAGCCTGTCTGCAAGAAAAGAAAAATAACTGCATTCTCCTTCTCTGTATCCTTTTAGTAGAAAATATGATCAATTCAAGGTCAGGGCTAATCCAAAAGTTCAGAAATCCTTAAGAATTATTTATATCTGTACATAAATGTTTGGTTACATGAAAGTTTTATATTTTGGGACACAGCAATCTTGAAAGGATATAACCTCCCTTCCTACATAGGCTCTTTTGTTTATATCTGAAAATAGATTTGAAAACCAGGATTGTTAAACATGAGCAGATCTATTTAGGCACATTGGGGTGGGGCAGTTTCCTGATGCCAGAATTATTACTTTGCTTTCCAAGTTCCATTGGTTTTCTCTACCACCATGTCATTGTCAAGTCTTCTGTAACCAAAATCTTAAACTGTGTCTGAGATGTGTATGCTCATGAAACCTATCCACCAAAACCTTCACCCAGAAATATAGGCAGGAGGGTCCATGAGAGATAGGATGGTCCCATTCTGTCTCCTTTCCTTTGTGCTGAGAAAACTTTATGATGTAATGTGGAAGACTAGGGAACAGTCTGTTATCATTTTAGATCATTATTACTGAATCAAGACTTGGGTTGCATATGAGCTAACTGTGATGGATAATTTTCATATGGTTTCCATAGGAAATAAAAACTAATTATCAGGAATAATCAATTTTCCCAGCCTTGTACTAAGTGATTAATAAAACAGGAATTTAGAAGACACTCTTTCTGGCAAGCATGGAGTGAGATGGAAACAAGAGAAAGACTTGGTTTCTGGCTATCATTTTACAAACCTTTAGCTGTATTACCTTTGATTTCTGCAAACATGTTTATAACTTGATCACCGTGTATCTAACCAATCTCATCCCTCTCCAAGGCTGCAGGCAAAGAGATGGTTCCTATTATCATACCTTCAGTTACTGTGAACTTCTAAACCAGCAGAATCTCACAGGACAGGCTTCCCCTGGGACCCAGATAAGGGCAATTTTCTGACATGGTTTCATCATGTCTTCATAACAGGATAAGTCTCTGAACACACTGAGAGGACTGAAGACTTCTTGGGACCACCCTGCAGAACCAGAGCTGAATGATTGATGGACGGGACATCTCGACCAGAACTAATTGATTAATGTCACTCCTTGTCACGCTGTCTAATCTTTCCTCTTAAAACAAACATTTCAGATTGTGGTTCACATTTGCTTAAAATTGATTTAACAGTTAATATCCACATATAAGCAAATACATGCAAAATTTGTCTTTGCTTGCCTGTGATATCTCACGCAGAATAAATTTTTGGTGCTATCCTGTTAAGTAGATAATAATCATGCTACATTCCATAACATATAGAGGTTGTGTATAGAATGAGGGACTATAGGAACTAAGAGATCTCCCTAGTATTAGGTAATAGAATAGATGGTTATAGATGAATGTAGGGGGCTGGAATTGGAGGATCAGAGAGAAGAAGGGGACAAGAGGAAGAACATAAGGAAAGGCAGCTGAAATCAATGGTATTTGAGGGTTAGTATGTAAAATTGATATAGTATCAGTTTCAGTTTATTAATGTAATAAAAATCATGAACAACAGAGCCCCAATTAGACACCTCCTAATTATGACAAAACTAACCTAGATGCTCTTATTATGTTTTATGTATTTGTTTCTCTCTCCCACTCTCCCCTCTTATAGCCCTCACATGCATCCTTACAACCACATTCCTTCCAAGAAAAATTCATGGCTTCTTTTACATCAATCATGGTTGCCACATATAAATATATAAAAAAAATGATTGAAACTAGAAAGACAGACTACTAAGCAGCAAACAGCAGCTCTGAGAATAAGAGAGATCTGTCCAGGCACGGATCCTCATGGGCCTCAGCCCTCAGGCTCTGGCCTCATTGAATTGGCCTTAATTAAATGAACTGTAGCACATACCCAGAACAATGAAATAAATGCTATAATAAAAATATGGTTTGTGCATGATGACAGGCTCATATGTATCTCACCAGTACGTAGCTGACCGGAGAGTTTTTCAATGACTTTTCAAGTATCCTGGTTCTTTTCTTCCAATGCCTATTCTCGTCCCTTTCAAATATATTTTTTCTTTTAGTATCATCAATTCTGTTTGAAGGGCTTTGGTCTTAGCTATAAAATCCGAGGGTAGAGTGCTCTTTGTGAAAAAAAAAATAATTAGAATATTTCCTTCTGAAGACTTTCTGGTACAGAGCAGAATTAAATAAGCTACTACTTTATTAGGCAAGGCTGCTTTTTTCATCTGCCTCTTCTGGGAAAAAAAAAAAAAAACACTTCAAGGACACAGACAGTACCTTTGAACACAGGTGCTGTATCTCTTATATTTGTGTATAGCCCACTAAACACTTGGAGCTGCTCCACTCATGGTTGAGTCAAAGTCTAGCCCATTTTTTCTTGAATTCCTTCATCAAATATACAGAAAGCGTATGTGGTACTTCAACAGTGGGCCATTGGCCTGAGCTCTGTATGTGCCAACTTCCATATTACAGACACAACAATGAAAATTAACGCCAGAAATGGTTTTGTTGAAATTATTCTCATGGAATTATTTGATACTGCTAATTTTAGATAGCTTTACAGCTGAAAGGGGAAGTATTCATTTCTGTCTTGCTCTAAGATGGCACATGATTGTGCAGCTTTCCATGTTTCTGCCATCCCCACACTTCCCTTGACTAATTCACCAGACTACTTGGTAAACTTCACTAGGCATTGCTTATGTGCTGTGTTATAGAGATTCTATATCGAAAAATAATGTATCTACTGTCATTCTATAATGTCCTGCTTGAAGTATGCATTCACAACGGAAGTGATATTACCCTTGAGTTGGCAGGAAGTGGTTTTAAAGGAAAAACATAGCCCCTACAATGCTTTATGTTCCTCCAAAGGACCACATTGTTTAAAAAAATCAATATAAAAATTTCTGTGATATTAACATCATAAGGACATGGGGGAACAGTTAGAAGGAAAATGTTAAAAAAAAATACTCCTTAAGGGGCAATAAAGAAATAAAATACTGAGAAAAAAGGTCTCAGGTAGAAAGACATTAAATTATAACCACTAGAATAAGAAAGAAAGGGAGCTGTGAGAACAGGTGACTGAGGGTCTTCTGCACACACGGGTAGGGATGTCATCTCAGGAGGGTATCATAAGGGATTGCCTGACCACTGGAACATTTGGAGAAACATGGGAGGTGATTAAATGGTTAACACTGCATGAGTACTCCTCTCCTGGGTCAGAGACAAGCCAGATACCACTGATCCAGGGCCATTTCTCCATGTTTTCAGCCAAAGACTAGGCATGCTGTTCAGGACTAGGGCGCTACCTCATATCTACCCCTTCTGCATAGCAAGCAATCACTCAGCCCCTCTGGCTATAAATTCATCAGAACTTCTGCTATTGATACACTTGTGTAATCACAAGGTATCTTTTAAGAGTGTAAAGCTTTGATGCGATGGGGAAATCTAGCTTTCCTATGTGCAAGCAGTATCTGCAGAAGCTCAGTCTTTACTGGGTCAGTATAAGCCCGGGGAAGAAATTGTGCCTTTCATTTAAAGCTAACTCAAGTGTGTCCCCGACCTGCATTTGTCTTCTGTCTTTTGCAGCATGTGCTCAGCATGGCTACAGGGTTTTGAGTTGATTTACTTTTTTCTGAAGGTGTACCAACAAAATTCTACTGTCCTCTAAAGCTCTGACAATTATTACCTCAGAGTTTCTTGCAATAATTTCCATTACTAAGTCAGAAGTGGGAATTTTTCCTAATTCTCGGACTGATGTCTTCTTTGTCAAGGATCTGAACTATTATCTATGATGAACTGGTTCCCAGGCCTGTAGCCTGCTAGCATGCTTGCTGGCAAGACAGTTAGTTTAGTGTATAGAAAACCCAACACACACACACACACACACACACACACACACACGAGCCTTAAAACATTGCTGTCCTTCAAAAGTAAACATGGAGAAAGGCAAGTTAAGTCCTGTATGAACTTTCTTCCTAGTCCTAATTTATACCTTTATATTCTCTCAGATTTCCAAATTTTCTCTAAACTGATACCTCCGTCACCTTCCACACCATTGCAATTCCATTCATCATGTACTGATTGATTGATTGACTGACTGACTGATTGATTGATTGATTGACTCACTGCTAGGCGCTGTGGTCAGCTTTGCCTGGTGCAGAGAATAATAGAATTTTAGAGTCAAGATCCTTGGCAAAGGCCACATAGGAGGTGTTAGAATTATCAAGTCACTTCCTGCTAAGTTTTTCCAGTATCCAAAACTTATTCTATGCTCAATATGTGTGTGCCAAACTATTGCCACATGCATGTTTTTATTTTGTACTTTCTGTTATTTATCCACGTTAACAAACATGTAGGATTCCCAACTTGTGTGAGCACTGTGCTCAGAGTCAGGACACTTGTCCAACAGAGATATTGTACACTGAGATATTATAAGAGAGTGAGAATATGGAGGAGGAAGTAGGCAAGGAAATAAATACTTATAGCTTTTTTATTTATTATTTATAAAAATAGAAAGAGAACATTGAGTCAGATTTTCCTTTTGGTTATAGACATATTGGAAGTTTTTTTAGCATTATAGCAGAATAGCAGTATAGCAGAAACTCTAATGAGAGCTCAGGCCCATGTGGGATAGTGGGAGTTTATTTTTATATGCTTTAGAGGAAGTAAGTATTCTTGTCAGGTTTTTAATGAGTAACCAATTGTATGTGCTCGAAGTCAGGCTATTTCTGAATCAGCTAGATGAGGACAAATCTTGGAAAACATATTACTTTATTTCTAAAGACCAATTGATATAGTTTTGGCTTCCTGTAAAAATGGAGGAGCTTTGCAAAATGATATACCCACAGCTAAGATTATACTTGAACCACTATACAGTTTTATGAAGGCAATACAGAAAAGAAAGAGAAGAAGTATAAGCACCTGATGAGCAGAAGTATTTCTTGTAGCTTGTTCAGTTGTGGGTCTCTGGGTTAATTACCACGTAGTGCAAACAGAATCATCTCTAATGAAGGTTGGCAGATGATTTGATCAATGAGTGGTATGTAAGTTCTTAGGACTCCATTTAATACTGCATCCATTTAGTAGCATAATAGTAGAGGTTCTTATCTAGGGATTATCTGCCTATTTATAGGTTTTTAACCTGACAATATTATCTCTAGTTATAGAGATATTGGCAAATTTATCTACTTGGAGAGGAAAAGACAGTTTTCTGTAGCCCATAATCCAGTATAAGTCCACACAACCAAGAATACTTGGTAAGCACACATTGATAGGTCCTGAAGATTTTAAAAGAGTAAAAAGGACACAAAATTGGGTGGGTAAGGAGGTTATGGTAGATCTGGAAAAAGTTGGAGTAAGGGAGCCAATATGATCAATACATCTTTTAAATTAAAAAGAAATAATAGAAAAAAATCAAAACCTAATATCAAAATTCAAGAAGCATATGTTTCTTTGAGAACAAAGTTGTAGGAATCTGAGAGAGAGCTCTTTAACATGATAGAGAACAAACAAGGAACATGGGGTGGTAACTGACTTTCATTCTCTGTAACTAATAGTCCCGCTTTTATGGTAGAAGCTCACAAGATCTGGAAGACCGACAGCTAGGAACATCATACACTGTATCTTCTAAGAAGATATGCTGACACTGAAGCCCATAGTTCCTCATTCAGGTAGAGGAACTCATTGCACAAATAATGTTAGAATAAGGGCATATTTGATTGGGATGGGTTTTGCTCTAATACAACTGAGAAAAAATAACCAAGCTAGGCAGGTCCATATGGTAAAACTAAATGATGATGGAGGCCAAAGATGGGACCAGGAAGTTATTGGTTAATGCATGCCTGAGATAGCCAACTGCAACCAGGAACAAAGTCAGGACAAAGAAGAAGGCACCATAGAGATGCCAGAGAGTAGGACTCCATCCACCATTTCAGTCCAAACTCAACATCCCCAATATGATGAGGGAAGGTGTTCTGATTACTCTAAGTCCAAAAATGTGTTATGAATTTTGATAGACACCCCTCAAAACTTTCAGTTTCATAGATGTGAAAAATATAGCTCAGATTTTATCCCGAGTACAAGCAGGCTGGCAAAATAAGATTGGGAACACCAAAAACAAATGATCCTAACATAGGTGAAGATTTTAGCCATAGAGATACAGCAGAAAGGCTGGGGGAGGCTTCATTGCATGGTAACTTTGTCTATATGTGAGTGAGATTAAAAAAAAAATACCATGACCGCATAGCCTTGTTATATTCTTAAAGCTAAGATTCAGGGTGGAGGCTCAGTAATGTGCTTATCCAGAATGTATAAAGTCTTGAGTTCCACACCAGGACTGCAAAAATCAGGCAAAGTTTTCCCTTCCTATAACCCCAGTGCAATAGGTAGTTTCTTATTGCTCTAACAAACCAACATGACCCAGGTAGTTCAGAGAAGAAAACAGTTATTTGGGCTTTCAGTTGCAAAGAGTTAGAAATCACAGCGACATAATGAATATATGGGAGAGGGGGAAGGAAGCTGTGGGCTCATATTATAATGTAAAATCACATGCACCAAGCAAAAAGAGCAACCTAGAAATGGCAAGAATCTTTCTACTCTTAAAACTTACCTCCAACCTTCTTCCAACAGGTCAGCACCTCCTAAACTACCCCAAGCGATATCTCCAACTGGGGACCAAGCATTCAAATGCCTGGTACTAGGGAGGATAATTTGCACTTACAAAGCACATACAACATGTGTGTAATGGAGGCAGAATCTATCAGAGGTCAAGGTAATCCTTTGGTACACATAAAGTTCACAAGGGCAGCCTAGGCTACAGGTCACCCTGCCTCAATAAAATAAATAAATAAAATAAAATAAAAACCTAAAGTCTTTAGTAGACACACACCTGTGACTCCTGGCTGTTCTTACTGAGGTTGCATCAGTATCACTGTTATGGTTTCTCCCGCAACCAAACCCAGATCTGCTAGAAAGAGTGACCCAAGCAGCCTTCCTTCAGTTGAAGAGAGAATCAAGAAATTTGTGCCCAAAGGTTCATTCTTCTTATTTAAATGTAATAGAATAGCATCGCTGGTATTGAGCTGAGGTGAACCAACAAAAGCAACAATGCACGGTTTAACCTAATATTATAATGTAGTTGTTTGACAAAGAGAAGGTAGATTGTGAAATTCTACATTACACTCATGACAAAGGTAGTCTTCTAGTGTTCTTATTTAAGTTAAAGATAGTTATTATATGTTATTATAATTTGTTTCATATATAAGAGAGTTATATAAGATGATAATGCCTGGCTGTGGCAATGTCCTGACTCTATCACTCTAGTAAACTCTTGACTTTGTTTGGATAAATTTATTTAATTTTGTTTTCTTTTTAACAAATACAACTGTGTGCATCGCTTTTACAAGCACTGACACAAATATCTCTTACCTCAAAGAGAATTAAGCATGACTTATTCTTGACCTGAAAATAAATGACAATGGCCCAAGCACATGGATAAATTCAACCTTAACAGCCACTGTTTATTGAGATGTGTAAAGATACAGGACAGGAGTCAGCATCATGTCAAGGTTGCCTCAGACACTCTCACGCAAACATCAGGCACAAGGGTTTTCATAGCAAAGCAGAAAAATCTTAGCTGTGGTTCTTTTATGCACTATGCAATATTCTTACCTTTACAGATTGTGGAAACCAGTGGCCTGTTATGTTAATATATTCTAGAATAGTATCTGTCATAATAAAGTTTGGTTATAAATAAACATTGACAATGAATGACTATTAAAAATACTAAAGATAGATTGAGATAGTACTACAAATTTGAAACATTCCAACTCTTCAAAACCATGAAGTTCCAATTTGTCCATCAACCCTGAAGAATCTTTATATAGAGGTACCTTTATTTCATTTTCTAAAACTTCATCTCAAATAGATTGGTACACACAGAGACATACACACAGACACACTTAGGTAGGTAGTTCTTCAGTTTGCTCTTATGTATTTTTCCTAAGATTTGTATGTCCTTTGCTATAGATGTTTCCCTCATTGCTGTGTTAACATTCCTTTGTATGATTGCACTGCCAAGTTTTGAGATCATACCCCCTGCTGATGAACACAACTTTTTGGAAACATTATGCCATGTCTTGATGGGTAAGTCTATTTTATTTTTGTTAACATATTTTTATATGGTATAATCCACATACTATCAAAATCACCATCTTGAAATGTAACAGACCATATGTATGTATATGTATTTATAGTGTGTAGGTAGCATCCCCAATAGTATTTCGAGAATTTTCCATCGTCTCAAAAATAATTTCATTTCTAGTACCTGTGTCACTCCTCATTTTTCTTTTAATTTAGTCCAGGCAACAATCATACTACCTTCTGCCCCTGTGTACTGATGCATTCTGAACACGTGGTATAAATACTATTATATAGTCTAAGTTCTTGTCTATAGCCAATTCCAATCAGATTCATTTCTAGAAGTTTCATCCCTTCACTAGTATGAATCATTAATTCATCCCTCTGTTATTGTCAGATAATATTATATCACATAGACATACCATAATTTGTTTGTCTATGCTTTTGAAAGTTGATGGATCATTAGTCAACTTCCCATTTTGTAAATTAGGAATAATGTTGATAATAACTTTCACGGACAAATTTTACATAAATATTAGATTTTGTGCTCTGTGGGAAACATCTAAATATGAATAGAATTGGTTAATCTGTCTTCTGGTAACCCCCTTCCCATGACAGTTTAAATTTATTTATTTATTTATTTATTTATTTATTTATTTATTTATTTATTTATTTATTTAATTTATTATGTGGTTGATATTTATTTATTTGTTTGTTCCTTTGTTTATTTATTTATTTATTGTGCATGTCCCATGATGTGCGTGGGACAGTGAGAGCACCACTTACAGAGGTTAATTTGCTCCTTCTACTGTGTATGTTACAGGGACAAAACTCAGGTTATCAGTTTTGTCATCAAGCATTTACCCCTGAATCAACTCTCTGTACCTAATCTGTGTTCTAAAGTATCTGCTCTTGGTGACATTCTTTACCTCTATGGCCTTTTAAGCCCCACCCCCTTTCCTCATTCAAGTGAATCTGCCAGAATCGAGCAATCTGTCTGACAAAAAAAAAATAGTTTTAAGGGAACAGAGCGAATTTTAAAGAGATATCAGCAAGAACTTCTGGCTGCTAAGATGAAATGTAGATTTTACGTCTTCAGGGACTATACACCCAGTCTGTCAGAACCTTACAAGCAGCCCCAGCAGAGATTGAGGGGATATAGAGAGCGGTAAGGGCTTCGTGGAAACCTGCAGGACTTGCCCAGGAATTGTACCCCTCAGTTCTTTTCAGATAGCCATAAAAACTGGCCTCTATAGGCAGCCAGGGCCTCTGGGTGATTAGAGTCCAGTATCTCATCTGTAAGAATCAATCATATGAAAGTTCATTTAAAAGTTTCAGGAAGAAGAACAGCATTGCGCATCGTTTGACAAAGGGGCCGTTAATTTGAGAGTGGAGGCTTCAAAGAGCTTTCCTCACATTCAGAAATACACAGTGCAGTCAAAATGTACATTTTCTTTCACTAGCTGCAGCCAAGCAGAAAATCGCATCCTCCTGCCAAGTCCCTGTTCTGATAACCTGCTTAGTAACCAGCTTTATCTGGCATTTACACATTTGATTTTGTTACAAAAAGAAGAAAATATGCCCCAAATATCCATGATACATTATATTTATGCTATGTCCTCTGATTTACCAAAACCACAAATGTGCTGGCCAAAGCTAGAGTCAGTTGATGGGATGGAACCTAAGTTGAGAACATGACTCTGTATGATCGGGCTATAGTGAAGCAGAGAGAACATTTTCTTAATCACTGCTTGAGAAGTCAAGGCCCAGGTCATGGTGGGTGATGTGAAGTCTTTCCTGGGAGTTCTGGGTTCTATAAGAAAAAGACCAAGCAAACCATGAGAATTAAGCCAGAAAGCAGCATTTCTCGTGGCCTCTCCATCAGCTCTTGTTTCCAGATTCCTGTCCTCTTTTAGTTTCTGTCCTAAATGTCATCACCACTGAAGAGGGATGTGTAAACAAGCCAAGTAAACCCTTCTCCCAAGTTGTTTTGGGTTCTGATTATTAACTACAACACTACAGAAATAACTCAGGTATGAAGAAACTGCATTCACTCATGGGCTTTTCCTAGTAAGAACTCTCTGGTTACTGCAGAATACTCTATGTTGTGCCAATCATGAGTCTGAAAAGTAGACATGATGTGATATTTACTGATTGGAATACAATTTCACCATCACGTTAAAAACTGCCAAAGGTTTGTGTATCAACTATGAATGTGGGTAAGCCATACCTTGAAGTCAGTCAGTAAAGTAAGAATATTTTATTTTAAAGATTTAAAAGATATATTTCTTTTTGTATGTACATGCCCATGTTTGTGTGTGGAGGGTACATGTTCTGGAGGGGTAATCATCAGAGCACAAAGTACTATGGGCCATATTCCTGAATCCAAATGAATCAAGACTGTTTTTGAGAAAAACAACCCAGTGCAAATTGTCCTGCTGACCTAGATCAAAGGCCTGATGCTTCCTTGCTTTCCAAAACTGTGCCCTAAGCAATAGATTCTCTCTTAAAAATATATGAAATCTTTACATGAAAATGGTATGTGCCCAAGTGCCTTCTCCAGCAGCCTGAAAAAGGTAAAAAGTACAGTACTCCACTCAGAGCTTGCACATAAGCAGTGAACTTACATGAGATGGGTATAAACTCTGAGCCTTGTTTAGTAAACATAGCATTGAGACTAAGGGTCTGTAGACTCCTGTCCTGGGACTTGAATGCACTAGCCTTTTATGCTTCCCTTTTTTTCTTTGTGAGACCCTGCAATTTGCTGCAAGCTATATACAAAACAACAACTACCAATAAAACAAACAAAAACAAAACATGGAGTTCCTTAAATAGCTTTTTGTTAGGAATATGTCCACTGTCTTCTCCTTAAGTAGCTGACCAGTCAATCAGAGATTAGATCCTTTTAAGCCATGAACCCAAATAATGTTTACTCTTTGTAAGTTCATTGATTTTTGGATACTTATTAAAGCAAAGAAAGCTAGACTAACTCAGTTCTTTGTAAAAATATAAGGGTATGTGTATGTGTGTGTTTGTATGTGTGTGTGTGTGTGTGTGTGTGTGTGTGTGTGTGTGTGTGTGTATGTGTGTGTATACATATTCCTGTGTGTTTATAGGTGTGTACCTTATTGTAGGTGGAGGCCAGAAGACAAGCTTGCCTATTGCTTTGCAGGTGCGGCCAACCCATTTTATTATTATTATTTATTACTATTACTATTATTATAGATTGCTTGCTTGAAATTCTCAAGTATAGCAGTGTGTCTTTCTAGCACACTTCAGGAATCTATCTGTCTAGCCTCCCTATCACTGGGTTTCAAGGGCATAGCACTACATCTTGCTTCAAAATAATAAAACCACAACTGTGGTAAACACTAAAATGATGGTGACTGCTTCCTGTGTGTCACTATACCATTTTGCTCACAGGTACACTCTGACCCCAGTGGTCTCTCCCATTAGTTCCAGCACTGGTGGGCCATATAGAACTAATATATGTTCATTTCAGCTGTGGCTGACCTGTGGGTGGTCTCTCTCGGCAGATGGCCAGATGCAAATTCTACCCACACTCCAAATGGCCTGAAAATTCAAAACTCCAGAAACTTGTAATTTAGCAATGGTTTTATCTCAGATTTTCTCAGTAAATTTTACACTCCACAGAACATTCACACCATACTTTCAGACCAAATGATATGATATAATTTGCCCATCTAGATAAAACAACTCATCCTATACAAATTTATCCCTTTTAAAATATTCATAACAATCCATCATTTGAGGAGAGGTTTGTCTTCATTTTCTCCATCTTACCTCCCTTACTCTCCTCCTTCTCTCCCCCTTTCTAAAACTTTGTTCTTACCTACCCTTCCTTCTCATCCAATGATAGGCCTTGTGCCTGCCCTCCATTAGTTTCAACCTCACACAACAACAAACTAGATTCTGACTGAATCTTCTCCTAATTAAAGCTAACAGTTCTCTATTAGTGGTAATATCAAGATTCTGGTGTGCACAGTGGTCTGAAAGCCCAAGTGGGTCTGAGAGATACATTTCTATGTCAGTTGCAAATGTGATCACAGGGCCAATATAACCTATATGAGATTCTGGACCAAACTAGAGAATGAAAAGTCAAAGCTTTCATAGCTTCCTAGCTGCATCAGTGATGTGCATAATTTTTACTGCATTTTACTATCTCAAAATCTACCTTATATATTCATTTAGAATAGAATGTTCAAGGACTCCAGTGCCAGATACAAGAAGGTCTGCATCAATGGGATTATCTTGTTCTCTGGCTGCCATAGTTAGGGGCTTGTTTAAAGTTAAGCATCACTAGTAGAATATATGGTTTTGCTATCAGACAAAACAAATACAAACTGTGTTTCCATAAAGCCTATAGGCTAGACCTTGATAGAAAAAAGCTCTATTGCCAACAACAGTAACTGTTATTGCTTTTCTCTACATTGTTACATATCATAAAGCCCTGGTTAAGAAATTCAGACTAAGATGAGATTTTGGTGTTGGGGAGATAGCTCCATGGATAATGTACTTATTAAAGAATCACGATGTCTGAGATTTGATCCTTGGCACCCACATAAAAGCGAGGCATTTTAATATGCAACTATGGTCTCATCACTGGGTAAAGAGACCTGAAGATGCCTGGGGTTTGCTGGTCACTTAGTATAGTTTATTAATGAGATCAAATTCCCAATAAGAGACTTCATCTCAGAAAGAAAAAAATGAAAGGAAGGAAGGAGTGAGAAAGGGAGGAAAGAAGGAAGGAAGTGAGGAAGGAAGGAAGGAATGGAGGGAGGGAGGGAGAAAAAGAGGAAAGGAGGAAGAAAACACATGTAAGTGGCTACTGAAGAATAACCACTAAGACGGGACTGTGGCTTCAACATAGACATATGCATGTGTACCTGAAAATACAGAAGTGTACACAACTAAATGTGTAAATACACACACAAACACACACACACACACACACACACACACACACACACACACACACACATTCCATTCGTGAACATGTACTCTGAGCCACAACAATCTTCTGGAACCAGACTTAAAGGCCGTTGCCTCCTCTCTTCTATGTCACCTCGAGAAGTGCCCAGAAGTGAAATACCAGTTACTTATTTCAAACAGCTCAAAGGATAGGCCTCGTGCCAACCCACAGGACACTGTATAGATTATTAAAGGTACATAGACCCTGTGCTAAGGCAGACCTTCTGCTATGACTTGGTCAAATTCTTTTGGAAAATGACATCTTTGAAGAACACACAAATATATAATTATAACAGATAGTCATAGCAGGAAGCTTAGCCACATCCAACAAAACATGGGTTGTGCTTAAAACCTTGAACTCTGGTGTTTAATAAACTTTATGTAGCACCTTTATTGAGGAAAAAATCCAAAAGACATTTTCTGTGCTTTGTATAGTTAAAAGGTATATACTATTGGCCTTCTTGGGCATGGGGAGTGAAGGATCTGAATTTTCAGTATCCAAGTACGACTGTGAAGGCAAAGAAACTGAAATTTCATGTTCAAGATGTCATGCTCCAATGGACTAGATCTGTCCCTGGACATAAGGAGACCATCAAATAAAAGCATTGCCTGTTTTGGTGGCCCTGAGTTTTTGGTGGACCTGTTCTTAAGTCTAAGTCCCACATTCAGCAAAGGCCACCATAGCCAGTTCCTTGAATGGCTTTCATTCCTACAGCAACACTATTGGATGAGTCATTCATGTCCTCTGCACTTTCCCCAAGACATCACTTTATTAAACTTTAGTCATCAGATACACACCCCTTTCTGTTGACTCTGCTCTGTTTGGCATTCCGCTTCCCTATAAAAGCAGTGATTTGTAGGACTGGTATTAAAGAGATTTGAACAAGCACTCTTATTAAATTGGGGAAAGATTTTCTTACTTAAAAAATAAACATGAAGGAAAAAAATATCAGGTCCTTTGTAACAAGAATATTTATAGATATGATGCCTATATTTTCACAGGTACCCTATAATAACAAGAGTGACAAGTTTTGGGACAAGAGCAACACAAGAACCAAAAGAAGTCACTATACACAATTAATAGTACTAAGAGGGTCATGTCATGTAGCCTTCAAATCATTCTATTTATTGTGTTTATTCCTAAGATGGGACACCTTCTCATGACTCAAGTAAGCACTAGGCATTTTGGTTTAATGCCAGTGTGTCCTAGTGTTGTCACCATCTGCACTGCTGCACCTTGTTTTCACTTACTATGTTGCTAAAATAAAGCTATAAACTATTCGAGACAAGGGGTAGCTTCAGTTGTGTGTTCTCTAAAGAACTGTATTCCATTCATGGTTCACGGTAGATCCTTAATAAATGGGACCAATGCAAAAACTGAAACCTGACCCAGTTTTAGGATTCTGACAAGAGGAATGAAGTTCTTGAATTCTCTCACTGCCTATATATCACCTTGGGAATATTCTTGCTGACTGTCATTTTCCAACCTCTGATATAGGAGATATGAAAATTCCAAAAACTACATGCTGTAGAGTTGGCAGGAAGGATCAGTGTGTAAATGTACTTAACGCTAAGACTGATGACAGGAGTTCACATCGAGATCCTATAAAAATCAGATTGTTCTTAATACTTTGTGCCTCATCTGCAGTTTCTGACATATAAAAAATTCAGCTGTGAAATTAAAACTTAGCATTTTATGGCATCTAATACTTTATAAATTGTGGTAGAATATTTTGGTGGGTGTGGTCAAAACATACAACCTAGCACAGAGCAGGTACATGGTACATATCTGAGGGAGATGCTGCAGTCCTGGCTGAGAGTGCAGACTACACAGCTCTCATTACTCGGTGGAAGTGGGGGGAGCTGGCAGATGAGCATGCACCATGTCAGGCTCTCTTACCTGTGGGAATTAACTATTGATTTCATTTTTACTTCATTAGGTTGGGTATTGATTTCAAGATGGCAGTGTAGAAGATGACAGTCGATCACTGAGCAAACACTTAGCAGTGATGAGGAAAGTTTGCTCTTCCTTCAGGATTGGGGATATTCCAGACCACCAGACCTACTGTAAAGCTTGCAGGAAATCTAAGCCTGCTATACTGATGCCTTAGGCAAGAGATTATTCAATGATAGAATGGTTTTAAGAAAACTGCATGCACTGGCACTCTGAGTTGAATATAGCAGTTGACTTGGTTCCTACCTTAGTGCTATGAAACTTGGTTAAGTAACAGTCATGGTGAAATATGGTCAACTGAATATTTTTCAGTCGAAGATGGAAAGTCAAGAATACTCTAGGTCAACTTTGAGCACTTAGGAAAGATTTCAAAGGACCGCATCATGATATGGACAGTTGGTGAAAATAAAGTTATATCGCACCACGAGGGAATGTACAAATAAGTTAATAGGTAAGAAACACTGGCAAAAATATGTGTTCAAAGTGATTCTTCCATGCTTGAGACCTAATATACTCTGCCTTAAGAAATTAATCATGTGGATAGGTTTTAGCCTACTATTTATGGAATGAGATGTCAATCACAACACCTCTCCACTGTATCAGGTAACATATATACAGGCCTATGTCAAGCCAGCTGTTATAACACAGTCTCTGGCCACAGCAAGTGAATATAGAATAATCAGATGATGGACATAGAGTAGTCAGATGACTCCCAAAAAGCCAATGATCTTTAAAGCAATGCAGGGAAAGGTTGTGTTTTCTTTTTCATACATTTGTCAGTGCATCAGTATAGAAACAACATAGAAGATCATAGTCCAAAGTTAAATAAAAGAGAGTGGTGGAGAGTGGAGCCACACATGCTGTCTGAAAAACCCATTGGCAAAAGCCAAATGGGTTTTTCCTTCAGCTCAGTAACTAGCCTTCACACTGGAGTTCTATTTGTCATTGCACTAATTATTTCGTGATGGCCAGTAGACACATACTGGAATACATCTATTGAACTATATTATTAATGTCTATATTGCACATGGAATGCCAAGAGGAAGTGGGAAAATTTTGATACAAAACAGTTTTTTTTTATGGAATTTCCTAAAAGTTCAACTTCAGAGAATCTTATCCTGAACATTTGAGATTTCCTTTATGTGCATATGGCTTGTGTGATTGTGTGTACTATACAAGTGTATTTTCCTGGTTCGGGGCGGGGGGTTGTGTGTATACCTGGAAGCTAGAGGCTGATGTGAGGTACTTTCTCAACTGACTCTACTCCCTATAAATTGAAGCAGGGTCTCTTACTTGAACCTAGAACTCACTTATTTGACCAGGATATCTAGAGAGCGTGTACTAGGAATTCCTTGCCTCTATCTCCTACAGGCTGGGATTCACAGTGAATCCCAGATTGAAAGTTACATAATCCCAGCACTTAAATAAGTACTAGGGACCCGAACTATGATCCTCATGCATCTGTGGCAAAAACTTTGTTCAATATTAATACCATAAGATTCTGACCACATTGAATAGGGATTATAGAGTTCCTCTGAGGGTCACTCAGTAGTCAATCGGAATATCATGTTGTTCATTTTGATCTCATTTAGCTTGATCTATTCTTTTCAAGTGTGCAAAACCTCTGAGAATGAGAAGGAAGATGAAGGACTTTAGCAAAGACTGAATATAACTTCATCAGTTACAATATTTTTCTTATAGCTCTATTTTGTGGAAACCTTTATCTCTCTCTAAGACTGTATTTCCCTTAAGAACTTCAATCCAAATATTTCCCATTACTCATCTACCACTGTGACAGCAATTGTATGAGCCACATGTGCTGGATCTGAAGATACAATAATACACTTCCTCATCAATATGTCATGGTGTTCTCTCCTTTAATTCTTTGGAAACATTCCATATTTGCTTATTTTTCTCCTGGCTTAATGATGCACACTATAAAGTGGCCCATTCATTATTTAAGTGCTATTAGCTTCTGCCCTTTCACAGTGGAAAGATAAGAAACCCACCCTACAAGTTCACTGTGAAGTCCACAACAGAAGAGCAGCACAAGTGTCTATCATCAAAAAGATGCTTCCCCACCCCACACAGAAATATGTCTCAGGCAACCACAAACCTGGGTTTTAAGGTTAATTAAAAATATAGAGGAGGAGAGACTTTGAATGTTTTCACTTTGGAAGAAACGTTCTAGAAACTATCCTGAATGTATTTTTTTGCCCTTCCCTTTTCCCATCAACCTGTCTGCTAAAGGTCTTTTGGGACTAAACTGAAAGTAAATAACTTGCTGTAAAATTATGGGACACATAAAAAGAAAAGCATGATAGAGGAGAAAGGAAAATAGAATTAAGTATGAGACATGGGTGTGATAATCAGCCAGGAAGCCATAACAAAAGGCTATATAGTGAATAACCTCAACAGTCAGCATTTACTCTTCCTTCTTATAAGTAAGTTAGTGTATCATTGATTAAGGTGTCAAACATTTTATTTTCTGATGCGGTCCTTTAGTCTTGTTTGTAAATGCCTAATTTATCCTCTCACTTTATATTTTCACATGACAGGAAATAGACTGACTCTTCTATTGCTGTGAAGGTACACTATTACCAATGCAGCTTATCTTTTCAATGCATCTAATTTGGAGACTCCTTACAGATCCACAGAGGGTCTTCTGGTCATCGTGCCTGTGAGCTTTGCAGCAGGTAGACAGGTATAGCACTACTCCAGTAACTGTGTGTTTATATGTGGTCCATAAGCACCCAGCGAAGGGATAAATGGAGAGAAAACTAGAAATGGTTTGGGATTTGAAACCTCAAACCCCACCTCCAGTAGGTTTTAAATACTTAAGAACAACTATTCAACCATTTGAGTCTATGGGGCTGTTCTCATTCAAACCACATATAGAGGAAGGGAGGGAAGTAAGTAAGTCTTAAAATAGAGAAATTTCTATTGCCTCTTCTAAGGACTGAAAATCCATCAAAATATCTCTCTCTACCCTACAACTTCATCCGATTATACTTAAGTCACAAATGTACTAAGTATTAAATATCATTACATGTAGATATGGAAATTTCTACTTACACTTAAATAAAATATATCCATGGGTTTTAAAATTATTATGCCATTTGTTGGTGATTTGTCAGTTGAACTCTTGAGCTACTGGCAATAAAATTAGAGAAGTAGAAGGTTTTTTAGGTTTGGGGAAGTGGTCATAAATGTAAATAGAACTTAGGATATTTAGAATAATATTTGAAGTATAGTAAGAAATAGTACTATCATAGACAAGTCTAGATCTTGGCTACACATAAATATGAAAAAAGGTACATTAAAAAGGCAGTGGTCTTAGAAAGTAGTCCTAGAATAAAGCTAGATGGACTCAGGAAATGCAAAGTCATATAGATGGGAATGCAATCTAGAGACATCTGAAGCTACTGGGAAAGCTGGGAAAATGAAACAGAGGAGTAGAGACATGTGATCACTATTGTGGCCGCATTCTGTGTTTACAAAACTGCTGTCACTACCCCCATCATCTCAAGCAACAGTTGGGTTTCTCATTGAAATTTGAGTTTTAGAAACCAAGTTCCAGTTGTCTTACTATGATCAAAAAGAACCTGCTGGCTATGTACCTCAAGTGCTTTTTCTGCTAGGTTAATATTTGAGAAGCTACGGCCCATGGTGCACCAAAAAGGGTGTGTAAATCTTTAAATTGGGCTGCAAAGAAAGAGCCATTGGACCAGGGTAAATGCCTTCACTGAAGAAAAAAGGGAAGAGAAAGAGCATAAATGCTCACCTGACATGTATGTGGAGTGGGACTCAGAGAGCTGTGTCCCTTAAGCTGAATTCACTGGAAACTGGGAAGCCATAAATGGTTGTGTAGACTTTCACTAAAGTGGTAAAATATCTGCCTTACTTATGTTACCCTGCAAATAAATGGGCTAAATAAAAATCAGTATTCATTTTGGCTAAAATGAGCAGGGAAATATCTCAGAGGCCAGAAAATGAAAATAATCCTTAGTGATAACTAGGAAACATGAACCCACAGGTATTAAAAAGTGTTAGCCATCCCCGGGACTTGGTAAATTTCTTAGTTCATTTGAACTGCTTTAAGAAAATATCAAAAGCTAGGTTGATTTTTAATGATTTAATTTATTTTTTTTAGAATTCTTTATGTAGTGAATTCTTAGGACATGGATGTTGTCCAGTAAGAACACATTGCTCAGTGCATATATAATGTTATCATCCTGTTTCTTCATTTTTCCCTGGGGTAACTTGCTCAAGCATCTTTTGCACAGATTCTGATCCCAGTTAAGAGATTCTACTGCTCTAATCTACTCTCTTTCCAAAGGTTATGCCTCCTGATGCTATCACTACATGATGAGAATTTCAATAGAATATGTTCAGACTGTTGAGGTCATAAAGCATGAATACAGATCCATTTGACAGTGCAACTCATGTACCTGTACTGAAAACCTACTATTGAATTGTGGTTAAGTTATATCTATATATATCATAAGAGGCCACACTTTTTATATGGAGTGGGATGGCACTTTAAAGGAAGAGAGAAAGGATAATATGATGTAAATACAATACTTATATATAGTATTATTAATATTTTAAATATTTCAAAATATTAAACTTTTACTCACTATTTCTCCTTTCTTGAGTCATGTAAGGAATTAAAGAATGAGATAATTGCAGTCCAAAGCACACAAAGTTTATTGCAGAAAGAGCAATACACAATACAAAGCAAGCACATAAAGCAAAAGCCCTCGGTGTTTAATATCAGGAGAGAGGACACAATTTGCCCCAGGGGATTACTTGCTAATTTTTATTTATTTATCTATTTATTTTGCTTTATTTAGAAAGTGGAATATAGCTGGGTAGATTTTTTCCTCTTTGAATCAGGCTGTATTAGCTGATTGGGTCATTCTAAATGCTTCTGACTGTGAAGACAATGGTAGAAAACAGAGGAAAAGGCCAGTTAAGACTATCCAGTGGATTATATACAGCTAGGAGGAAGACGAAATAATCCCACTGGCATGGAGTTTTCTCAGTAACATGCTTGTCAGGGGAAGAAATCCCAGTCTACAAGAAAGCATAGATTTTCTATGGGCAAGAGTCTGGGATGGGGTGAGGATGGTAGAGGGGAGCAAATGGAAAGACTTAGAGGTCAGCCTAATCTGATCTAAGACCTCTCTCCTCAACTGCTAACCTATTTAAGAATTACCTATCTTCTGCTATGGTGGTTTGAATATGCTTGGCCCTGGAGAATGGCACTGGTAGGAGGTGTGGCCTTCTTGGTGGTAGTATGTAATTTTTGCATAGGCTTTGATTTTCCTGCTCTCAGGCTCCACCCTGTATGTAATAAGATAATCCTCCTGGCTGTCTTGGGAAGACAGTATCCTCTTGGCTACCTTTGGATCAAGGCTCCTCCAGCACTATTTCTGCCTGCATACTGCCATGCTTCTGGTCATTATGTTAATAGACTAAACCACTAAAACTGTAAGCCAGCCCCAATGAAATGTTTTACTTTATAAGAGTTGCCCATTGTGTCTGTTCACAGCAATGAAATCCAGACTAAGGTACCTACCTTCAATAGAGAGAAATTAGACAGTGAGATATGCATAGAGTGAAAATTCTCAAGATTTAGGAGACTATAAGAAGATATATGAAGTAGTAAAATGTCACCTTTCCTAAAAAGTGAAATGCCATGCAAGGACTGATATACAGACGCCCCATTCATGGGAAGAGCACTATTAGACAACTTGTCATAAGGAAAAATGATTGCTGTTCAATGTAACTCTGAGGGCTACAACTGCAGCTCAATTGTCAATGTAACATCACCTCAAGACATAGGGCAGGAAAGGATGCAGACTGGGTTCCATGAAATATATCATCCACACTCTATCCTCCTTGATACATAAAAGTAAAAGAAGAAAGGGGGTATGAACACTTGTTTGCCCCCAGTAGTCTGTAGGTTGAGATACATTTTTCTGCATAGGCAAAGATAAAGAGAGCTTATGGTTTTTTTTTTTTTTTTTCCTGGAGAGAGTCTCTGGAGTGTGGCACATAGTGTTGAGAGGACTGGTCTTGTTACGTGGCTCAAAGATTTAGAGCAGTTGCTGTTCTACTAGAAGACCAAGGTTAAGTTCTAAGCACCAAAAATGTCAGCAGTGTTTCAACCCAACTGTCTTTCTCGGGTACTAGGCATACATGCTGGGGCACTTACATACATGCAAGCATGACACAACTGTTTTTGGAGAACTTAAAAATAAATATAAAAAAAAAAAAACAGAAGAGAGAATCTTTGTAGAGAAGTTAAAATAAAAGGGACAGAAGTTAGGATCATAATAAAGGCAAAATGAAGCTTTAGTATGTCTGTATTACACCCATATCTTTATCTAACCACACATGGTCTGCCAACACATGAGTCCAACAGAAGCTTCTCACATTCTTCTATGCTTTTTGCTCTTTCATTGGGGCTTTAAAATGTACAGAGAGTCAAACTGTCAAAGTGCCACTGAGGTGGGAACATGTCTGCCACTCCACCCCTATGATAATGTTGAAAGTTCTTCCTATTTAGGGACCAGATTTCATCAAAATCTGTGGTTTCCATGTGAAAAACAATTACAGGGTGAGCCAATATCCTGTACAGATTGACAGTTGCTACTTATGGTTTTGATAAACTTGTCTTTTATTAGTTGTCTACCCCGTGCATTTGAATGCCAATCATTATGTTTGCTTAACCCACTGAGTCATTTCTGAATCCTACCTATAACTACCTGATCTCTACTTATTTTCCCTCAGTTAATTGTAAAAAAAATGGATTCTGTTTCTGAATTTAACGTAAAAGTTATGAAAGTCCCAAGTGACAGCAAATGTTCTAGGAGGGATAAGATGAAGAAACAGACATTCAGAAAGATGCATTCAGAAAAGAAGCCTTTGAGCTCCACTTAAGACTGTCCCTACAGCAGTGGTACTTTGGTAATTTCATTACCTGTGCTTTTTAGAACCCCAAAACAAATGCAGAAAGCTAAGAAAAATGTGGTAAGAGTATATTCTACTTATATGTTTAAGAAGCATTTTATTCTTAAAAGAAAATTATCCAACCTCTTTTTAAGCTACAAATTTTAAGCAATATTAAAAGGGATAGGAGGATTCTTAGCTACATTTTGGGGTACAATTTCAACTCCTTCCAAATCCAATATATACCCAAACCAAAGAAATTATGCAGAATAACAGAGAAGCCCATTCCTATGGTTGAGTCTGCTCTGTTCTTTGTCAGAACACCTCTTTTTTCTAGAAGTATCTTGGTTGAACTAAGAAGACCAGTGTTTTGGTTGTTAGTCCTACGTTTCCATTTCATATCTGTGTCAGTCATTCCAAAACTCAGTTTTTCTTGAATGTAAAAGTAGGTTAAATATGTCCCTTAGTATAGTTCTTGTGAGAATTTAATTAAATAGGCTAATGGGTGGAATAGTGCTCCAAATTATTTTGTGAGTGAGAGTTATGAATGAGCACATTAAGACAATTTTCCCATGAAGGACTAATGTTAAAAATAGTCAACTAAACCTTAACATTAATCAGAATAATTTTTATGAAGGAAAAGAAAGTACTTATTTCATTAACCTATATTTAGAAGAGTGGTATGAATAGATTTCCCATTTCCTGATAACCATTTTCCAAATTTTTCTTTGGGCAGTCATGATTTAAATTCACCTGACTTCTCAGAGTTTGATTGGCTTTTAGCCAAAATAGAAGCTGCAGGAAACTGCGGTTGGCAGCTGTAGCTATATAATTTTGACAATTTAAAAAAGCCAGTTAGCGGGGAACTTATTTTTCTCAGCATTTTAATATGCATGAGTAAATGTTGATTGACAGAGTAGTGTGAAGTCATGAATACAGAACTTTGATCTTTACCCTGAAAGAGAGGAAAGGATACCTTATTATCCTCCATTCAAAGCCTGTCATTCTGAATGAAATGAGGTGACGAAAGCACTTTAGCCATGCCACACAGAAGACAAAAGAGTTGTTTCTCTGATATATTTCTTCCCTTGAGGCAGGATCTTATGTAACTAGGCTGTCTTCCAATTCACTGCATAGCTGAGGACTACATCGAATGTTTGATCCTCTGGCCTCTATTTTTCAAGTGCTAACCTTACAAGTTCGCAACATCATACTGGAAGATGATAGGATGCTGGATCCAACCAACTGGGGCTTTGTGCACACTAGGCAATGCTCTTACAAGTGAACTATACCTTCATTCCCTGGATCCTGTGGTACTTGCTGATGGTCTTTGCTTGGGATCCCCCTGGTGGCTTTATATTCCATCTACCTCTAAAGCCAGCCTTCCTAGAACTTCCCTTAGGCTGGCTGTAATTGTTATAGTCTCCTTACATGCCCCACTAAGGCTTTTCTGTAGAGTCAACTATGGCAGGCTTCTTGCTAAAAAGCAGACCACAATCTAGGTATACTTTTTTGAGTTTCAATGTAGGAGATCATGAACATCTATAAGAACTTTACCCAAAGCTTTAGACCCCACATCTGGCAAGATTTTTTTGTTGTTGTTTTTTTGTTTGTTTGTTTTTTGGTTTTTTGGTTGTTTAGTTTTTTTGTTTTTGTTTTTATTCTTGAGGCAAACATAAGCTATAACCTGGGCATAGAACAATGTTTGGCTTTATCCAAAGCTTATAAATTGCTAGGAAAGTCTCTAGAAAAGCCCAGTGCCCAACTTACATAAGCTCTAAAACATGAATGAGTTTGATAAACAATAGATGTTGATACAGCAACTTCAACTATCTATTTAGACAAATAACATTCATATTTTGTCCATCTTGGCCAGTGTTTTATAACTACATATCATATGTAAATCAAAGATAAGCCAACTTGTCTAATATGTGAAATGAAGAGAAGAATGACAAATGTCAAAGTGACAGAATTATTCTGCTTCAGTTACACTGCTGATAAAAGAATGGGAATAATTTGGTCCTACATAGTCCTGGTGAGCTGAGTGTGCCCTGTGTAAGTGTCCAATTACCCAGAGAGAAAGTGTAAAAGTCATCCATTGATACACTATGTATAATGAATATGTAAGAGGGAAAAGTGTCCTGGAGGGAGGCTGGGAACAGGAGGAATGTCACTCTTTATGGGAGAGGACTGACCGGAGCTTTACGTTTGCACTTGTCATGACCATGGCATTGTGGGATGTAAAACCATGCCAAAAAGTTTTATAAGGTAGGAACAGGTTGAAATCCAGAACCTTGGGGGGCACACACCTGAGGCTTAGGTGACTTCTAGTTCCCTGCCAGACTCCTGGCCTGGAACATGTCCCACATTTCTCACTTAGAGAAAGGTATTCTATGGTCACATATGCCCAAAACTGAGTTCTTCATGCTAATAAGGTATCTAGAGGCATGAAGAGCTTAGCCAATAAGCTACCCTCCCAAGACATTTCTCCCTGCAAAAGATATTTACTCTCAGGACTACACTGAGAAGTAAATATGGTGTATTATGCATCCATTTCCTGATATGAACAATCAATAAATCATTTAGAACCATGTACTGTTGCTTTCATCAAGATCTGTCATTGGGGAGTCATGGAGAAGGCAGCTTAATTTTCCAATAGAAGGCCTCTCTGTGCTCTCAGCCACAATTGCCAATAAGCCTGGCTCACCCAAACTAAGGACAATCACTGCTGTGTCAAGTCAAAGCTTCCCTTTCTTTTGCCAGGTTAGACTCAATCCCAAGACTGTAGGCTCGACTCTGTTCTCAGCTCTTCTGTGACTCCTACTGTGGTTGTAGCCTTGTCACAGGCCTAGAGACCCCTGTTATCAATTCTGACTTTTCTACATCTCAGACTGCATTTTCCAATCCCCAGAGTGGTCCTTGGTACTTCCCTATAGCCCTGCACCAAACCGGTGTCAATGAGGGATAAGGGCAGTCAAACTTCCTGCATTCTGCCTCTCTAAGATGCTGTGCCCAGTGGTGAAGCACACATTGAGAGACATGGAATGGTGTTTCTTTTATAGGAACAGCACTGGTTAACTTTGTACAGTGAGTGGCAGTCACCTCCTTGCAAACAGTTCAGGGTGTAAACTCCTGGATTTCATTGCATGCTTGCAGTGATTGCCTAATCTTGCTTCTCTTATAAATGATCCAGAAATCAAAAAGTGTCATTCAGATCAAAATGAGCTAGGGTACATTCAATAGGTCCATTTCTTGCTGGTAAATAATGAAGTCTCTGTCTAGGTTCTACTACAGCTGACTGAAAGGCATTGGCCTTTAGTTAATATAGTAAAAGCCATAAAACTCTTGTGTTGTACTAAGAAACTTCTAGAAAAGCAGAAGAAGTCGTAGTAGATGGAATGATAGAAGACAGGTAGGTTTTTGGGGATGGGCTCTTCTAGAGGATATTGAAACAATAGTCCTTTTCTCCATCTTTTCTTTCTGGTCACTCTTCATTATGGGGAACTGTATGTCACAGGCCCCAGATGATAAAGCCAAGTGACTATGGACTCTCTGGCTAATGATCGCAAACTAACATTTTTCTCTTTTTCAGTCATTTCCAGTATATTCTCACTGGCACTGGCTGTATTTTCTATGTAATGCCTTAAAATTACAGCAAAGAACAAGAAAATTGGTGCCCAGTAGGATAAGTCCTCTATCCTAGGAGATGAGTGACAATGTCTAGTGACAGTTTTGATTATTACAAGTGAGAGGTGCTACTGATATCTAATGGATAAAAACCAAGAATGATAAAAACTAAGCCTCTTACAATATAATAATAATATGTTTGCTTTCCAAACATACTTCAAGAATTAAATAGCTAAGTGAATATGTCTCTATCTTACATTATCAAGAGTGCCACTAAAGCTGGCTAATAGTCACCCAAACTTGTGTACACTGACCACAAAGTTAGTGAATCAGCACACAAGAGCATCGGTGCCCACGTCTATTTATAACCAACTAAAAATTTGGTATTCAACATTTTCCTTAGACAGATTTCTCCTATTGACTTACTTAAATTTTCTTCTTTTCTCATACATTACCTCCCAACCTCAGTTTCTTTTCCCTTCATTCTACCCAGTTCTCTCCTGCATCTCCTGTCTCCCCTAGATCCACTCTTTCTGTTTCTCCTCAGAAAAGAGCAGGCCTCCAAGGGATACCAATTAAACACAGTCAACTTCTTAAAATGCAATTTGTATCAGAAGAAACTGAGAAGCAGAACAAAGATGCAGACAATGGAAATCTAGTTTCACTGGGTTCCAATGAGTCTAATGACTCCTCATCATGAGAATCTAAAGACATTGAACACCAGCAATTACCTAGGGTGAGCCTGTACTTCCTACTTCTTATGCTCTGCACATGTTTCATTTGAAGAATTAAATGCTTTTGTATATGATGTGTTTAAACTATTCATTAAAGGAGGAAATAGGAGAATAAAGTAGAGCCTTACTACATGACATCTTTGAGGTGAGCTCCACAGCAGGGCTCTGGCTAGAAGCTTGATCTTAATGAACTCATTAATATCAGACTTGTCTACTAGCAGCTGTCGATATGCTGCTCTTCCAGCTAGGGAACTGAATTAAGTCACTCATTCAAGGTGTGCAGTCCGTAGTGAAGGTCCTGGCTTGACTCTTTTAAAGTGCAATAATGCCCAGGAGAACATTTTAGACTAATTGAACATAAACCCAATACCCAAATATCTACATGTAGGAAGAATGAAACAACAGGAGGAAAGGTGTCTTTGCGAGAAAAGTCCAAGGGGAAAAGAGGATATACAGCGAAGAAGCTGGTAGAAGCAGTGAGACGAAGTCGCTGTGATTTTAAACCCTGCTGGCAACAGCTACTGTGGGAACCCATCCTCCTATGGAAACAGGAGGATTGGGGTTGACAAGGTGGAAATTGATGATACCAGTTCCAGCACAGTCCTAGAGGAAAACACCATTTTAAAACCTTTATAGGCAATCAGTTTTCTGCCTTACAACCTTCTTAGACTGAATTCTCCAAAGCCTTCCTAGCAATACTCCCAGGAATTGAAAGCAATTCCCTACTCCCCAGACTCATTTATTTTATTCCTGGTCTAGCCTGGCAGCCATCTGTAACTGTAAACAATAGTTCCATTTGGGACAATTAAAATTGATTTTCTATTATGCTAAAAACACTCAATTAGCATTCCTGTCTTCACCACAGTGAGGGATGTTTTAAAGGCAGCATCGAGTATCTCTGAAGGAGAAGAGTATCATCAGAATCCAGACTGGTCGTGTCACATGTCATATTTCTCCTTCCTTATGCTTCCTTCTCTTATACTCTACCGAGCAGTGTGTCAATAATTTCTAATTTCTCCTTTACAAACCAGCAGCTTTTGGGTCCCCTCCCAATTGCCTTCAGATTGGCTGAAAGGATATTCAGAGTATGAATTTAGGAATTTTCACAAATAACTTTATATCATATGCTGGACTTGGAGAAAAATCACTCATAAATAATATTTATGAACCAAAACTTCTGAAAGTTTCTTATGAAGTTGGAAAAAATGTAAGAAAAGCAGAAACCAAAGAATAAGTGAGATCCCCATATATCCACAAATCTACCCAAATGACTTTTGTTTGTCATTTTTCTATTTCTCTCTGTATTTTGATGTATGTGAAAATGTGTGTATAAATGTGTGTGCTAAGTATATGGATGTATGTATTCAGAAACAGATGTTAGGGCCTCTGACCTTTAGAAATGAAATTATAGGCAGATGCAAATAAGCCATTGTTAAGGCTTCTAAGTAAACCTGGATCCTCTGCAAGGAGACTTTTAACCACTGATCTATTTTTCCAGCCCACCAAATGACTTCAAATGTATTTCTCATTTCTCAAAAGACTGAATAGCAAAAAACAATTTTACCATCATCATCATCATCATCATCATCATCATCATCATCATTATCATCACCAAGATCATCATCATTTCCATCATCTCCATCATCATTATTATCATCATTATCACCATCCAAATCATTACTGCACACATTAACACACACATGAACACACACACAAACATATACACATACATTTCAAGACCCATTGAACATAGGCTTTGCAGAAACCATATTTATTGCAGAGAAACAAGAACCTTCAAAAGTTTTCCAGGCCCTTATATTGTCAACACCACATTTATTCATTTAATTTCAGGCAATATAACATGGGAATTAAAGGTAGGCATAATACGCAAATAGAACGAGTCTCTTGTTTCCTATTCTATGTTCTTTAATCTTTTCAGATAGTCATAGATAAATATTGAAACTCATCCAAGACTCTGCAGTTCAGCTTCCTTAACAGATCATTTACAAAACTATAATGACTATAATAGACCCTATAATATCTAATATATATGATATAATATATATGATGTGTGTGTGTGTGTGTGTGTGTGTTTGTGTGTGTGTGACCATGTCTTGAGATGGCTTATGTCTGAATATGACCACAGCAGTCTACACAGTAGGGGACACAATGACAACACAGGTGTCAGTGTTGATGAATATGAACAGAGTCTCTAATGGTGAATTCATTCAATCTTAATGACACAAGGTCAACATGTCAGTTGTGGACCCACGATAGCTCAGCAAGACCAGGAATGTGACCAGGTGGCAAGCAGATTTTGTTGATATTGGAAGGAGGAAGTTCTTCACTCTGATGTTATTTTGGCATCCCTGATCAAGCCAACACACATCTGTTCCTTTTGCTAACTTCCTACATGATCAGGACATTAATCAAGTTTTCCTTCCACCCAGAATCTCACAATTAAGGTTTAGGAATGATACCCAAGCCAGGCTACTCCAGTTCTCTTTTTGTGAAAGTTTATATAATAAGCTAGGGGTGGTGAGATAGATTATTGTATAAGGAGATTGCTTGGCAATGCTGAAAACTGAGATCAGTTCCCTCTAACAGGTCTCTGTACTCACTGTAAACACATACGCGCGCGTGCACACACACACACACACACACACACACACACACACATAGGCAGAGAGAGAGAGAGAGAGAGAGAGAGAGAGAGAGAGAGAGAGAGAGAGAGAGAGAGAGAGAGAGAAAGGACAGAGAAAGGCAGAGACAAAGAAGTCAAATGAGTGTCAGATGCATCATGAAGGTAACATACTAATGGTAAACTTTAGTTAAGTAACTTACTCTTTCCTACCTAGATTTCCAATATCACTTTGATTTACAAATCTATGAGTTCTTGTTGCTAGCCTGGTTCTGTGAGTTAACTTAAGGAGATGTGAAGATTTCCTCTAACGGACTAAGGGTTTTTTGTGGTGATAAAGTCTCCAGGTTATTCTTCTTCTATACCATGACAGTTCAAGCACAGTACAGGAAGTCTACAAGCTGGTGCACACGGCAGACCTCCAATAAAATTTTATATTATGATCAGAAATCTGATTGTGTATGTGTCTGTGTCTGTGTGTTACACACCATTACATATTTTTATAATAACATTTTTCTTCAGCTCTTGTAACTCTGAAAGTCCACATGTGTTAGCTTTTCCAAATAAGACATGTTTGACACAAAATATGGGCTTTATATTCTTCAGTAAACTAATCTCTCATAATCACTTTCCTTTTGCCTCAGAGAACTGGGGTCCAGGTCTGTTATGTGACATGAAAGAAGAAAAACTTTAAAAGGCAGTAGCATTACTCATATGTTAATGAGATTTGCCATCAGGCTCCCCAACACCAGAGTTGTTCACTTGGTCATTCTTGTATTTATTTCTTGTACCTGGTGCAGGAGTGACCAAAAATTACTCTGTCTGTGAAGGAATGACCCAAGATCATCCTGAGCAAACGAGTCCCCATCTTAAAATAGCATAGGCAAAAGAGTTCATATGCAATTTAGAAGCAAAATGAATACCTGGTATGAGGCAGGAATCATGTTCAACAATGAACACCACCAACAGAAAAAAAAAATCTTTGGTTCAGATCCTTTAAAATGTATTTTTCTTGTTAGCTAAAATGAAACACTAAATATCAACAAATTATCCAACTTTATTATGTAAAGAGTGAATAGAATCCCATATAGTAACATGCCTATTTTAACTATTTTCTCCTAAGAAACAAATTAAACAAGAAAAATCAGAGTATTAACTATGAAATGTCCTCGCAGGTAGTTTTGTGTCATCTTTTTTGATGTTCTTTTACTTTAATCCACTGACACTTCTTCAGAGCTCTTTCTTAATACTCCAGGAAATCTTCCCAAGTGAGAGCATCGGCTTGGCCACACTTATCACATCCTCAAAGGAAATGGATTTAGACTGCATTCCCTACCAAGTCCTTCTCAAGTGCTACTAAAGAAAGATTTTGCCTAGGTTGACCTTAAGACTGTTATCTTCTGGCTTAATTAACTTGGATGAACACTCCTCTTCCCTGGGGAATTATAGACAAAATCCATTAGGAGAGGGCTTACCAGAGCATAGATTGGATCTTACTAACACGAATGGAATATAGTGCCCTGAAGCTCTGCTTCGCTTAGTCATGGTACACTTATGTAGATAGATTTTCCTAACATACCCACTTCAGGCAGAGAGGTGTGGAACTTATAGCAACAAGTTGAAATTCACAGGAAACCAGTAAAAACAAAACTTTGAGATGAGGTTCTTGCTTTCAGAATCTCAAATCTTATATTTACCACATTATTGTAATATTCATTTCTATTTTCCTCATAGACTATTTGTAAAATGGTTTTCTAATTCCTTTTGAAAAGTTCATTTTCACTAAATATGTGTATTTAGTTTTCCTTTACATGTATGTGTGTACACAAGTGCCTCAGTGCACCTGGAAGGACAAAGAGCAATGCTTCTAAGTCAGTTCTGTTCTTCCACCATACGGGTAATGAAGCATCAGGCTAGATGGCAGGTGTCATCTCACTGGTCCCTGAGTTCTATTTCTCAGTTTATCTTACCACCCAAAGGTTGCAAGCATCCTGTGGTGGACAGAGTCACTGCTGTGATAGACCTCACCAGCACCATCTGTGGAACTTACCCAAATTAATAATGAAAAATAGCCTAATTGGAGAGTGTTAACAACCTGCCTTCCAAAAAATATATTGCTTTTCCTTGAATCCTCTGCATGAGTAAAAGCAAGCATGGCATAGGTATCAGAAAATGAAAATGAATTTTTGGAAAGTAAAGGCTATGGAGAAATAGTATATCTTTCTTCACCTCGATTATGAGATGGTAAAAATTCAAGTTTGAAAATATAATTGAACAGCACTACAGCATATAGAATGGACTTTTGCAAAGTGGATAGATGGTAGATTATGAAAATAAAACCAGTATGTGGGTTGTGACATCATCTGTAGTATAGATGTCCCAGTTACCATCCATGTTTTCTCAGTAATCCACTGGGAATTAATTAGCTCAGATCTTTTCAATAGGCCTTGAGTTTCTAAAACCATTGCTATCCAGCCAGTTCTCAAACGGGGCTGTGCATCAAGCTTGGATTTACTTTCAGCCTTTATCAGCTGCTAAGTTAATTGGATGCAATTAGCTGGCATATCTTATCAGACACACTGAGGTCTCTTTAATCTGACCAATCTTTGGCTCAGAGCAAGTGATTTCCTGGACATAGTAGTTTCCCATAAAGACAAAGGGTGTTGTGTGTTTTCTCCCTCATGATATAATTTGATTCCTTCAGCTTATTCCTCTCTTTGTAGAAACAGTTTTGCCCATGTCCAAAGACAGATGTATAGCCTTTGGTTGTCTCTATATCAGCATCTTGACCAGACCCTGGGAGCTTGGGACCTATTAATGTAATGTTTGTTGTCAAACTCTTTAGACTGCAAGTTTGCTGCCATTCCTCCAGTTGAGTTTATAGTTTCACATGAGAGAACTTCATCATTTTCCCCTCTGTTGAAGTTAATCTGACTCACTTTTATTATTTCCAAGACATACGACCTGAGAAATTTTGTATTCAAACTGAACTATTATGATATCCACTATCAGCCTGGAGGCACATTCTCTTACTTATCTAAGAACCCAGGGGGCATAGGCAGGATTGAGGCAAAGCCAAAACCAAAACAAAACTAAAGAAGTATATCTACTATTCATCTTATAGGATGGTCAAAATAAAGTTTCTGTTCATATGAAATCACCTCTTGTAAGAGATAACCATAAATGGTCAAGGTATGGTGCTAGAGAGATAACCGAATGGTTACTAGTGTATGTACCTTTAACAGATGTCAATGGGCTTCCCAGAAACCTTATGGAGACTTTCAACTACTCATGACCCCAGTTCCCCATAAGATGACCTTTTGTGGCCTCCACAGGCACCAAATATATAGGTGGTATATATACATAATAAATGCAGGCAAAACACGTAAAAATAAAATGACTATTTATTGGAAGATAATAGTTGCTAGAAGACAGGTGTGTCCCTTTCACTTCTGTGATCTAGAGATGACACTGGGAAGTAATTATCATCTCATAGCTCACATTTAACCAAAGAGAGGGAGGTCTCTTCTGTAAGAGATAGAACATGATATTCTCTACACAGAAGGATTTCAGTGACAAGAAAGCTGCAAAGCATGTGAAGAATTTTTCGCCGGTTTTCTGTATTTCTACTCATCCATCCATGTGTTTATTCATTCATTAATAAACAAGTATTCTATTCTGGAGGAAGGAATAAATAGAAAGGTGGTATGGAATAATTTGTTACCTTTAAGAAAAGTAGTTAAGCCTATTAGATTGGCTCTTAATCTGCCTTCTCAGCCACCCATCAGTATACAATCTTCATGATCTAATTTTAGCCTTGAAATGTCACAGAATTCAAAAACAACCACGGAATTATTTTTGACATACATTTTTAAAAGATCAATTCTCAAAATAATTTATATGTTTGAATCTTGTTGCCCAAACAATTTAAAAGTCTTTGTGAGCTGGAGATGTGCCAGTCACTGTATAACTTTTCTCACATCAGACTTATAGTTCATAACCCACAAAGCTTCAGCTGATGCACCAAGTGCTCATCCATAAAGAACTGATTGCCATTAGCCCACTACCAGGGGCCGCCCTAACTCTGGAGGATTTCTCTCTGTGGGTCGCCTTATCTCTTCATTCATTAATTAAAGCAATTAGGTTTGAGATTCTTTGTATTTCCAGCCTGGCCTGAAAAAGCTGACAGTTCAGTTGAATTCATCAGCTAAGTCCCTAAAGTTACAAGCCCTTATAATTAGCAATTGACTTTGAAGATTTTAGCAAACAATGACAAGCATGCCAGCACATTCAACCTATTCTAACAAAGGCTAATCTTTAGTACCACACACTAGCACCTATTGGGAGCATGCTTGCAACACACAATGGAGTGGGATATACTCTGCAGTGGGCCATTAAAAATGTTCTTATCATGGATGATTAAATATAACACAGACACTGACACACACATGAACACACAAGCTCACAGAGAAGAATGACAGAGAAATAGCAAAAATGTAAATTGTTTGGACTTGTCTTAGAAGCCAAAGAATGAACACATGTTATACATCACATATTAGACAAGCTCTTGGACAAGATTAATTTTCTACATCCTTGAACAGGAGGTTCTTACCATTTAAGAAAGAACCATGACCTGTATTGGTCCTCGTGACATGGGACATCTAGGTGAATCATCTTGGAAGAATGTCGGGCCTTTGCCTGTTTTGGGGAACTTTTTTATTAATGAATTTAGGATTAATCAGGGTGTTTGAGTTTCATTGTTTTTTTAAATCGAATGAGTTTCAATGCCAGTCATGTTTCCTAGACAACCCTAGCAAGAGAAATTAGAATAATTTATCAACAGCCATTTTTCAGGGTACCAAAGTAAAACTAAGATATTCTTACAAACTGTTCAAAATACAGTTTTCCCTAATAACAAGGCTGTGGAAAATGACTCTCAGCACAATGATAAGAACAAATCATCCCAACAGAACTAGTGTCATTATGCATTCATACCATTGGTGTGCACCTAGAGAAGTAGGACAGAACAATAAACCAAGAATCAGTTTTATAATTGTTGCCTTTATATCTGTATCATTGTGAGTAGTGGTATCTATTATCATTTAAGCCTCAGCCAGTCTATGTTTCTGTTCCAAAACTGACTGTCTGCTGACTAAAATATCCATTGACTAAAGTAATCTTACAGTCCAACACAAGTCAACAAAGAAAGGGAGTATGTTTGCTCAAGGAGATTAAGAATGGGAGTTTGAATGTGACAGATAATAACTGTTTGGATCTAAATTTTTAATAATATTGACAAAAGAAAAAATCTTAATCAATATCATTCAGTATTATAAGGTATTCACTTCAGGCTTCTGGATAGGTACACTTTTGGGTACTTGAGTAAATGCAATCAAATAAGCCCCCTTCAATTCTCCCTCAGGATGTTCTGTTTGCAGACCTAGGGGAATAGAACAGTTCAGCTGCCTTTGGGACCCAAAGTAAGGCAGTAAGAGATTCTCAAGTTTAAAAGATAGAAGCAAATACCAACTCTATCCTCTTATTCTGTTAAGGAGAATGACACCTTCAATATATTTCCAAGAAGAAATGAGTTCCTTCTCAATCCAATGATGGGTGATATATGAATACTGGGTTGTGATGGAATATATTTTATACATTTGAAAATAGAATAGTAATCAAAAGGGCTAGAACTTATAATAACTTCACAGTGAATTGCAGGTGACACCTTAACCTGGTTTGTCAAAACAGGTTTGCAGAAGGCTCATAAGGAATGGTGGATGTATGCATGTTAGATGGGTTATGAGACAAAGAAGCTAGAAAGAATGAAGGCGACCTGTAGCTTTATAAATAGCATTATGGTCTATGACTGAATTAGCGATTTTACATGATGTTAGAACTGAACAACATGTGAACTTTAATGTATAATTGATCATTATCCTCATCATCATCCGTCACACTCAGGCTCTATGAATGAAAATACAAAGCTACTTCTAGCGATTTAATGAGAATTAATATGTAACCTGATTAACAACATTCAGTGGAGAATAATCTCTTAACACATCAGTTCTTAGTGAGACGAGCAGAGCTGATATCCTTATACATTATGAATAAATTTCTTCCAATAGGATCGCTAAAGGACTACACATTTCTACTCTTTAAAGAGAGGACACTCTTATTGAGAAAAGTCATGTGCCATGTCAGAAGTTCAGTGTTTTTGAGGTCACAATGTAGAAAAGGGATTCACTCATACTCCATGGCAGGTGACAGATGCTTTGGGCACTCTGGAGTATTCCGTTCATGGACTAGACATTGGACAATGAACTCTTTAAGGTCTCTTATGTCCAACTATAGTCTGTAATAGTAAGGCAGCATCTGGGCAATAACTGCCAAGCAGAGGCTGGCCAAATATTTCATGAAGTCCATTGTGAGTTTCTGTCACTCTTTAGTCATGATTCAGCTTCATCAGTAGATAACCAGGTCGCAGCATTTCTGATGACAGGATATGTCAGCCACCACAGGGGAAGGCGAGGGTGGGTCAGTAAATTCTATTAGTGTATGAGTCTATGCCAATCCCTGATAGTTATTTCATTCATTAGTTTCTCTTGCAAATTTATTGGGAAAAAAACTGTTTCTACTGCTAGTTAGAAAAATGGAAAAGCCTCTGAAATTAATTTTATTACAAATAGCTTACAGATTCACTCCTTTGTAAATACAGTACCTAAATGCATGATAACAGTCCTACACAGTATGAAAGTATGTGTTTCACTTACTGAATCATTAAGTTCTGATGATGTTATCTTAAACTTAACTACTTTTGAAATAGCAGTCAGGCTTTAGACCAAGGCAATCTGACCTCAGAGTTCATACTCCCATGATAACATTAGAAGTAAACAGAGTTATTGACCATAATAATGAACAATGGCACTACTTCTTAAGGAAAGCTATAAATAAGGGTAATGTTGATTTATTAGTTGGGTATCAACTTTCTGGCTTTTAAAATATTGTATAACTCACATAATTCTCTATAATAAAGAAGTTATCAAAGACCACTGTCATGAGAGAATTAATTCATTAAATCATTTTCACACATTCATTTTTTTTTAAAATTAACAGATAATTACCTGTAGGTTAAAAAAGCCAAAATGTTTACTGAAAGGAGACTTAAGGGAATATTTCTCCCCCATCCCTGTGTGTATATGTGTGCATGTGCGTGTACGTGTGTGTGTGTGTTTGTGTGTGTGTGTGTGTGTGTGTGTGTGTGTGTGTGTGTGTTTGAGTAACATATAGAATGTGAATGAGAAGAGAACAGGTAAAATAATCTAAATGCTTAACTATATAAAAAAATTTATTGCCAACAATTAGGAGAGATCTTTCAATGAAATCTATTTCCTTATTGAGTTTTCATCTCAGTGGAATTGTTCTTTCAGAAAGAAAAAAAATAAAACTATTTTCTATTAATATTGCCTTTTGAAACCATATCATAGCTTTTAAATTGTATATGTTCTCTTAGATATTTAATACTATCATATGGTGTAGGCATTTGTATTTATAATATGAATATGAGGAAACTGAGGCAGAAGGAAATAAATACTAACCGAATTCTTAGCTAACCAGTGGTAGTGTAATGATTAAAATAAGAGATACAAAGACTGGTTCAAACCTATGTTATTGTATTAGACAGCAGGGATGAAGCTGTATCAGCTTCAAAGCTACAGTGAATGATAAATTTTAGTATGCAGATTTTCATTGTTAACCTTTTTGCATCAAAAGAAATACCTACTCTATTAGTGAGGTATGCCTAATCTTTGAGGGCTTTTCTAGAGAGAACAAATTAAAGAAAGCAGAAATGGTGAGAACATGAATAGGGCTATCCCATGAGATGAGTTCTCGGAGTTAAATAAAACAGAAAGCTAGCTGAGTACCCAGATTCCTCTCATTCTATTTATGAATCTACATAAATGTAAGCAAGCAGTCACAGGTTCTTAACCCTTAGACTAAAGCTACTACTGCTACCATGCCTACTCCACCAAATGGCCATGCCTTCAAACCATGAGCCTAAATAAGCAATTTCAACCTTAAGTTGTTTGCTATTCCATACCTAATTAATAGACTGGAAAAGTAGCTCTTACCCATGGACACAGCAAATACCTAAGTCACCTTTTCTTCTCTAAAATGTCTTAAAAAAATTTCATGAGATGGAAGACTGAGAAATGTTTGATAAACCAGTAGTTGCTACAGCATAGTCTTCTGGATATAAGAGGCATTTCTTTAGCATATAGAGACTGCAATAGGATAGAAGTCCAAGTTCCCATGAGAGATACACTTGCTCAGAGCTTCATTAACTCTGGAAACATCATTGTTCCCATAGCTAATCCCCTTCACTCCATCAGAGAGACACTGAGCAAGTAAATGAGAGGCAACAAGAATGCAGGCTCAGGCCCTCTTTCTGTCTGTAGCCCTAAGACTTTCCCAATTTTTCCTTCCCCACTTAGAGAAATGAAGTTGGTTGAAATAGGAGGAATCCATTCATCAGTTTTCCAGGATACACAGAAGCTTTGTATGGGAAACCTCAGCGATAAACATCAGGAAGAAATGAGCACTCAAAGCTGAACAATGGAACTGACAAAAAGTTTCCAAACACTATTATGTTTAACTGCTATTAAAATGACATCCAGCAAAAAAGGGGGGGAGTTCCAATACTGTGCTATTTACTTTTCTTTTGCTATGATAAAACTGCTTGACCAAAAGCAACTTGCATAAATACAAGTTTATTTTGACTAATGGTTCCAGAGGTATAGTTCATAACTGTGAAGAAGGCATGGTAGATGACAGCAGGAGAAGGAATCAGGTGGATCATGTTTTCTCACATAAGAATTAAAGAGCAAGAGTGAAAAAGAGAGAGAGAATGAACTAGAAGTGGTATGAGAATTTAAACTCTCAAACATTGCTCTTAAAGAGACATCAAGACTCCTCATTCTAAAAAAAAGAAATCCATAACATTCCCAAATATCAGTAACTACTAGGGACAGTGTTTAAGCACATTAACCATCACTCTCAATTCTCTTTGAAGCCACCACAGTGGAACAGTGGATATAATTTGATAGAGTAACCATATGCTGATGAAAGGTAAGCCTATAAAATAGTAAAACATTTCTAGAGTACAAGTGAATATTCACTCACACATGACACCAAGAAACAGCACAACACTTACTAGCACCCATGAGGAAGAGGCAGACACATCCCTATGAGTCTGCAGAATGAGTTCTAGACCAACTTAGGTTACATAGTTAGATCTTTTCTCATATAAACAAAAATAAACAAACACAACCAACCAACCAATAAAAGAAACTCAAAGCAAACAAACCTGTAGTGACAAAAAAAAAAAAAAAAAAAAAACAAACAAACAAACAAAAAAACCAAAACCCAGTAGATGGTGTCAATTTGAATCAGCTGTGGGATTTGTCGGACAAACATTCAAAGCAGTCATCATTAAAATGATCCAGTACTCAATTATGGAGGTTCTCAAAAACAAAGAAAAATACTTTAAACTCTTATAGAGAAAACAGTAAATTATAATAAAAACCAAATGGAGATGATAAAACTGAAATAAAAAAACATAAATAATCTGAATGGAATTGAGAGAAGACTGGATATAACAAAGGATGTGATGAACAAATTTGAGAAATCAAGATTAGGATGGAATAGAAGATAAATTGGCTGGATGAAATTAATAGAATTGCCTGAGTATAAGGACAAGAGTTAAGCAGTAAGTATAATATACTTCCAGAGGAAATGAGGATGATAATGAGGCTGAAGTGTATGTCATGAAATAAAAGCTGAAATTTCCCCAAACATGGTGAAAGACACAAACTATACACCTAAGAATATCAGCTAAATCCAAACAGTGCTAACCCAAACAAAACACTACAGCTAAATATTTTGAAACTAAAGCTCAAAACCAAAACAATAGAAAAACAGAAGAGATACATTTTCCAAAACTCCCTGATAGACCTGATGTGTTTCCTATGGTAGGTCCCTGTTTGAAATACTGAAAGCCAGAAAGACAGCAATAGGGTCCAAGTTCTTACAAATGATAATTGCTAATTTTGAAGAGTGACAGGTCCCACAAAACTCACTGGAATAAACCACTCAATCTAACATTTTCCATGGATATTTCATAAATCACATGCTGTGATTGACACTAAAATATTGTACTGTGTGTTGCTGAGACAATGAATGACAATACAAAGTGATAAGGTAAGAGGTTCCAATCAGAAGCAAAGTTTCGATTTTCCACTGAAAGAGAAAAACATTGAATTGAGTACAGGGTTTTGGTAAATGCACTAAAATACCAATAAAAGACACTGCCAAGATGCACAGATGCCTTTAAACATACCATAAATAAGTAAAAACAGAACTCTAAAATTTGTTTACATAGCCTAAAAGGTAACATCTAAAAGAAATAGAAGAGCAAATATCAGAGAACCAATAAGAAAAGAAGAAGCTGTAGCACTGACTTTCAATTATTCCGATTGAAGATATTTAAACCATGAATCAAAGAGCAGTTGCCAGAATGGAATACAATCAATATGGACTGAGTATGCACTGTGAATGAGCAATTTATTTCAAAGTGTACTTCGTAAGTAGGTTCAAAGTAAAAGCAAGTGATGGGGAAAGAGATACCATGCAAAGACTTTTTTAAGGGACTAGATTTTACTATATGATAAAGTGGATTTCTGAGTCAAAACTATTACAAACATATTATAAGAAGAACAAGTGAGTATGTGAGTATATATGTGTACATGTGTGTTTGTGCACATATATAATATGCATGTGTGTATTACTCTAATATATCAGAAATATGAACATTTCTAAACAGCCAAAGAATATGTGCTAAGATAGAACTTTAGGCCTATCTACAAGCAAATCCAGGCAAATGTAATATAATTAAAATAAAAAATATTGCTCCAAAACAATATAGTTAACAGAAAATCAATGACAGAAAAGCAACAGAAAATGTATATGAGGGAAAGAACATATTTATACATAATCTGAAGATTATCTTTAGATGAAATCTAAAGACAAAGAAAACATCTAAAAGCAATTTAAGATACCATGAAAGTGAATACAAATAAATCTGAAGAGTGGAAAAGGAAGCACACTCTGCTCACTTGAGAACTTGAGTTCCAATTCCCAGCATTCATGTCGAATGCTAGGTTTGACTGCATATCACTGTAAACCCAGCATTGGGAAGTCAGACACAGGCGGATCCTGAGAGTTCATTGGCCAGTGAGATTAGCCAAAAAGGAAAGCTTCCACTTCACAAAATGTCTCCATATCCAGTCAATCTGGTAGATAGTGAATGAGAAAGCCATAGCATTTGTCCTATCCCCCTGTGCATGTAAACCTATGTACTACACTTATACACAATACACAAAGAAGACAAGAGAGCAAATAAGTATATTTAAACTTTAGGGTACAACTAATTTAGAAGTGATAGGGAAATGTAGACGTGAACATCTCTATTAAATACAAGGGATATAGGTTTGATAGAAGTTTCAGTGGGTAAGAGTACTGGCTGCTCATACAGGGGACTAGGTTTGATTTCCAGCACCCACAGGACTGTCTCACAGCCACCTCTAACTCCAGTTCTAGGGGATATGGTCCTAAAACCTCTTCTGACCTCTGCATACATTTTACTTGTGTCACACATGCATACATGGAGGAAAGACATCCAAATCCTTAACATTCGTGTGTGTGTGTGTGTGTGTGTGTGTGTGTGTGTGTGTGTGTGTGTATTTTAATAAGAGTAAAATTTTCCAAAGAATAGCCCATGTTTGTACTCCAAGAAACCAGAAAAAAAGAGAATAATTAACCCCAAAAAGCAAAAAGGATGTAGGAAATATTGTGTATAGAAATTAATTTTAAAAAGATGGTTTTAAAAAATTAATAATGATGAATTTCCTTTAAAACTGATGACTGAAAAGCACAAATGACAAGAACCCAGTTATTATAAAGGCAATCACTTATGCCCAACCACTTCATCACCATTATTTTAGCAACAAAAAAAAATAGACATCACAAACCCTATCAAGATAAATGAGACAACCACAATGGTCTGATAACCATAAAATCAATCTGTTATTTAAAACAAGTTATAAAATCTTCCAGGTCTAGTAGCATCATGGGACACTTTCATTAACCATGTAAGGAGTACTACTACTTTCATTCAGTCTTTGATATAAAACAGAACTGGAAGAAACACAAACTCATTGTAGAAAGCCAGTGTTCTGTTATGAAATTAAATGCACACTTATTCATCATTAATTAATTTACATTCAAAACTCTTTAAAGAGTAGAAAATAGAATCCAACAATATACAAAAGAAGTAACTATACACTAGATAGGCAAAGATGGTTCAGCATTAATAAACCAACAAATGTGATCCAACATACTGCAAAAAAATCTGATGACACTACTATCATTGTTTTGATGAACACCCATGTCTTTCCAAAGAAAATTCAGATGATATTTCTAGAAATCTCTGTGGAAATGTCCTTATCATTCAGAAATTTGTGATGGTTTTCACGTTTTCTAAATACTACACAGTGTGTCTTTGCTGAATTTCATTTTGTCTTTACTATCATCTTTACTTTTCAAATAAAGAAATGAATTGGGAAGAGATAATTTGCTCAAGATCATATACCTATTGGTCAACTAGAGGTTGCCAAACCCCATCCCTAATATTCATTATTTCTTCTAGTGACCAGGCTTCATAGTTCCTGCTCACAGAACATAGAGTTAAAGAAGACCAGCTCCCTCCAACTGTCAGTCACAGTCTGGAAATTCTTATGCACCCTTCCTGGAACCCCAAATATATGTTAAAAGTAAGGAATAAAATGTCTTTCAAAAAACAACAAGAAATTGTAAATGTTAAAGGGAAAAGTTCATTTCTTTCTTAGATAGCCTATCAAGTAATTTTCTCTGACATTTTTCAAAAATAAATGGAAAGACTAAAAAGTACACAAAATAATTCACCCATCCAATATCACAAAAAATAAGCCAGCAGGCTTTTATTCTCACATTTTTGTTTTTCTTTACTTATATAAGTTATGTTTAATAATTATTAGCATGGTCATTTGGTATACTTACTGTGATTGCTTAGTATTAACTAAATTTTTCTGAGGATTTTGAATGTATTAAAAGAGATATTAGATAGGCTTTGTAATAATGACACAGAGGTAATCTTGAGTCAAAAAATATTAGACCATCAATGCCTTTCTGCTTTCTGAACTAAGTTTGTTTGGAACTATCAAAACATTTTCAGGGTATACAATATGGTTCATCACATAAAGGGACTTGCTGTTTAAGTCCAGTGACCTGAGTTTGATCCTCTGAGCTCATGCATATGTAGGAGAGAATGAACTCTTTAAACTTGATCTCTTACCTCTACATGCATATTTATATGTGTCACCACACACAGTTATGCACACTAGTGTGTGTCCAGACATTAGTACAATAAAATAATAAAATTAAATTATATACCATTTAAGGCCTGGGAACTCATCTCATTGGTGGAACCCAGCAAATTCCAGAGCTGAGGTAAGTTCTATAAACCATAACCTTTAGGTATACAATTCACCTGGTATGTTTTAATTGTTTTCAAATGCTGATTTAAAACTTTTGTTTTAGTAAGACCTTAATGCACACTATCAAACTTTTGGGGAAAAAAAGCCAAGGACGGACAATGTATTCATATACTTTTATGCAAAAATGCTTAAAATTTGTTCATTTATCTTTGTTTTTTAAAATAAAGTTGTTCAAAAAATAAAATAAAATGGCCATATTAAAAGAACTTTTGTTTTATGTTTTTTTTCTATTTACTTTCAATTTCAAAACTTAGAGTTGTAGGTTTACAAGATCATAATAAACACATATGTGGCCTCAGAACACACCCACATTATCACATCAAATACCTATCCATACCTCGAACAGCTCACAGGAAGATACCTGAATCTTATCACTTATATAGCAACTATGTGTATCATTATGATTTATGAAACTCTTTGAAAATTTTTCTTATATCAAAAGCAAGTACTAAAAGAGTTTAGTGGATGATTATAGATAAACATACATCCCCAAAACATGTATGTATAAAATGTTAACAGTTATTAGTAGCATCCCTATTCTCTGTTTATAAAACTGAATGGTGCAAGCTTGAGAAATGCCTGGAATTTTCAGACATGGTCTTCAGTTGATGACAATGTGTTGTAGGTGCAGCCTTGCTGAAGCAAGAATGTTATCAGATGTCAGGTTGGAGTTTAGAGCCCTTACCATTTCTAGTTCACTCTTTCTGCTTTGTGCTTGCATTTGAAGGCATGAGCTCAGTTTCCTGCTCTTTCAATCATCCCTGTGCTCATTGCAATGTTTCCTCACAATAATGGGTTGCACCCACCCCAGAACCATAAGTATCCATAAATGATTCCTTAAGTTGCCTTGCTCATGTTCTTTTATCACATGCTGCAGAAAAGAAACATATAAACTAGATTATTTTATAGGAAACTGTAGATTTTTGTCCAAGACAATAAATCCAAATATGTTATATTAGGTACTAAATTCAGTTTTAGAGTTCCAAGCATAGAAGGATCCAGCTTTTTATGCAGCGAACCATTTTTTAGTTAGCTAGCATGATATGCTGGAAACTGGAACTGTGCCCAGAAACTGGAGGTACAGACAGTTATGAGCTACAGTCTGATGCTGGGAATTGAAACTGGTTAATCATCAGGAGAATTCTGATTCAAAGAGCTATCTTTCCAGCCCCCTGTACTAAGTCATGTTGACATACATAGATTCTATGTGACCCTAGTAAATAGTTATATGCAGAGCATATATTCATAATCCATAGTAGGGGGCTAATTAAATTACAGTCTACTCAGAAAATATCATATATACATTTATGACTCATACTCCTAAGCATCTATATATTTCCCCTAAAGCATCTGACTTAATGATCAGAACAACACAGCAAACTACAGAGCTTCCAGCAGCATCAGATGTATGGATAGAGGCTGTGGTTGCAACAGCCTTATACATTAGAGTAGAGACCCAAGTCCTGACTCTGAGTCCTACGCATTAGCAAGTACTAATCTATGCTTTACATTCATTTTCTGAGGCACGGTTATAAAATAGAAGAAATGGAACATGCCCAATGCAAGTTGTCCTGGATACTGTGGGGTTATATGAAGTCAATGACACTAGCTGTTTGACATATGGTGGCAGTAGTACAGGCAGAGATGAGAGAAAGGGACGACATGATTAACATTTACTAGGTCACAATCAACATCACTCATACAACTGAAAAACAGGAAATAGTTCCTTTCGTGCAAACGCGCACGTGTGTGTGTGTGAGCTGTACTATAAAAATGTACTTGTTATTAGAGACCTCATCCAACTAAGTATATATGTATATGTATAGGTATAGGTCTAGGTCTAGGTCTAGGTCTAGGTCTAGGTCTAGGTCTAGGTCTAGGTCTAGGTCTAGGTCTAGGTCTAGGTCTAGGTCTAGGTCTAGGTGTAGGTCTAGGTCTAGGTATAGGTATAGGTATAGGTAGATGTAGATATAGATGTGTAGATGAGTGGAGTTATCATGTAGTAGATCTATTAGATTTAGTGGATCTTATATTGTCATCTGTATCTTATATAGTATTATTTGATATGTACCCTGATCACTTTACTGTGTGTCATGCAGTGCTTTTTCTGGAAAGAAATACAAAGTCTTTCTAATGGACTGGATTCCAGAATATAGAACAACTGCAGAAACTGGAGGGGGACATCTGAACTATGACATCCAAATCCTTATTCTGATAAAGCCATGAAAAAAAACAGAAGAACCTCCCGAGATCTCTTAATCTTTACACTCATCTTTACCACTGTCAGGGCATTTTGTAAATCACCTCCATTTTATTTAATCTGTGATAGATTTTTAAACTAGAGTAATTTGGTGAGCAGAACTGAGTTAACTAATTTTTTCTTTTTTACATTTTTGCCTTCCCTGCTTGTGCTTCTTAGATTTTGTTAACTTGATACAAGCTACAGTCCTGTTGGAAAAGAGAGCCTCAATTGAAAAACCCTGTATATCAGTTGGCTTATGGAGAACTCTGAGAGGAAGTCAGCTCTAAGAATGTGTGTGAAAAATTATTCATTATGTTAATTGATATAGAAAGACCAGCCCAGTATGGCAGCATTATTTGTGGGTTTTAGGTTCCTGGACTAGATAAAGGAAAAAGCAGGCTGAGAAGTACCATGCATGCATTAATTGATCCCTGGTTTTGATTGTAGGTACAATGTGACTAATTCTCTCGAGTTCCTGCCTCTGTGACTTCCTATCAAGACAGATTTGGAGCTATCAGCCCAACAAACCCTCCTTCCTTAAAGCTGCTTTTGTTAAGATATATTATCATAGTAACTGAAACCAAAAGGATGATAGCTTTATTCTAGCCACAGAAGGCTTATTGGTACAGGACTCAGATTCCAAATCTTGCCCTCCTTGTAACTTTCTTTTCCTAAGAAGTTGTACTAAATATGCACCTGCATAAGTTAGCACCAAGAAAATGTGAAGCAAAGTGAGGAAAGAACTCAGTTCTGATCCCTAGGAGGACCTCACTGACATGATCATGCTTAGGTGGATAATTCTGAGCATCTTTACTGCCTGGTTAGACTCTGTGATAAATGAGCCTGCCTCTCTCACTCTCTCTGAGACTCCCAACAGGTCTGAGAACAAAGCTCTTGTACTCAGGAGACCTTCAGTCACCTCACTTGACTGATGATTGCATTCTCATCTGACAAGTATGGGATCTATTGTGCACTGCAAATAAATGGGAAGGGTCTCAATGAAGAAAAATGTCAAGTCCTTTGTTTGTTAGGGATCTTCCTGACATCACATAAATTACCTGAGTTGTAAAGTAAAATAAAGGTTAGACTTAGTTAATGTTATGAAGCATAAATACCCTTTTGGCCAACATTTTCCTCTTTTGGTCATAGGGATATTCCCAGGAACTCTTCAGAATTATTATAAATGCAGAATCTTGAGCCAGACTATTAGACTCATTCCTCACTCCATCTTATCTGAAAGATTTAACCAAACCCTTGAGGGCTATGAGTTCCCCACTGAAAAATGAATGATAGTACCTTTCTATTAAGTTAGTGATAAACAAACTGGCAGGTTCTATGATATATGTGCATATCACACCAGAAAACAGCTAATGTGAGTGGAAGAGACATGACCAGGCTTCATATAATGTATATATGCATTATATATATATATATATATATATATATATATATATATATATATATATTTACTTTTTGTTTGTAGAGATACTCAACAGCAGCTGTTGAGGTAACATTGTGACTCTTCCTGAGTGTATTTTGTGGCAGTGTACTTATGAGTTCTATGGAGTTTATCTGCAGGGTTTACATCTCAATACCCCAAGGCATGAGACTGTAGGCCAGTTACACTAGCTTCCTTTCCACAATACTTAAGTTGAACTAGACACTACTAAAGGACATACTTCTGAGTACCTCTCTCAACAAATGCTTAACCAAACACTATAGGGGCTTCTTCTTTCTTTGGCCTCACTGGTTTTATTATTATTATTATTATTATTATTATTATTATTATTATTATTATTATTATATATCCTCTGCATTAGCATTCCATAAGTTCTCCCCTTTCTCCAATCCTGTCCCCCTCCCATTGTCTCCATGACAGTGCCCCTTCTCCCAACCACTCCCTCTCACCTGAGCACATTGGAATTCCCCTACACTGGGAAAAGGAGCCTTTGCTGGACAAAGGCCTCTCTTCCAACTGAAGCCAGAGAATCTTATACTCTGCTGCATATGCACCTGGGGCCATGGTTCTCGCCGTGCAAACTCATCGGTTGGTATTTTATTCTCTTGGAGCAGTGGTGGGTTTGGGTAGTTGATAATTTTGTTTTTCATATGGGGTAGCAGACCCTGTCAGGTCCCTAAGTCTTTTCTCTAGCTCCATCATTGCGGCCCTCATGTTCAGTATGATGGTTAGCTGCAAGCATACTCCTTGTATAAGTATGACTCTGGAAGAGCCTCTGAGGATCTAAGTTTGATTATTCCCTGCAGTCTACTTCTCTTGAGTGGATCTGCTTTATTTTGTTCTTGAGCTTTCAGTTTTGCTGTCAAGCTGTTAGTGTATGCTCTTTCCAGTTTCTTTTTGGAGACATTCAGAGCTGAGTTTTTCCTTAGAACTGTATTCCACAAGTTTGGGTATTTTGTGCCTTCATGTAGTTAAATTCTAAAATATCTTTGATTTCTTTTTCATTTCTTTCTTGACCAAGCTGTCATTGGGTAGGGCATTGTTCAACTTCCATGTGTATGTGAGCTTTTTGTTGGTTTTCTTGTTATTGAAGACCAGCCTTAGTCGATGGTGATATGATAGGATTCATGGGATTATTTTGATCTTCTTATATCTGCCTAGGCCTGTATTTTGGCCAACTATATTGTCAATTTTGGAGAATATGTCATAAGGTGCTGAGAAGAAGGCATATTATTTTTTGTTTTAGAATGAAATATTGTATAGATGTCTGTTAAATCCATTCGGTTCATAACTTCTGTTAGTTTCACTGTGTCTCTGTTCAGTTTCTGCTTCCATGATCTGGCCATTGATGAGAATGTGGTGTTGAAGTTTCCCACTATTATTGTTTGTGGTGTAATAAATGCTTTGAGCTTTAGGAGAGTTTCTTTTATGAATGTGCATGACCTTGAATTTGGAGCATACATGCTCAAGATTGAGAGTTCCTCTTGATAGATTTTTTCTTTGATGAGTGTAAAGTATTATTCCTTATTCTTTTTTTTTGATATCTTTTGGTTTAAAATCTGTTTTACTTGCTATTATGGTGGCTACTTCAGCTTGTTTCTTGGGACCATTTGCTTGGGAAGCTTTTCCCCCAATTTTTTACTCTGAGGTAGTTCATGTCTTTGTTGCTGAGATGAATTTCCTGCATACAGCAAAATGCTGGGTCATTTTTATATATCTAGTCTGATAGTCTATGCTTTTTTATTGGGGAACTGAGTCCATTGATATTAAGAGATATCAAGGAATAGTGGTTGTGATTTCTGGCTATTTTTGTTGTTGGAAGTAGAATTAGCTTTGTGTGTTACTTCTTTGGTGTTTATTACAAGAAGATTAATTTATTGCTATTCCTAGGGCACATGTTTTCTCTTTGTGGTGGACTTTTCCATCTATTATCCTTTGTAGAGCTAAATTTGTGGACAGATATTGTGTATCATTGTTTCTATCTCTGTTTTTAATTTCTTCACCTGTCTGGTTGTGCCTTCCTTTTGCTCATTAAGAGATTTTTGTGGTTTTTTTTTTTTTTTTGTGTGTGTGTGTGTGTGTGTGTGTGTGTGTGTGTGTTTCCTCTTTAAAGGCTTCAACAGTTTATACAGGGTAAGGAGGAAACAAAGATTCAAACAACTAAAGGAAGAAAAGAACACTGTCTATATGTCCATGGATGCCTCAGGAACTCAGGTTGAGTTGAGTCAAACAATGCTTTCTACTAGAGGTTTCATAAATATCAAGAGAGTAAAATCCTTCTTATTAGATTGTGATTATGGCGACTCTGAAATTTATTACCAGCACAGCTTCCCCTAGAGTGCCCTAGAATGTTCCTAGATGGTCTAGTGTCTATGGGTTATGTTTAATAGGTGAATTTAAGGACCTTCCTTTAGCTAGAGCTGATGACTATACCACTTCACTATACCCACAACTTACTATTTATTAAAAATTTAATACCAAGTCCATCTGTCAAAAACAAGATCACCAGTCAAGATGTCACCTGGCAAGTCCCTATACTTCATTCTATTCCCTTCCTTTTCAAAACTTCCCATTCATCTCTCAGCTAAAACATATATCTTCCCTTGATACATTGGCCAGCATGACACTTTAATTCTATAAACAATTATTATGTCAGTGTCTTTCCTACTGCTCAGCAGAGAAATTTTCCAACAAAGACGACAGAAACATATGGTCCATCCGTAGACCTGTGATTCTCCAACTTTCTCTCTAGCTAGCATGGGAAAGAGTATGGCTGCATTTACATATTATTCAATATACTGTGTGCATGAGGTGTAGTGAGCAGAAGAAAAGAGCATGGCCATGAGGGACATGGAAGCTCAACAGATAAGCAGGTAATACCAAGTGTCCATTGGCTTCCACATGAAGAGTCATACTTTTTCATATTTATGGTATTATCTTTTCTGACATGTGGGAAAAGAAAGGTACGTTTAGTCAAGTCAAAATCTGTGCTATATACCATTAGTTAACAACATCTCTGTTATAAACTACAGTAGCAGCTGATGCATGTTAAGAAATGTTCATGTTATTTTTCTATTATAAATAGAAAATTTGGACTTTGGTGCCAGTAATGAGGAAAATTTGCAATCTTGTGAAACATTGCTGGAAGAAGGGATTATATGATATTCAAATAAAGCTCAAAAGTTTTAAGTCCTAGAAAAGTGTAGATGATTTCTCTTTGTGTGCATCACAATGAAAGGGAAACAAACCAAAGAACTAAAAGAACACAGAAATATATTTCAGAAAGATATGCTGAAAATGAGATTGGATTATTCTAAAGCAATGAAGCTCGCAGAGAGGTCCTTCCAGAAGAAGTCACCTAACACTGCAATGAAATCTCTTCCCTTAAGTCACTTACCTGTGTCTGCTTTGTTGAAATTAATGATTTTGGAAAGTCATTAGTCATCATATCTATTTATAATTGTCTATGTCTCTTTATAACATCCCTGTCTATTACACACACATACACACAAATATGCCATCTGGGATTAGACTTGAGGAAGAAGTTTTAGCAACAAACATGATTAAGAAGGGCAGAAGACTGGATGATGGCTTCTCAGTCTCTTTCTAAAGAATACTTCCTGCAACCTATTGCTACTGACCATACTAACACAGAACTCTGAGGTTTGGGGAATTGTTGTTCTAAAGGCAGCCAGACATTTTGTTCTGTTGAGTGCATACTTTACATCTAGGCTAGTAGTTTTGCTCATCTAATTTTACATGCAGTGTTCTCTGTAAAAGCAAAACTGGTTCTAGAGGAGGGATCTGAGGTTTTATAGGCACACATTTTCATTGCTAAGTACCCATATGGTACCTATTTCTATGATGGGTTCTTGCTGTGGAGGATTTCCTGGTAGAGAATAAACAATCAATGTCCATATGGCAAAAGAAAGAGTTCCATTAGGGAGTTTAAGGAAGGAAGTGTTCTGGAAGTGAGTGTGTGGTAAGAAATATATACAAGATACAGAAAGGTCAGAGAGCAAGCCACAGATGAGGCACTCGAGAAGGCCTGTGAGGAAAAATAAACATGAAATAAGTAAGGAAAGAAGAGAAGGCATGGTGTAAGTTCTGGTGTCCAAAATTTGGCAAGGTTAGTACAGGAAATGACACTATTTATGTTTCAGAAAAATGTAACAGCAACTCTCAGGAGATGGTGCAGTCAGTAACACACTTGTTTGGTAAGTGTTAAGACATGAGTTCAATCTTCAGAATCAATGTAAAAAAGAAGGAAAGAAAGAAAGAAAGAAAGAAAGAAAGAAAGAAAGAAAGAAAGAAAGAAAGAAAGAAAGAAGGAAGGAAGGAAGGATAGAAGGAAGGAAGGAAGGAAGGTAGGTAGGTAGGTAGGAAGGAAGAAAAGCAAGGAAGGAAGGAAGGAAGGAAGAAAGGAAGGAAGGAAGACAGGAAGGAAGAAAGAAAGGAAGGAAGGAAGAAAAGAAGAAAAAGGAAGAAAGAAGGGAAGAAAGAAAGGAAGGAAGAAAGCAAGCCAGATATGCTCATAATCTTAGCACCAGGAAGATAGAGTAAAGTAGATTCATATCTCTGTGTAGCTTCTCTATCAGAATCCAGAACAGGTTTAAAGGGACACTCAGTCTCAGAAAAGAGGGTGAATACTGGAGACACAGGAGGTTGACTTTATACCTCTACATATATATGTATACACAGGCACACACGCACACACACACACACACACACACACACACACACACACACACATGTGTTTATAAGCACAAGCATACAAGGTTGAAAATGCATGTACAAATATATACAAAGCAAAAGTGCAACAATAGCCAAGTCTGTCCATTAGCACCTGCTAATGTCCTGAGTACAATTTAGATAATGATGGGCAGGGAAGAAGCATTATTGGTCCCATGCAAGAGATAGATTCAGTAAGCAGCAATTTTAGCGTTGGTAATGAACCAATTTTCCTGACATAATAGCGAACCGTTTGAACAGTTGCCCCATGGCCACTGAATACAAATGTTAGCATATATCTAGTAACATGGATTTGCTAAGTTTCTCTCTGTGTTTTTGGAAGGATAAGTAAGCTGGCTGAGAGAAGCAGACTCGACTGGAATGATCCCTGGTAATATTCTTTTGCAAAATGACAAGATCAAGGACAGTAGCTTTGGATAATTTTAAAAACAAATTTAGATATAAAGCAGAGGTTGGTAAAAGACAGCATTTCATTGCTAGTCCCTTGAACTTGACAACTTCATTTTCAAAGTGATCCCAGGTACTCTAGAATCCAATAAGGTAATAGACAATGAAAGCTGAAAGATAGCTCCAACATAGTCAATGGTTTAGTTACAGAGTTGTCACATAATGACTACAAATCAAGTCAGTTTAGTCTCCTGCTCAGTTTTCTTTCTATCACTGCTGCTTCAAAGTGACAATGATATTCATTTCTGTAACAATGACAGTGATGGGGGCAGAAGAGGGAGAGGGAAAGAGGGAAGGGAGCTGTCTGGTCTTTCACTCACATCTGCGACTCTTGAATGAATCCCAGACACCTAGTGTCTACAAGCAAGGTGATCTATATCATTAAAGAGAAAATTTACCAACCCAAATACGTACACACCAATTGTGTAACTATTCACTTCGATGGTAACTCTTGATGGACGCAGAAAGGAACCAGGACATTTTAAGAAGCCACTTAGTATTCTGATATATAGGTGTCAATGTGTTAAAGATTATGTGGAGAACAAGGTTTCCGAAGAAAGATGTCATACTTCCACCTGAGATAGAGGTTCTTCTGTCTCACAGTCACCTCATAGGTTCCGTCACAGAATCACCATACAATCAATCAAGAACACGTTTCCTATCAATGAGAACCCTAGACTTTCTGTGTTCTTCAGCACAGCCTTTTTGCTTCCTTGTTCTGACCTTGTTACTTTTTTTCTTGCTGACTTCTCTGGTTACAAGTACCTACCATGTATAAGAGAGTGTTAATTGAACAAGCTGTAAGAATGCATATGAAGTTGGCCAGGCGACCGGGCAAACAAGTACCTTTATAATTCAATGCATGTCTCTAGAAGATGCGCCCAGTGCACTCCCCAGACCCGACTCTTTCTGTCTTGCCAAAACAAACAAGACAAAGATTTCTCATTGGCCTTCACAATGAGCCTAATGGAAAAATGTAAGATTTAGAATCATAAACTTGCTTACACTATTTCTCCACTTAACAATAGGAAATTTACTATCCAGCTGTGGCCAGCATTCATTTCCATGAATGAAAAAGAAATTTATGAATGTGCACAACTGGGAGATTTACATTTAGATGTTTGGGTTGGGAGTGGGTAAGTATTGCCAAAGATTCTTTTTTTTTTTAAAGAAAATATAAACAACAACTCCTCATACAAGGTTCCAAGAGTAAGCTGAGGAACAATTCTGAAAGGGTTGGCCTTATCTGGTATCAATGGGCAAGGAGGCCCTTGGTCCTGTGGAGGCTTAATGCCCCAGTATATGGGAAGGGTAAGAGGTGGGAGTGGGTATGTGGATGGCTGAGTATGTCATAGAAGCAGAATGAAGGGGAAATGGGATAACAGGTTTGTGAAGGGAAAGCAGAGAAGGGGAATAATATTTGAAATGTAAATAAATAAAATAACCAATAAAAATAGGCTTATTTGGCTCACCTACAGAACAGTGCAAGTGACCTTATAGCAACCATACTAGTGGTCTGCTAAACTCAGAATAGCGTATAAATTCACCTACAGAACAGTGCAAGTGACCTTATAGCAACCATACTAGTGGTCTGCTAAACTCAGAATAGCGTATAAATTCACCTACAGAACAGTGCAAGTGACCTTATAGCAACCATACTAGTGGTCTGCTAAACTCAGAATAGCGTATAAATTCCTCATAGCCACATGGATGAATACTTTCCATTCACCTTTTCCAGCCTGGATAATTTTAACTTCTCCCTGAACAGACATGCGATTAGGGCAGAGTTGCATACAATTGATTGGGACTCCTAACAAACTCCACACTTAGGAATGGGTGCCAAGTTCCTCCCCGCCACTCCATTTGGGAGGGAATGCAACAGTCTACATGCTCAGCTGTAATTCTTTGTAACAAAGAGCACAGACAAACTCTTGGAGATGGTAGCAATTTTGCTAAGTTTCCTGTGGTGACTTCTTTCATTACCTTCTGGTAATGTTAATCTATCCACCTGCACATGAACTCTTAAGTCAAGAGAATACAGCATTTTGATTTTACTAGGTGTTTTTTCCCCATAGAATATCTAACAATGAGACTAGAGAATGTCTCAACTTGATATCATTTACATTCACACAAAATTTCATAATTGTTTTTATCTGAATCCACAATAATAATAACTGCAAGTATGAATAATGGGAATCCTATTTGGATATCCTAAGCTTCCCAGGAATATAAAGTTTTTTTTTAAACAGTAAATGATGGCTGGAGACAAAATTTTTTTTCCTCAATTCTTCTTTAAGCCATCCTCTTTCTAATTTGTGAAACCCTGAAACATACCATACTACATGGCAAGAGGGCCTTTGTAAATGGAGTGGAGTAACAGACCTTAAAATTAGAGATACAAATCTCAGATTCCCAGTTCAATCACATAGACATCACAGACTGCAAGTGTGAGATGGTAGACAAGTTAAAGTGATGTGCCCAAAGCTGTTGGCAAGATGGCTCTTTGGATAAGGGTGTAATGATTTTGCAGAGGACCCAAGTTCAGTTCCCAGTCCCTATATCAGATAGTTAACAACCACCGAGAACTCAGTATCTGGGATTTTAATGCCCTCTTTTGGCCCCCATGAACATGGGACATGCATGCATAGCCACATGGAAAATAAACTCACACATACACTTCAATTCTAAAAGAAAGAAAAAATAAAGAGAAGCAGAATGATTACATGAACTTTAACTTTCATACTGGCTTGGAGGATAGAGTCATAATTCAAGGGGTCAGTGCTGTTTTTAGCATACAGACATAGCTTCCAGTAGACTCAAGGACACCAGAGCCAGAACTATAAGGAAATGAATTATTTCAGTCACGGGAAGAATCATGACAGATTCTCCTGAGAGTTTCAAGGAAGGTATGATATCTGGTGACATAACACAGCGTAGTGAGAATGTTGGTGGGTTATTGAAGTCTAAAAATTCAAGGTAATGAATTTGTGGTATTTTAAAGTTAGTTTATCTTCATCTTATGTGTAGGAATATTTTGTCTACATGTATATACCTGCACCATAGGCTTGTCTGGTGCCACAAATAGCAAAGATGGAAGATCTATTGGAAATGCATATTTGGAGAGTATGAACTAATGTGTGGAGTCACAGTAAAATAAACCTAAGTTCACTGCCAGAGCAGCAAGTGATCTTAAGTAGGGAGCCATTTCATGAGCTCCAGAATCTGTGGCATTTTAAATCATCAGGGGTGTGTCACTTAAACTATTTTGTTTGTTTTAAATTACAGGCAAACTAAGCCCATAATAGAGATATAAACTTACATTTTGTAAGTTATTCTTATCATGGGAGCTAGTCTTAACTCATTTACAAAGTGGTCATCTTAGCAATTTAGATTATTTAAAAAACATAAGTGAGTAAGTAGGGTCAGGCAGTGTGTCCAAGGTCCTCATTTTTATAGATAAGCAGTAAAGAATTCAGGAGTATCAGGCATGCATACTTATTTCTTCAATATAGAGGATGTCTAGACCTGTTTTCTGCACACAAGCCCAGGAGTAGATACTGTTAACAGTCTGATGATCTGTGCTATCTCTAGGGCCAGGCCATACCCAAATCACCCAGGTTATTGTATTTATCCAAATTTTTTTTTAACTAGACCTTTATCTTAAGCATTGCTTCTCAGTCAATACAACACAAATCTTATGGCTAGTTCTATATCAACATAAGCTAGAACTACCTGAAAAAAGGGAACCTGAATTGGAAGAAAAAAAATGTCTCCATAAGATCCAGAGGTAAGGTACTTCTTAATAGTGATTTATGGGGAGGACCCAGTTCATGGGGGTGTGCCATCCTTGAACAGGCTGAGAAAATTACAGGAGCAAGCCAGTAAGCACTACTCCATGGCCTCTGCATCAGTTTCTAACCTCCAGTTTCCTCTTCCTGTGTGAGTTCCTGTCCTGATTTCCTTCAATGATAGACTGTAAGAGCATGGAAATAAAAATAGTATAAACTTATACTCACAACTTTATTTTGGACCCTAAGACATTAATTTCAGGAGAGTGTGTGTGTGTCAAATGTACTTTACAGCCTAGTGACTTCTGTGCTATCCACATTACTGAGACTATACACTAGCTTCTCGAGCCTTCAAAACGCATCTTCATGGTAGAGAATATATAAACTTTGCAAAATAATTTGATATAGTCAAGTCTTAAGCTTTCTTGTACACTTAGAATTGAAAAAAGTTACCAGAAAACATTTTTTAATATTGCACTATACTTAAGTATGTCTATCTAAACTTCTTAGTATCAGACTCTAGTAGCATAAACCAGTACCAGCTAACAAACTTGTGCTGAACTAGATTAAGATGTGTGTTCTGATAGGAGGTTCTGGGTCATTGTGGAAATAATTGAAATGATACCAAGACTCTGGTTACAGTGTTGTGTCCCTCTTTGCTTCCTGCACATGTTGAGGTGAGTAGCTGATTCTATCCTCTACTTCATCACAGGCTCCCAAAGAATAAGCTCCGAGGCTTATATAAAAACCCCCATACTATGTGCCATGTAAATCTTTCATTTCATCAGCTGGTTAGCTGAGCTATTGCCTACAGTGTTGAACATCTTACTACTATATTAGGTTAGATATAATTTTAGTTAAGCTCTTAGTCTTAAAGGCTGGGACTCAAATGAGTCTTTTGTAGTATACCATTTTTAAGTCATCTGCTAATTACTGGCAACACTTCAGATGTAACTCCAACATTTTAATATAGACATAACAAGATCACTCTAGAAGTTTTTGGTTTGCTAGAAGCAAAGGAGTTAGAGGGAGGGCACATAAATTTACATTATTACATTTCACAGTTTTGGATTGGCAATAATGAGGATCAGTTCTTGATAGAATAGCTGGACTCTCTAAACCCATCCTTTTTGTTTCCTTTCTCCTACATACACCTTGCCTGAGACTAATGTAAATAGGAATGAAATGCAAAAACTTCCCTGCAAAGCCCAGAGTATATTAATAAATATGAAGTGATTTGCTTGAATGCCTACCATGCAAACAAGAATTTATGGGGGTTCACGTTTCTGTAATGCACATGTTTGTGGAGCCATATTTATAATTATTATAAATACTATTAATCTTCCAGACGCACACAGAAAGAGCCAAACTATACACCACTGATTTCATGAAGAAATGCTGACAAACCAAGAAAAAAAGCTGTCATTTTCATTTCCAACATGTTTTGTAACTGGTGCAAAGATGCTTCCAAACAAGGCTACTGTCTCCATGAAGGTATCTTTCTCTTATGGACAGCAGTTATTGACCTTCTGTAAAAAGTATTATCACCCACTTAGGGGTGTTTTAGGTCATTAACTCTATTGATATATTATTGTTGATTTTCTGGATACCAGTTTATCAAGACTACAAATAAAATGTGAAACATACGCTCACATCAAGTTAGTAGCAGTAAGCCAGCCTGTACTCGCAGTCCAGTTTGTGTGAGTGAAATTACATGATTGTGAGAATAATCGGGGCTCTGTGGATGGAAGAAGGGTCAGCTGGGTGACAGGATGGAGGGCATGATCTTGTCCATGATAGTAAGAGAACACAAACCTATGTAAAGTGAGAAGCCATGATTTAAACCTAGCCAGCTCTTGCTAGGCAGAAATAAGTCATATATTGCCAAAAGTGACCCTTCAGAGAGCACAAAAATGTTTAAACATTCCTGCTATATTCAGCTTGAGATTGCTCATCTGTGGTAGGCTGACAAATGCAGAGCTGTTGACACTGGGGTGTGTCTTTTGTACCATTTCAGAGCAGACATGCTGAGAAATGAAAGTAGTTGTTGCCACCCTGGTGGTGAGCTAACAGCCATCCTTTCAGAGCATGCCCCTTTGTGAAGCTACAAAGAGCTTACAACTGGACACAGAAATAATTACACACCAGATACCCGTAGCCTCAAATCTTTCTAACTTCATTTGTCCTCCAAACAGCAGGAAAGAGGAGATTGCAACGCAGGAGATGTGATTGTGCTCCATCCTTTTTTATTTAGTGCACTGTACTGAAAACACAAGTATCCAATGACTCCTGTGCTTGACTTGATGCCTCAAGAGCAGTAATCCCACCTCATGTTCGCTGAAAGCCACCAGCACAGTTCCAGAAGTACAGATCAATAAGAGAAAAACCCAATTAATTATTTTTCCACTTGTTTCTTTTCATTCTGCCATATCGTCTTAAGAGCAATTTCATCTATGTGATCTGAAGAAGCATAGAGAGCTCTTAAAGGAGACTTTGGAACCAAGATGGTAAATCAAGTCGCTTTTCTTATGAGTCATGGTCTAACTTTGTAGCAATATCTTGTGGCAGAATCTTCCCCTAATCAATAAAGCTTTCAGGGGACCAATCACTGGGCAAGAAACAGGTGGACTCTGTGTTGGAGAGAGGATGAGGCTAGGTAGGAGAAAGATGCTTCCTTTGGACTGGAGAGAAGATGGAGAGAAAATATATGTAGTAGAGGACTCCTGGTTCAGTTGACAGATCTGTTACAGAAGGATTTATAATTTAGAATCGCTTAAATTAGGACACTAGTTGCTGCACCCGTGATTGAGTTTACTTGTTTATTCTCAACTAAGGTTCCTTGGTATTTTCCTTCATGTGGCAACTTAATTGGGTTTCAAAAGGAAAGATATGGTGGCTAAAGTGTGGGTTTGCAAGAAGTGCTTGCTCCCCAACTAGCTTTGGGAATTTGAAAGCATGGGGCTGGCTCCAGGGCTGAAAACAGGCTCGTCTGTTGACTGGTAGTTGCCGGCTGTAGCGTGGGATTCATATATATATATATGTGTGTGTGTGTGTGTGTGTGTGTGTGTATGTATGTATATACACACACACACACACACACACACACACATATATATATATATTAATTTATGCAGCAATATCTGATACGAATCTCTCTATGTAGACCTCTCTGACCTCTAACTCAACACAGATATGTCTATTTCTGTCTTCCAAGTACTTGGATTAAAGGTGTGTACAATCTGAACAGCTCTAGATCAAGTTCCAAAATCCTTTAACTGAGTAATGCTAAATTCCCAACTAGAGTTGAATTCTGCATTTCAATTGGCATTGAGATGCTGTTAAAATGTTTTGTATAAAATAATCATTTTTTTCATCTCATTCATTTAATGTTTAATTAGATATTTCTATATGCTAAGAATTTGGCTAAATGCTAAGTCACAAGGAAAAGTAATTAGTTAATACTAGGCATTAAACTGTTAAAGAATTACAGGTCATGTGCAGAACTAACTGCTCCATGGTCATAGTCTCTGCTGCTACAGTGGCTAAGGAGTGCAGAATATTTGCTACATCTCATGTATGTAACATGTATTTAACTCAGTGACTCTGTCCAACAACTATGTCTTTAATTCTTATTGAAAGCTACTAACAGCTATCAGAAAAAAATGACCTTATGAAATTCTTAAGAAAATGGATGCATCTAGAGAATATCATCCTGAGTGAGATAAACCAGTCACAAAAGAACAGACATAATATGCAGTCACTGATAATTAGATACTAACCCCAGAAAGCTCTGAACACCCCAGAAACAAGTCACAGACTGTGTGAAGTTCAAGAAAAAAAAAAAAGAAAATACCATTATGTTTACTCCTTACACACCAAGAAAACTTTGACTAGTTTTCTAGTTACATCCTGTTTTACATGTACTTTATGCTCATTGTAACTAGTAAGATCTTAATGCACACTATCAAACCTTATTTTTTAAAAAAGCCAAGCAATGACAAAAATGTATTCGTATACTTTTATGCAAAAATACTTAAAATTTGCACATTTATCTTTGTTTTTTTAAATCAAGTTCTTCAATAAAAAAAAGGAAAGAAAGCTAATAACAGTAGAACTGAGACTTATATCCACCCAGAGGTTCACCTTCTGTAGTTTGGCACGCTCTTCTGAATTGTAGCATTCCCTCCAAATTGATATATTACCTACTTTAGGGAAGAGGAAGCACATGAACCTCAGGTGGTAAACAAAATGTCCTCAAATATCTCATGTGCAAGAAAATAAAAATTTGGAAGATTCTGGACAAATTGGACATTGATAGACTGTTGAAGTTGGTCTGACCTAGACTCCCCTTCTGGGCTAAGTAGACCTGTATGTTATGTCTTCCCAAAAAAGCCTGTTAAACAAACCCTTCACAGGCTGTAGAGTTAACTTCAAGTTAAGAGAAAAGAGCTATTAATGATGTCTACTGATAAGCTGAATTCATTATGTAAATCTTTAATCTGAAGCTGAAGACATGCTAGAATTTATTTTATTTTATTTTATCGTTTTATGTCTATGTCCATCCCAGTGTCATGGCTATGGATTTGATAAGAAGGCAATAGATCCTCTGGAGCTGAGTTGTCGATCGCCTGACCTGAGTGTTAGGAGCTGAGCTTTGGTCTTGTGCAAGTGAGCAGATGCTCCTAATTGCTCAAATGTCTTTCCATCTGGAAGTCTGTATTTTGACAGCTCACAAATTGTTCCTTCTGACAACATAGGTATAGGTATAGTTATTCCTCTATGTTATTGAGTTACATTAAAAATGAAGGGCAATTAGTCTTTTTAATAAACATTTTAAATTTGCAATGATCAAATAATTGACTGATTAGTAGATTTACAGGTGGAAAGAAGTATTGATTCTGAGATGCCCAATTATATTCAGTGGTAATTTTGGAAATCAGCTCTTCATGGGTCTTCAAATGTCTGGACAATTGAAATTCTAATTGTGTGAAAGATTCAGTATTTAACAAAATTAAAGTTTTAGAGATTAACTTTTAATTAGTGCCATGAAAATTTCTGCCCAATAAAAGGAGGTTGATTTTTCTTTTTCTTTTCTACTCAGGATAACAATACCCAGACCCATTTTCCACTTTTCTTTACTGATGCTTATGGGCCCCAAAGCCTAAGACATATGCATAAGCATTCTACCATTAAGCTACACCTAGCTCATTAATTTAAAATTTGCTTAATTAGATAATTAATTAATCTAATGTGTGTTTGTGACCTATGTCAAAGAAAATGCACATGGAGGTTGGAGGACAACTCAGGACATGGTTCTCTCCTATCCTGTTGTGGGGTCTAGTAATTAAACACATGTAATCAGATCTTCCAACTCCCTCACTACCGCCAACACCTGGTGGAAGAAGGTAGCTTTACTAGGTACTCCTTTAAGTTTTCTACTCATTTATTAATATCACAAATGTTGCCCCTCCTGTTTCCCCTTGCAGAGTTCCTCCTGTCACCCCTCCCCTTTTCCCCTGAGAGGTATCCTCCTGCCTTCTCATTTTCTCCCACGCTGGTGCATAAGTCTGCAGGATTAGGCACATCCTCTCCTACTGAGAACAGAAAGATCTGCCATTTGCTACCTATGTGCCAGGGTCTCAGACCAGCCACTGTATTCTCTTTGGTTGGTGGCTTAGTCTCTGGGAACTCCCAGGGGTCCAGGTTAGTTGACATTGTTTGTCTTCCTGTGGATTTTCCTTCTCATTGAAGGCCTACAATCATTTCCCTAATTCTTCCACAGGGGTCCCTGACTTCTAAACCATGTTTGTTCATGGTACCTGCATAGATCTCAGTCAGCTGCTGAGTAGAGCTTCACAGAAGGCTACTATGCTAGGCTCCTGTCTGCAAGAACAACATAACACCATTAATAGAGGGATTTGTGCCTTCCCATGGGATGGGTTTCAAAATTGGCTGACTGGTTGGCCATTTCTTCAATCTCTGCATTTCTTTTAAACAGGACCAACTTTATACATCAAGAGTGTTGTAGGTGAGTTAGTGTCCACATCTCTCAAATGGGGGTTATGTTTTGACTACTAGGACTAGTCTTTTCTGGTTCCATATCCCAAATGTTGGGCATTTCTGCTAAGGTCAACTACATCAACTCCTGGGAGCCTCCTTCATCCTGGGTCTCTGAGATTTCCTAGGGAATCTCTCCATCCCCGAACCTGACTACTGTAGTTCAGTGTGGCCTTGGATTCCTGACATCCAACTTTTTACTCGCAAGTACTTGGGCTACAGGTGTTTCTCATGCTCTGATTCTTCTTTCTTTGTTAATTACAATGGTTGGTACAGTTGTAAATGAACTCTCTCTTATTTGAATTCTTCAAATGTAATGATAACAGAAGAGAGAAGCTTTAAAGAAGAGTTTGCTGAGGATTATGCAGAATGACAAAAGTCTAGTTTTTCTTTGTAAGTTTTGCCTCCCTGGTAAATATATACCATGGGTTCAAATGCAGGGTTCCACAGAAATACCATGATGATTTCTGTCATAGTTAAGTTCCCCATTGCTATGAACAACCACCATGATAAAGGCAATTATTATAAGACCAACATTTAATTGGGGCCAGTTTACAAGTATAGTTCATTATCATCAAGGTGGGAGCATGGCAGCATCTGGGCAAGTATGGTACAGGAGTTCTACATCTTCAGCTGTGAGTTCTACATCTTCATGTGAATATTGCTAAAAGAAGACTGGTTTTCAGGCAGATAGGACAAGGGTCTTAAAGTCCATGCCCACAGTGAAAAACCTACTCCAACAAGGCCACATCTACTCCAATAAGGCCACAACTACTAATAGCACCACTCCCTGGGCCAAGCATATATAAAGAATCACAACTACTCAGACAGGTCAGTATTTACACAGTGTTTTTTCTGTAGACAGCTTGTCTCAGTGTCCTTCAATATCACTATGGTTACCCTGTTTAACTTACGCTGAATCTGTTGCTATACCTAAATTTACAAACCACTGATAAAGAAACAGAAGGTAAGGGAGGAGAATTGGGTACAAAAAAATCCTTTCTTCCCTCTCAATAGATTTACATTCCAATTAACAATATTATAATGCTTGGCATATTATCACACATAAAACATCACCCCCACCTGTAATCAATTCTTGGAGTTTTGAATATCCAAGTATTAAGTGTAAGGTCAAAAGAAAGAAAGTAATAGAGCTGAAAAATCCCAATGATACTTAGTATCTCCCCAAGTTACTCCTCTGTAGCAAAGAAGAGGGCACCTTATGATAATTGAAACTATTTATACAAGGCTCAGCAAGATCCCATTGACTTCTTCTCTATGTCAATAAATCCTTCTAGTAATAGTACATTAAGACTAGCACTAAAGTCAGCTAGAGAAATGGCTGCTGGTTAAGAAAGTGCATAGCTTTCCAAAAGACCCCAGTTTGATTTCATTATAATTTGTGTCTCAAGTTCTAGGGGATATGACCCTTTATTCTTCCCTCTGTGGTGCACATACTCACACTCATGCACAAAACCATGATAATGAATATTAAGAAAATAAAGAAACTTTGATGTTTTGTTATTTGAATTTCATCTACTTGCATGATTAACAGTTTGGAAATGTCTGAATTTTGTACTTATTCCAGATAAGGTAATGATAATACTGTTAAAAAGCAAAAAAGTTATTTTTTAAAAAGGAAAGAACAATATGTTCCAGAATGGGGTTGGCAAATAATTTTTATATTATATTATATATATATATATATATATATATATATATATATATATATATATATAAGCAAAAGGCAATCACTTATGTTTCTATAACAAATAGTCTACACATTGCTTTAGCCACAGGTATAGAAAAGGTTTAAGTATGCTCATTTCATTTCTTCCTTCTTGATACAGGTTTCAATTCTGAGACAGCACTTTGTTAAGAATGTTTTGTTTCATTTCGTTAAAGAAAAACATGATCATTTAAGACACTGATCAATTAATACATTTTTATAGCTTACCTTAAACTCATAACTATGTGTCATCCCAAAATGTGTTGTGTATATTATAAACCACTCATTGAATTCCTGCTCTCAGAACCAGCTCTGCTTTTTCCACCATCCTCATGGGCTTTCATTGCCCAAACCAGTCCCTTTCCTTATTCCCCTTGTACTTATTTTATGGAATCTCTTGACAGCACAATAGAAACACAAGCAATTGAGTCAAGTTTATTCCTATAGGAATTTACCAATGGCCAAGTAAATGATTTCTTTGTCTCTAATTCGCTTTTGCAGAATTTTGTAGTTGTTGTTCATGCAGAAATATTCTATCTTCATAGCATATAGTTATCTCTTATCGAGCTACAGTCTCAGAGCTACAACACTGGTGGGGAGGGCACATGAGATGCTCTGTAATATATGGCACACCAGTAGGCACCCATATTCAGGAAAATCACATTCTGAAAAGCTGGGCAGCCTGCTCTGCAGTACTGGGATGTTGAAAAACTGAAAACACCATTGGCTCAGAAACTAATTTGCAATTACTGACCTCAGAGGAAGCACTCCTAAAAATTTCATTTGCTAGAACAGTTGTGGCCGGGGACTGGAAGAGCACCCTTGGGTTTTTGTCAATGAGAAGTAGAACCATTACTTGAAAAGCTTTTTTTTTTGTTCCACTAAAAAGAAGAAAGTGAACAGATCATAGTCCTTGCTCAAGTTCCACACTAGCAGTTTAAAAGGCAAAGAAAAGGCCTGATTCACAGTAGTCATTACAAAAAGGACAATGAGGACAAATTATGTTAGGCAGGAGACTTGTTATAGGACGGAATTACTGGGCCCATGGCTCTAAATTTCCAGGTGTGCAGGGTGCTGTTCCTTGTGTGTACTAGAATTCCTCTTTATTTTTACCACCTTCTTCAAGTGATTAAATTTACATCAATAGTGAAAAGTTTCAACAAGGTGGCATTCTTTTCAGACAACATAACTCAACGGGCATGTCATTTACCATTGGTTATTCTTGTCAGAATATCCCTGTGTGTGCCTTGGTTACCCACTGTTATACTTCTCATGCAATGCAAGAGTAAACTAAGACATACATGTGAGATGTGAGTTTTCCGACCTTCTCACCTTAATACACTACTCCTAGTGTTATAAAGTGTAATAAAGAAACACCCTTCTAATGCCAGGCCAGAGATCTCAAATCTTCCTCCCAGAACCTTATAAAAATCTGAAGAATGTGGTTGATTTAACTTTTCAGGCATACTGGATATACTATTTTAAACTTTCTTCTGTATGAAGTAGTAGAGAATAATGGTATCATTTTCAATATAATACTGAAGGCCTGGGAGAGTATTTCTTTTCTTTGTTTCTGTCCTAATGTATTTTTAAAGCCACTTATACTTTGGAAACTGACAATTTTGTGGGTGTACCTCCATACCCTTCTTCCTGTTCATCTTTTTCATACAGATCTAGGAAGCCCTACATATTTAAAAAATTCTAAATAATTGTTATTCCTTATTTCACCTCTCCTACTCTGGCATGCTTTCTCTTCTAAAGATTGCCAGGAATCACACACCTTGTTAAGAAATACAGATCTACCACTCAGTTAGCTTCCTTTTCATGGTCAAATAGAATTCTCAGGCAGGAAATCTCAAAGGACAAGCAGCGCACACTAGGGATATCTTGGAAAGGGAAACATTTGGTTCTGCATAAGCTTTTGATCTAATAAATCAAACTCAAGGGATGGGCCCTACTTCTAGAATTATGAACCTCCAGATAGTTATGATGAGCAGTGAAGTTTGAGAGTGGTTTGAACGTGGTTTAGGAATGCCCACGCCTATTCTGTTCAGAGAACAGAAAAAGATTAATGTTTGATCTTCATTCCTTTCCAATTTAATATCTCTCCAACAAAGAAAAGTACATGCATTGCAGCAAATGTGTGTGTGTGTGTGTGTGTGTGTGTGTGTGTCTATGTCTTTCTGCATGTCTGTGTGTTTGTATGCACATGTGCACAAATGTGTTGCATGTTTGACAAGGCAAAAGGTCACATTCTAGCATTGTTCTTTTGGAGATGTCTTCCTTGCTCTTTGAGACAGGGTCACTTTCTGGAACCTGGGGTTCAACAAATATGCTAGGCTATCTGGACACTGAATCATAGTGATGCTCCTGTCTCTGCTTTTTCAGCATTGAGATGACAAATGTCTGCCTCCACATTTATTACATATTTTTAAATGTGTGTGCTGGGAATTAAACTAAGGACCTTGTGTTTGTACAGCTAGGACTTTATCCATTAATCTAACTTCCAGGCCTCTCCAAGTAATTTTTATTTTTAAGACATTAAAATATATCTTAAAATCCTTTAATTTAGTTTATATATATGTATATAAATATATATAAATATGTATATGTATATATATATATATATATATATATATATATATATATACTTTTCTTAATTTACCTTTTAATGGATTTTAAACTATCTCAGAGATAAAAGTAGGCAGTTTTCCCATGGTGTACAAGGAACAGCATTATTAGGTCTGCTTGGTAGTCTGATACCTTTATGACTTCTGCTTAACAGTGTCATGGCTACACTATTTATTACTCAAATTACTCACATTGGTGGATTTTAATCCCTAAAGTCCCTCACTTCCCATTTCCAGCATCCTTTCTCCTACTATCTCTCAATCATGCTTTGGAATTTTTGCATGCATGTTTCTTTAATTGTGTACCTTATAGCTGCATGCTATATGGTCAGTTATGTAAGATGTGGGATTGCCTTTTTTTATAATCTCCATTCTGTATCTACCCATTTCCTATCATAGTATTTATCATAGGAAGGGTGTATAAGTAACAAAAAGTAACAATTTGCCACATGGCCAGTTGTTCACAATTCTGTTGAGGGATCAGTTCTAATAAAACCAAGAACCAACCAAACCAAACCAAACCAAACCAAACCAAACCAAACCAAACCAAACCAAACCAAACCAAACCAAACAAATAAACAAAAAGCCAAGCATGCTTAGGGATTCCCACATCATTATTTGTTGTTGAAATTAAAAGAGGATTGACACAAAACCTGTCACTGGACTAGAAGGAAGGATAGGCAGAGACAAAGTTTTAGAAGGAGGAGACTGAGAAGCAAAAAGAGAAAGGTAAGATGGAGGAAGGAGATGATGGCCTTCCATGTGTCTCTAAGTAGCTATAGGTTGTAATGAATATTTTAGAAGGGATAGATTTCTGTAGGACAATTTGTCTTCTCTAGGTAGGCAAATTTTATTATATTATTTTCTTTATGGTGTGGATGTTTTGTGGAGTGTAAAATTTACTGAGAATAGCTGAGCTAAATCCATTTTTAAGTTACAAGTTTCTGGAGTTTTGAATTTGTCAGGCTAGTTGGAGTCTGGGTATAGTTTATGCGTGGCCTTCTGCCTAAAGAGAGATTCCAGAGGGGAGAGGTCACCACTGAGATGAATTAATGTATGTTCTATATGGCCTGCTGATGCTAGAGCTAATGCCAGAGAACAGTGTGTCGATGTGCCACACTGGGGTGTCTGACTGAGCATGGCTCTGTGGCTGTGTGGCTCGCAGACCACCCAGGTCAGAAGTGCAGAGAAGAACGTGTGGGAACAGGTAGCTACCATTTTTAATATTTAACACAACAATCTTTTAACTGGTATGGAACAGATAAAAACTCTTATTACATGGAAAACTCACACCTGTGAGATACTTAACATAGGTGGTGATGCACGGATGCTGAAAAACACTGATGAAACTATTTAATCTGCTTTCCTAGGTGTGATATTAAATTCCTCAATAGGTCAACATGCTACAAGTCTTGACTCTACACCTTAAATCTCCGATGATTGCATTTGTACCACTGACACCAATGAAAAACTGGCCACACTGTTTTTATTTTGCTCTTAGAGTTGTTGTTGTTGTTGATGATGATAATGATGATGATGATGATTATCATCATCATTTTCATTATTATTTAGATCTCAGAGACAAAAATATGACTGCTGTAACCCAGACTAGACTCAAACTGGCTGCCATCTTGCCACAAATTTTCAAACTCTAGCATTATATACTTGATCCTAACTTTTGATCACTCAATCATGTATTTACCTTCTTGGAGTCTCTTTTATCTTTTCATTTTATTTTAGTTTATTGCTTTTGCATATAACTTTAGTGCGTCTTAAATTTGTCATAGTTTCAGCTGCTTTTTTTGCCATTTGTCCTTAGTCATACTTGGCGTGTGCTACCCGACTCCATTATTCGTAGATACCAGATCATAGCCATTTGGATAGTGTCCTTAATGAGGGAGAACATCTAAATGTAAGTAAATTGAACAGAGGTCAATGTGTGAGTTCTATAACCAGCCAGTAGTGCTCTCACCAATTCCTCTAGTCACAGCCTTTTTTCCTATTTTTAATTTTATTTATTTATTTATTTATTCGTTTATTTATTTCACTTGACAAAGCAGCTGAGCTGCCTTTTATTTTTCTTAAAGGATTGATAGTATGCATTGAAATCTTACTAGTTACAATGAGCATAAAGTACATGTAAATCAAAATGTAACATGGAAATAATCAAAGTTTTCTTGGTGTGTAAAAATTAAATATAATGATTTTTAAATAACAAAAAATGCCACGAGGCTATCTTCTTAGCTTTTGAGTTATTAATGATTTAAGGTCTAGGTGTACCCCACTCTGAGATGCTGTTATACACTTGTTTTTTTTTTTTTTTTTTTTTTTTTATTTTCTAAGAAGGACTGAGGCTACCATGCTTTGGCCTTTCTATTTTTGAGCTTCATATTGTCTATGAGTTGGTTCTTGTGTATTCAGAGCTTTCTGGGGCTAGAATTCAATTATCAGTGACTGAATATTATGTCTGTTCTTTTGTGACTGGCTTACCTCACTCTGGATGATATTCTCTAGATGCATCCATTTTCTTAGGAATTTCTTAAAGTCAGCTATTAGAAACAGTGACTTTATGAAATCCCTATTTTTTTATTTTCGTTATTTTGAAAAACTATCAAACAACTCCACAGATACTTCAATTCATCTCTCATCTTTTTCTCTGACAGTGAGTTTTCTAAACACTTCATCCTTGAGTCTGTATCTCTCTTCCTAGATGATCACACTTATGGTTCTCATGACTCCAAAAGAGGCCCACCTTGTGTGTGTCATCTTCTATTTAATTCTTCAGTATATTGCCTCCTTGGGGTACAGACTCAGGGACACCAAGGTCATAAATTTTCCCTTTTGATGAGATACAGAAAGGACTGAATCAGAGAATGAGTATGATGATCAACTTTTCTGAAAGCATGACTAGACTACAGGACATCCAAATGTTCAGTAAAATATGATTCTGTGGATACTTATAAAGATGTTCCTAGATAAATTCAATATTTAAGTCAGAGATCTAATAAATCAGGTGGTCCTGTGTATGAACTACCTTAACCCAAGTTTGCAAGTGTTTCACCCAACCCATTCAAGGACCAAAGTGGACATAATGGTGGATAAGAGGGAATGTTCTTTGTCTTTAACTGTAACACTGAAATGCTCATTTGAGGTCACATTCTATAGAAAGATGGAGATATGACACAAAATATTAGTTTCAGATTATAATTCATAAAATAATTTAATATTGCAATCATTTAATAAAACATTATTGTCAAATGAGAAAGTAAGAGTTTCCATTCATGAAGAATCTTTAAAATTGTTATTAGCTAACTTATTAAGAATTCAAGTCAGATTAAATGAAGGATTTCACAGAATTTAAGACTAGGGTACAAATTCAATGTCATCCCCTCAAGCTGGCTTAGCACATAAAGGCATTTGCTGTCAGTTTTGAAGACTTGAGTTTAAACTCAGAAACCCACATAGTGAAAGAAGAAAGCAGACTTCTGCAAACTGTCATCTGACCTCCACATGTCTGTATTCCCCCAACCACCTTAATAAATATATGTAAAAAGGAAAAACTCATTGCATACAATTCTGTCATTATTATTGTTATTACAGTATTATTGTTTGGAAGGTTATCTGCTCTTCATGAAGCCTGGATAAAAACTGCACAGTCACTTTTATATGTGCAGAAGCATATTAACAGGAAACACTCATCTAATTGAGCAAGGAGAGGATCAATCAGGACTTACATTGAGCTGTAGTTCATCTGTCCATTGTCCAATGAGACGATAACCAGGGTTGGTGGTGTTCGTTGTCTGGTATTGGAAAATGTCATAACGCCCTGGAGCATCCCCATTTTTGTTAAACATCACTGGGGTTCCAGCACTACCTGAAGAAGACAAAAAAAAAAAAAAAAAAAAAAAAAAAACGCAGAATTAAGCAATAGTAAGATGATTAATAATATCCTCTTCAGCTCATGGTAGGCCATGTCTACAGAGTGTGCATCATGATTAAAGAATGTAGAAAGATGACCAGTCTCTTCCTACTGATTGCTTTATGCCTGATCTTTGAGAAGCTTTACATTTTAAGATTTTCTTCTTCTATGTAACAAATAATCTATTTATTTTAAGAGACAAACTGTTTCTAATATCACTCTGCTTCTAATGGTGATTGCAATACTCATGATACCAATTGTTATTTTGGTTTCCACTTAAGACTACATTTTAGTCAATAAAAATGACTTCAAACATAGCAGTTTTTAAAATGATACATTAGAATAAGTAAACAAAATAATTTACTTAACGTGCATTTCTGCACTGAATGAATTTAAAATATTTCTTGTGTTTATTATTTCTAATTTATAGAAAGCTGATATAAAATGAAACAATTTCTCGAAGAAATAAGGATGTGGAAGACACATGATTAGACAAAAAAAAAAAAAAAAAACACAAATACTAAGGACAAACCCACAATAAGGATACAGAGATGCAAAGCAAATGTTTGAATTAATGTGGCATCATAGCTAGGACAAAGGAACATCTAATGCACACACCTCCCTATGGTTATCAATTGCAAATTTGGTCCTATCATTTCTGTTCTATTGTAGTTCTGCTTATGATGTGGCAGAGTTTAAAGCTATACACGAAGAAAAAATTTTGTATAATGTAAGTTGACCCAATGTCCTTATATCAGTCTACATAAAAGAGAGAAAGAGAGACAAGGGGAGCCAAAGACAATGGGGGGAGGGAGGGAGGAAGGGAGGGAGGGAGGGAGGGAGGGAGGGAGCGAGAGAGAAAGAGAGGGGGGGGAGGAGGAGGAGGAGGAGGAGGAGGAAAGGGAGAAGTGGTTGGAGACATGTATTACAAATAACATGAGGTCTAGAATCTAGGAGATTAAAGGGAATGAATTTCATTCAGTTGGCAGAAGGACTCAGACTTGCATTCACTAGTATTAATGTCCCAGAAAACCAGTGGTACTCTTTCATATTGCCAACCTGTAATGGCCTGCTGCAATGGCTAACCTGTTAGTAATTTTGAAATGCCTGGAAATAGAGAACCTAGGTTGAGAATTTTTCCCCTCCGTTGGATTTTATTGTGAGCATGCCCCAGGCATTTTCTTCATGAAAAATTAATGTAGGCATTATAATCTCTGGGCAGGTGTGCCTAGGCTGTATTTAAAAAAGTAGTTTAATGTGAACCAGAGAGCAGGCCAGTAAGTCGTATTTCTAAGTAATAGCCTCTACCTCAGTTTCTGCCTCTAGATTCCTGTCTTAGTCCCTTGTCCTGGAGCCCTTTGGGGATATTCTGTGGTCTATATGGTGAAATAAACATTTTCTCCTTCTAAGTTGTTTTTGGACATGGTCATTATTACAGCAACAGAAATCCAATGTTAGGCATATGTGTACTGTTTATGATATTATCTTTTAGTTGAATTTGAGGATTGGTGTCAGGTAGAAATCCAAAATACAACTGGCAGACACATAACACTCAACTTCCTCATTATAATTAGGAAGCTATTTAAGTTCAGTGAGGAAACCAAAACCATACATAGTAACCCCCCTTTTTTTTAATCTTTGAGGATAGATTTAAATTATCTCTAAGTCTAAGTAATTTTATAATGTTAGAAACTTATTTAATTTTACCCAATTGTCTGTAACTAAGGGTATGGTTCAATAGAGTTACAGGGTGTACTGAATATGACATCCCAACAGTATATGCACTCCTGCCCATGTCATTATGAAACAGTCATCCTACAGTAATGCTTTTTAAAATTAATTTTGTTCAGGGGTGTGCTTGAATGACCACATGCAACATTTGTACAGATGTATTTGGAAACCAGAAGAGGGGGTTTGGTCCCCTGGAACTGGAATCACAATCAGTTGAAAGCCACTAGATGTGGGTGCTGGAAACTAAAGTTGGTTTCCCTGCAAGAGCAGTAAGCGCTCTTAACTCCTGAGATATCTCCCCAGAATAATTTTGAATAGATTTTTTTATTTTATCAGTGATTATTTCCCTATATTTCACAACTAGAAATAACACGTAGCTCCCATTAGCCAGACTGAAGCTTTTTTTTTTTTCCAGTGCACTCAGCTGTTCTCCTGAGAACCAATTAGAAATTCCCCCATTTCCAGGATCTTCTTTTATTTCCCAAACAATAGTATAGAGCCAGCAGTGGGAATGGGCATTAGAATCTTTGGCCCTACAAATCTGAGTCAATGATCTGTGGCTAACGAAACCATTTTATTCCTCTGCTTCTATGTATTATCAAGATATAATCACCAGAGAGCATAAAAACACTTCAACACAACTCTTTTTAAAAATATTCTTTGAGGATATAATACGACCACAAAATTTTCCAGTCAGTTCCCTTCCCTTTTCTCTGTTCAGCTCTTCCATGTGACCAAAGTGTCTCTGTCTAAAATCCACAGGCCCTCCCCCACTTTCATTCACTGTTGTCACACAGCTTTATTAAACAGCAGCCACAAATGACAATTGACGTGACAGAGAATATTAGTGTCCTGCTTTTAGCAAATAATCCAGTTATATAAAGACAAGAGATGGAATTTGATGCTGCCTGTCTTTGGTGAGAAATGAGAACCCCATCACTGTGCAGCCAGACAATGCTCTTTATCCACCCAGTATTTTCTCTCATGCAGGTGCTCTGGTTCCTATTTTGTGTTACTCTGACTACCTCATCTTCTATTCTTTATATGGATGGAGCTTTTCTCACTTTCAGAGAGGAGAGAGAAATTATACCCAAGGTCTGGAGCTCCAAACAATCTCATGTTCATCAGCAAAATCTTCATTGGAACAGGACACACAGATAAGGTTATGTTATCTTTGTCTCTTCTCAAAATCATTGTGAGGGAAAATGATTCTTGTCATACCTTTTCTATTCCTATTAAAATCCACGTTAAAAATTTTAGCAGAGGACACGGGTACTTTATCTAAATGATGATTTCTAATAGTGTACTGTGTAGCTTTGGCCTTCTGAAACTGTTCTTTAATGAAATGGGCTTATTATTTCCAGAATTTTTTTCTCTCTCTTATACTTTCTTTGACAGTACCTATTCCAGAACTTATTAAGAAGGAAAATAGGACTCCGTTTAATGGAATCTGAGAACAGAAAACAATAAAACAAAAGTTCTGAGAAGAGAATAGAAGACATCAAAGAGGAGGTATTGCCTGCAGAGATGCTACAAGCTGTCAGGACCACAATGCAGAGATGCTAAGTTAGAACAAATGTGGTTATCAGGAGGGTGACCTATCTTCACGAGAACTTTGGGATGTTATAAATTTTATTTTATTTTTAAATCACTTGTATGTGTAAAAGGTAGGGAGCAAGAGGAGGGGGTTATTTGTGCAGTTGAGTGCGGGTTCCTTGGAGGCCAGTAGAGAGGATCAGTTGCTCTGGAGCTGTAGCTATTGGCAATTGTGAGCAACCCAACACTTGTGTTTGGAACTGAACTGGGGTCTTCTGAAAGAACAATATGGACTCTTACTCCCAAGGCATATCTCCAGCTCCCATAAGAATTTTATTAGGAAAGTAACAGACTTACAGCCATAGGCAACCCTGAGAAAGTATATTTTTCTCTTTCAACTTTATTTTTAAAAAAGAGAGATACATGTACAGATTTTTAAAGGCATTTTGGTATAATACTATATGAAGATATTTTTTCAGTACTTAATTCTTTTAGAAGTTTGATAGCATGCATTGAAATCTACTAGTTACCATAAGCATAAAGTACATGTAGTACAGAACATAACATGGAAACACTTAGAGTTTTCTTGTTGTATATAGATTAAAAATAATGATTTTTTGAATACCAAAAATTGCCACAAGGCTATATTCTTAGCTCTTGGATTATTAATGATTCATACTGTGGTACTAAGAGCATGATGTGTGTGTGCATGTGTGTGTGTGTGTGTGTGTGTGTGTGTGTGTGTGTGTGTGTGTGTATGAGAGAGAGAGAGAGGGAGAGAGAGAGAGAGAGAGAGAGAGAAGAGAGAGAGAGAGAGAGAGAGAGAGAGAGAGAGAGAGATCATCATAATAACAAGCATGAGAGACATCTCAAAGGGAGATTTTCATTCCAATATAGCAAAAGGAGTATCTTATTCTTACAGAATTTTCATATTTTTGTTAGATCTAAACCATGTGATCTAGCTTGGCTTACATTACCTGCCAGGAGTGTCAAAGCAAAAAAGCAAAGATAAAAATAATTATTTAAGGTTCTATTGACCTTGTATATAGTTACAAGGCATTGGTGTATGTGTGAAGTGCCTTAAGGACAATGAGAAAGTGCAGCACATTTTCTAATTGACTCTGTATATATAGAGAAATGCAGGACACACACACAGACACACACACACACACACACACACACACAGAGAGAGAGAGAGAGAGAGAGAGAGAGAGAGAGAGAGAGAGAGAGAGAGAGAGAGAGAGAGAGAGAGAGAGAGAGAGAGAGGCACTAGAGAGTCCATGATATAACAGGGGACAGGAAAAATAAGACAGTTCAGAAAATAGACAAGTCTGAAATCTGTGCTGGACCTTATTGTGTGACAGAACAGAGAAACTTTGAGAATTCTGGTGCTCAGATGACAACTATTTTTTTGCATCAAAGCGCATACCCCAAAGGTTTTCTCTTTTCAGTTTTCTATGCCATGTAGCATCATAGTTTCTAATCTTTCTGCTCAACAGGTTACCCTAACCTCTACTCCTAGAGCCAATGAACACATGGATTGCAGAATTTGGATGGGCCAGTGTAAATAGCTGTTTCTTGGTCCATTGTATCTGCAAAGGTGGCTTGGAATTATTTGTATAAATAACTGGCTGTCATAGAAACCTCAGCTTTGTGTATGACCAGTACACTTACCTTTAGAGTGAGTAAATGTCTTGTTTTGCTTCCAGCATGGCACGTACTATAAACAACAAACTAAAGTGGAGTCTGTTGTTTATTGGGCAAATACGTCAAAAAGACCACTCAATAATCAATTTCATTTTATACTTCAGAAATTCCACAGCTTCCTTTCAAACTAGTCACAGACATATTCAGATAAATTGCACCTGGTCTAACCTCCCTAGGGGGAGAAGCAGAAATATTTGAGGTTGTGTTTTCACGATAAACAGCTGACTCTTATTTTTTTCCCTCGGAATCAGTAATTCTAGATACAGGTGTAGTCTTGATTACATTGATTAATTATACAGTGATTCATAGTTTTATAACCCAAATTCTTTAATGTTACATTTGGAAATATTCCTATTTAGTCTTATTAATCAGCATAGTGACAATTAGAACACTATTGCACTCAGGTTTCTGCATATATGTGTGATGCAGGAAACGGTGACTAGAAGTGAAAATGTTCTAAATTAGCTCCTGCCAGCCCCCATTCACTGTAAATGGCTATTTACTTGGAGAAGTTGTGCTGATACTTTCCAGATACTTTACCATTGATTAAAATAAAATGTAAAGGTCAGAATTATGGAGCTGTACTTTACTGGCATATGGAAAATCTCCTACCAAGAAATGGAATTTCCTACAGAAGCTACAGAGAAGTATAACCGTGCTCAAAAAGCAGAACAGACGAAATCTTTGTAACTATGCAAAAGGAAGGCTGATTTCTTAGCAGATTGGAGATGTGAGTTATAGAATGGCCCCTGCTATATTGTACTTTTAAAGTGTGAGCAAGATATTTTCTCCTCTTCACACAGTCATTTATCTACCTGAAATAAGGAACATGAATAAAAATATATTTCTGAACGGACTTCTGGTTCTTTGGTCTAAAAATCATATTCAGGAAGACCTTAGTGCTGGGTATTCTTATTCATTTTGAGATGCCATCCATCACTCTTTGACCTCTACATAGGCAGAATTAGATAACACGAGGCATGCATACATCATACATATGCATATATGCTTCTATATCTATTTGATATCTATCTGCATATTACCTGAATTCATGTTGATTCTGTAATTTTAATCATACACAATTTCTATTAATTTATTTCTCTAACCAACACACACTTCTCATTATAAATAATATAGATATTTTTCTCAGTTCTATTTTATGCAAGTGCTATCATCAGAATTATGAATATCCTAAATGCATATTTACTAGCTGCTTTGGTTAACTTTTGTTCATTCAATTTCTGTCAACTTGACACAAACTAGAATTATCTGGAAAAAAGAGATTCAGTTGAGAAGGTGCCTCCATCTTATTACCTGCTGGCAAAATCATATAGGGAATTTTCCCGATTACTGATTGATATTGGAGGACCTAGCACACTGAAGGTGATGCAAACCCTGAGAAGTGCTCCTGTGTTTTATAAGACTGGGCAAGCATAGGGGAACAAGTCAGTAAGCAGGACTCCCATAGACTCTGCCTCCAGACGCCGGCCTTGAGTTCCTCCCACCACTTTCTTGTTTAGTGGACTGTTCTATGAAAAACAGTCTAAATAGACACTGTTCTACAGCTTGATTTTAGTTTTAGTGGCACATCACAGCAGCAGAAACCCTATGACACTAAATATATACAATTCCTCGATATGGTAATCTTTGTCTCTAGCCTATCATAATCATATTATTTCCCCAAATCGCTTGTGCATATTTTCTTTTTAATTTTTAATTGTATTTTTACACTCAGGATTTTATTCCCCTCCTGGTTCACTTTCCTACTGTTCTACATCCCATACCTCCTCCCTGCCCCCCATGTATCTCTTCTTAAGTACTTTTATTGTTGTTATATTGGTCATTTGTGATATAGGTAGAATCATTTGTTACGATTTCTATTCAATTTTACATTGCACCAACTTTGAGTTTTGATTTAATTACTTAAAAGTTTGTTTGCAATGCATAAAGACAACAAAAGACTCATACTATAGGAAAAGTATTATTTGAGACCCTTCCCTGTGTGTCCTGCACTATTTGCTATTTTTTCATTTTCTTCATTTACATTTGCTAGTCTCTTTTACTAGGCTTATTGCAGCAAATTATTTTATTTAAGAGAAAATTATAACTTGAGATATTTGTACAGCAAATTTCAACTATCCATTTTAATCTTAGAACCATTCATCTCCTGTATTTTCTCTCTCTCTCTCTCTCTCTCTCTCTCTCTCTCTCTCTCTCTATCTATCTCTTTCTCTCTCTCTCTTTCCTCTGTAACCTACACTCATTAAAAGAAATAAAATGACTGTATATAAAATATCTAGATTCTATGAAGAGAACATACCTGCACTGGTTGTTTTTTTGTCTACTTTTCTCAAGCTAGAGTCAATAGAGAGGAAGGAGCTTCAGTTCAGGAAATGCCTCCATGAGATCTAGCTGTAGGAGTTTGGTTTTTTTTTTTTTTTTCAATTAGTGAACTATGGGGAAGGCTCAGCCCATTATGAGTGGCACCATCCTTGTAGTGGTGATCTTGAGTGCTATAAGGAAGTAGGCTGAGTAAACCAGGGGAAGTAAGCCAGTAAGCAGCACACCTGCAAGGCTTCTGCATCAGCTTCTGCCTCCACGATCTGTCCTGTTTCAATTCCTGCCCTGATTTCTCTGAATAATACAAAACTATATGGAAGTATTAGCCAAATAATCCCTCTTTTCTCCAATTTGATTTTTGATCATGGTGCTTTGTTGCAGCAATAGAAAGCCTAACTAAGACAAGACCACAGCTCTCTAGCATGTAGTCCTTCACTCTCTTCTCTAAGTTTCATTTTTCACCATTCTCACACTTGCTCAATCCCTTGAAAGTATATAATTAACCAGGTTTTGATCTTATATAAGTCAATAGCAAAGCCATCTTCTAATTTCTGTAATTTATGAAATAGGAAATATTTCCTTAGCATTACCAACATTATGGACATTGGAGTCTTACCATTGAAGTTAACATTGCGGATATACTTCAGCAACTTCTTGCCCCCTGCTTGCTCCATCTCTGGGCACACACCGCGGTAGTCAGCACACAGATCCTTGTTCATGTGATGAAGGGCATGTGCCATGGCATAGACAGCATCAATCACAAACTGTACTTTACCCTCCTGCTCATAATTGGAGTCTTTTCCAATTCGCTCCTGTCCTGCACATTAAAACAAGAAGCACATAAAGATCGGTGTTGAGGGAAGGTGTATGTTTCCATTTGATTTTGATCATGCAAGAAGACAACAGTCTTCCAGAAGTCAAAAATGCAAGCTACATAGACATGTAAGGTCATCATATAATATTTTTCTAGTTTATGGAGTTTTCCTTTGAAAGTGGTCACACTGACTGTTTTATTAGGTATGACTCAGAAGCAGGAATTCAAAGCAGCTTTTGTCTCGATGGCTTTTGTCATGAGCTAATATGGTACTTGAAGTAGCATGTTCCAGAGCACCAAAAGATTCATGTCTTTTATCTTAGTCAGATGAGAGGTGAGTGGTCTATATTAAAATCTTTAATGTTTGTTTGCTCTGTAAGGGACAATGTGAACATGACAGATAGAAACAGACAAATAGAAACAGACAGATTTCCAAGCCTGACCTCATTATTCTTCTTAAACTTGCATACCTGGTGAGCTCCTGTGCCCACTATGGTCATTACCGGAGACTCAGCAAGTCAGAACAGAAATTCTAGCTCATTATTTTTCTTCACTCCCCACTATCACACAGACAGAAGGAATTTATGGAACAGTCTTACCAATCCTACCTCAGACAATCCACGGCATTGTGGACACACTGTCAATATTTGAGCTTTATCATCCCTTTATCTGTCATCAGGATGTGAGACTAGACACCTCCATTCTATGATTTGTTCTCCAGGTTTATCTCTGTAAATGACAGGTCTTACAACCACATTGAACACCAATTCAGACTTCTCCCCAGTCCTCCACTGCCCAGAGAATAGGAAGTAACCCTCTTCCCTTTACCATCCTCAAAGATATTGTCATTCTTCAGGTTGCCCCATCTGTCCAGTCACAGTGTCAGTTGACAAAGACTGAGTTATCATGCACATTGGAAATGCCACCTTTTCTAAGTGTGATTTTCATGTTGTGAGCTGTATATTTTTAATTTTGGAGATTATAATATAATTATAATATTTTCCTCTTCTTGTTTCTTTTTCTAAACATTCCCATATCACTTTCCCAACTTTCTTTCTAATTTACAGCCTCCTTTTACATGAATTGTTGTTAAATGCATAAATTTATGTATATATTCTTACATACAATCTACTCAAATTATATAATATTACTTGTATGTATGTATGTATGTATGTATATATGTATGTATGTATATATGTATGTACGTATGTATGTATGTATGTATGTATGTATATATGTATATTCAGGGCCGAACATTTGGTAATTGATAGAAAACTGCTGTACTTTTCTCTGGAGAAGACTATTTCCCCTGCTGTCAGCATTCCATAGTTGCCTGTAGTTCTCTATGTAGAACTGAGGCTTCATGGGCTTGCCCCATTCACTTTGGCATGTCTACTGGTATTGTCCTTGTCAAGATCATGTTTATCCAACCATGTGGGTAAGATTTTATGGGCAGTTTCTGACATCACCAGGAGACACAAAGACACATGTTTTTTTTTTTTTTTTTTTCATTTCTTCCATATATATGTGACTCTTGTTAATTACCCATGACTTGCATGCATTCTTTGGGTTCTTTACCATGAAGTCTTTTGCCCTGGCTTCTGTTCTTTGTGATTGAATTTTCTATTCCAGATGTAAGTGCAATGTTTCTATACAATCAATACTTTGCTTACCAATCAAATTAAACATTACAAACTTTATTTTATCCTTAGGGGCAGTGTTTATAAGACTCTACCTAAAGGTCTCCCTTGCAATTTGTATCATTTCTATGTCCACGACAAAGCACAGCACTGAACATCTAGCAGATGCTAAATTATCTGTCAATTAAATTTTATATCCAGGTCTTCTTGTTGGCAGGTGCCTGTAAACCAAGCTTGGGAGGTAGATGTAGGAAATTCAGGATTTTAAAGCCAACCTTGTACAAATGAGAACCATTTTTTAAAAGAGGAAGGAATATATTATAACAGAAATGCATTTATTTTTTATTATATTCATGTGTGAATATGTGTATATACTTGTGTGTGTGTGAATGTGTGTGTGTGTATGTATGCGTGTGTGTGTATGCATGTGTGTGTGTGTGTGTGTGTGTGTGTGTGTGTGTGTGTGTGTGTGTACTCCTGTAAGCAAATGTCACTACAACTTGCCAGAGTTGATTCGGTCCTTCCATGACATATAACCTAGAGATCAAACTCATTAGGATGTACAGCATTCACTTTTGTGTACTGGAATATTTTACTGGCCCATGTGTAGATAAATTGTAAATTTACTAAGCACATGATATCACAACTCTTGTCCTTCTATGAAAAATAGGTATCCAAAGACTATGCTTTACTTGACACAAACATTTCTTATTGTTTCTTAGGGCACATTTTTACCTTAATGAAGTAGTATAAATTCTATCACTTTAGACATTCTTTCTGAAAACACACAGGGGACTCATAATACGTGCTATATTAAAATAAGTTTTAGGTCTCTTAACTGAGAATTTTTCTCAAATATTTAATTGTTTTCTCCATATGTCAGAGTTTTAAATCTAGATTCTCAATCTGTTGCTCCAGTTATCCTAGAATAATCTATCTAGTGTTATGTAGGGCAAAGTCAACTAGAACTCAAGCTTATCTAGCTGTTTGGACTTTCTAAAATGCTGGGATTACAGATGTAATCCACTGTGCCCAGAGAAAATATTTAATATTATAATGTAAAGTATAATCTCCATAAAATATATCCAAAATTTAGCACATTTATCTAAATTAGTATTTTTTCTTTAAAGAGTAACCGTTGATATTTCCTACAGAGGATAGTTTATTAAATTAAAAAGCTACATTCACATGTTGATAAAACATGCACACTGCTTGCCACTGGAGCTGTAAACTATACGAAAAGTGTATTAGGCTTTGTTTTTATAGTTTAAGATAAAATTATCAAAAACTTAGTGTTATTTTCAAGGTGAATTTAAAAAGTTTACCCAACCTTAAGTCTTTTTTTTTTTTTAATTTCCCTTCCAAGTAAATTTCTAATTCCTAATGATGGTGCAATAATTATTAATTTATATCACTTCTTAAAAGCTATTAATGCTCTCAAGAATGCCGAAAGAATAAATCTAGCAAATCCATTCCTACACGGTATAAGGAAGAGCCATATTGTGGGGTGTGTGTGTGTGTGTGTGTGTGTGTGTGTGTGTGTGTGTGTGTGTGGTGTCTACATGTACTGATTTTGTAGATTTTTGATTGAAAGATAGATTCTGAAACATGGGACTGCCTCAGCAAGGGTGAAATTATCTCTTTTGCTGATCTATATTGGCAAACTTTCTTCTAGAGGAGCAGTATTACTTTATTATTACAGACAGGAAATATTATCTTTCCTTTCTAACACACTAGCAGAAGACACTGCAAAATTTCAATATGCATTCATAGGTGATAGAAGGACAACTACCTACTACCTTTTATTTATGATTTTTTCTTTGTCTGTGTTTGTGCTATATAAACATATAGCTACACAACAGAGACCAGGGGAGTTCATCTGATATTTTATTCTCACACCTTTTGCCTTACTCCTTTAGTAGTGGTCTCTCACTTAACTGGAAGGTATGTTGAAAACTAGCAGGCCATAGAGAATCTTTATTCTCTGCTCCACATAGTTCTCAGGTTACAGATATGCACATGGCCATGCTTAAATTTTTATGTAAATGCTGAGGATTAGAACTCAGGCCTTTAGGCTTGCACAATGAACACTTTACCCAATGTGTTATCTCTACACTCTATTATTTGTCTTTTCTTCATACAGAAATTTTAATATCTCTGCATTAAAAACTGTCAATTTTTTTACAATCTAAACAATTAGTACAAAACTAATTCTCATTTCCTCCTCTATTTTTTTAAAAGAATCATTAATTATACAGATAAGATGTAAATTGCAAGTGTTTTGTCTTTTTTGAAATTTTCTTTGCTATATCCTTTTCCAGATAAAAAATTATTTATTTTTACATAATAATATTTTTTTATTAATTCTGGATGTTGAATCATGCTTTAGAAGATATTCTGAAATGGAAAGATACCTCATTGGTTAGGAGAACTTGATCCTATTATATTGGACTAAGGTTCAGTTTACATGGAAGCTTACTAACATCTGTAACTCCAGCTCCAGAGGATCCATCCCATGGGCAAGCAACAGTCTCCCACACTATTAATGATGCTATACTTTGCTTGTAGAGCCTAGCATTACAGACATTTGAAAGGTTGTACCCAGCATCTGACTGAGACAAATGCAGATAACAATATGGCAAGAATTGAACTGAGGTTGAGGACCCCTATGGGAGAGATAGAGGAAGGATGAAAGAAAGGGAAGGAGATGGCAACCACACGGAAGACCAACAGTGTCAAATAACCTGGATTCCTGGATGTGAACCGCAACCAAAGAGCATACATAGGTTGGTCTTAGACCCTTGGCACATATGTAGCACAGGGCTGTTTTGTCTGGCCTCAGTGGGAGAGGATCTGACCTTAATTCTGCAGAGACTGGATGCCCCAGTGTGGGGAGATACCTAGGAATGGGCCACCCTCTCAGAGGTGAAGAGAGGAAAAGATGGCAGGGCAAGAACACTTTCAAAAGGAGCCAGAAGAGAGGGTAGCATTTGAAATGTAGATTAATAAAATAATTTTCAAAAGGAAAAAAAAATATCTTGGACTGAAACCTTACTTAAAGTTAAATATGCAAGGTATCATTTAATTAATTTGAGTTCCTTTTTGGTTGGTTCAATTGTATTTACATGTTTATCTCCTGAAGGTTTTTTTAAATTATTATTTTGCTTTGTCTGCATGTATAGCAGCTATACACTATATGCATGCTTAGTTTTGATGAGGTGAGGCCAAAAGGAGATCATCAGAATCCACTGAAGTTATTGGCTTCTGTGAGGTTCCATGTGGGCACTGGGGATAAAACTTGGTCCTTCAGAAAAGCAGCTAGAACTTTTAACTACTGATCTATCTCTCTTGCCTTTCTTGAGTAACTGTTAAGTGTATTTTAGCTTCTGTCTCAGTGAAACCAGTTTGTTTTGCTGCTTCTTTGACTTTTTATTTTCCGTTCATTTCTCACTGGCTTTTATCTATGCATGTGATGTAATACTTTATACATTTCATCTTATTCCAACTTTTTATCACAAAATTGTAAAACAGAAATCACTGTTAAAAGAAGTTTAGAGCCAGTCCACCAATTAGATCTTAGCATCATGTGGATGCTGTAAGGCCGTGATTACTGTGCTAACAGGGCCATCTTGCATCTTTTATAAACCTATTCGTTCTTTAATATTAATTTTCTAACATGATACTTTGTAAATTTTTCCTGTTTTTATAGTACTTACTAAAGGCAATATTGGAGATAATATGACCACTATAAACTCACACTATGAAATGATTTTAGTCCAATAATACAGAAGAACAGTTTCTTGCATACTTTAATGTGGACATTCATCCCAGAAAGAACACTTTGAAAAATAATAGAACTATATGTGGTAATGAAATATTTTATTATTGGAAAAGTACTTCAGGCTTTATACTTTTCTTGGAGAGTCACCAGATAATACTGACACACTAAAAACTCTGGGAAGACTTAGGAATAATTTTGTCAATCTAACAGAACTTGATAACTGTAGCCTTGTTATAGAAAACCAGAAGAGGGAGTTTATTTACCAACAACTACAGATATCAGTTAAATTGTATTTTCCTACTGTGGCAGACTATTTCTTATGTTACTGTGACAAAATACCTTGAAAAAGACTGTTTAAGGGAGGAAAGAGGTAACTTGGTAGACAGTTTAGAGGCTTCAGTCTTATGACCCTGTTTGTTTGATCAATACATCACAACAGAAGATGCCTATGGCAGAGGACAGGCAGCTTTGATGAAGAAGATAGTGACACTGAATGACCAGGAATAATACATTCCCATGTACATTCTGTACATGGTAACCTATTTAATTTCAGTAGGCCCATCTTGCAGTTTTCAGAATATACCAATATAGCTCCACAAACTGTATAAACCTATAGAGACTCTTTCAAATTTAAACCACAACAAGCAAGTACCAATAAAGTCCTTGTTGCTTGTGAACTATTATTTTAACTCCTGGTTCTTTGCCTACTAGATATTTGCTTCTTTTGTAATATTGATGGCAACCACTGGGAGTGAGGATTGCTGAATCCCCCTGAAACATTCAGGGGTTGCCTTAATCTGTAAAAATTAATTACCTTCTTTCTGTTGGGTAGTGATTTTCATCTATGATCCTAAGACACTGAAAAAAAATTACAAAAGTAAACAAATCTAACAAATTTATGAATAATAGCTAAATGTATAGGAGTCACAAGGCCAATCTCCAAGGTTATAAATGGGGATGCTATCAGATGAACAGCCCAAGAATCATACAGAGGGCTGCAGGGAGGTCAGGGAATGAAGCTTTTATAGCTAGTCACTCATGCTCAGTCACTAATACACCTGTAAGTAATCCTTCATCCTTACTTAGGAAAGTAATCATTTGCTCAGTCTCCTCTAAATAAGTCCACTAAGCCATTTTGATGACATCTCTCTGTCTCTGTCTCTTACTCTGTCCTCTCTCTGTGTCTCTATTGTCTGACTATCTGGTCTTTCGTAGGTATTATATCTAAAATAAAACATAAGTTTCCTCCCTTATCTCTCTTCTCCCAAATAAAAATCACATAACATTTTCATATAGACCAATGCAGAAAGAGCCATGGCATGTAACTGTAACAATGAGATGAAAGAGCTTGCTTACAAAATTCTAGAAGCATTGATTTCCTTTGATGAAAAGAGTAGTCAGTTTATCACAGTTGCCCGGACTCCCCACCACCAAGGAAATTTTGCAGTCATTTTAGAGTCCTGAAGAAATAATGTGTTACAGCCATGAAAACCAAATATAAAAGTATACAAAGGTGCAACAGCACTGTGAATTATCCAAGACCATATTTTTCCCATGCAATGCACTAATGGTTTAATTACCAAATAAAGCTTGATATCAAATATTTCTTTGTTTCTTCAACTGCTGATTTTATTCACACACCAATTTACAACACTCCAAAGGACTAGCACTAAGTACATAAACCTCATGCTTAAAGGCACTGTTAACAATCTTCAACAGCAGAGCTTGTAGTAAAATAAGAATACTTTCTAATTCTCATGTAACACCTCATTCTTTTAACCTTACTTCATAAGAAGATGTTCAGGGTCCTATCCTTCTTGTTCTTTATTCTACTCTCACTATAATGGTTACCATGGACATCTCTGAGTTTGAAATAAAGTAAGATTTCAAAAGCATTGTGTTATGGTTGTATGATGCAAAGAGGCTAGCAGTCCTACCTTCCCTGACATTCTGCTTGTTCCTTTTATCAACAGTCCAGTCTTTATCTTTCCAGTATACACTCTCCTTCAAAAAAATAAGATGTGATCAATTCTTTTATAATTTCACATAATGAAATTTGATCAACTACACTGTCTTAACTTCCTTTGGAACAAGAATTAGCTTGTCCACAGAGAATCAATAACACAGTTTTATCATAAAAATGTTTAATGCTTATTCTATTGGGGAGTCTTTTACTTTAAAGGACTTGCTTAATTGGCCTCCAGAATCCATTTCTTTCTCAGATAATAGGATTGATGAAAATGCATATCCTGGTTCCTTGCTGGAAATGCCAAGATCACTGGGCCAGTAGCCTTTAAGGATTCTCCCAAATCTGCCTGCAGTTTGACCCTAGGACTTTTTGAATTGCAGATGGTATACAACAGTCTATAGTTGGTATTACCATTGATGTAATCATATATAAGTCTGATTTTATGTTGATTCTGCAGATCTAAACTCTTGGTTTCTCTTGTGTGCATGGCAAGAATTTTATCCACTATGTCATCTTATTTATAATAGCCCAAAGCTGGAAAGGACTCAGATGTCCTTCAACAGAGGAATGAATACAGAAAGTCTGGTACATTTACACAACAGATTACTACTCAGCTATTTGAAACAATGACTTCATAAAATTCAGTCAAATAGCTGAAAGTAGAAAATTTCATTCTGAGTGAGGTAACCCAGTCACAAAAGAACACACATGGTATGCACACACTGATAATAGGATACTAGCCACAGTAAGCTCTGAATACCCAAGAAACAATTCACACAACTTATGAAGCTCAAAAGGAAGGAAGGCCAAAACAGAGATGACTCAGTTCATCTTAGAAGGGAGAACAAAACACTCACAGGAGGAAATACAAGGACAAATAGAGGAAAAGGGATTTAAGAAAAAATCATTCAGAGGCTGCCTCACCCAGGAATCCACCTCATATGTAGCCACCAAATTCAAGCATTATAGCTGATGCCAAAAAGTACTTACTGGCAAGAACCAGATAGAGATGCCCCCTTATGGGCTCTGCCAGAGTCATAGAGATACAGCCGAGGATGCTTGCAGCTTATCATCGAACTAAAAATTGGGACTCCAATGAAGGTGCTAAAGAAAGGATCTAGTGAGCTGAAAGGGGTTGCAAACTCCTGGGAAGAGCAAGATTATCAACCAACCAAACCCTCTAAAACTTACATGGACTAAAATACCAACCTTAGAGCACAGATTGAGAGATCTATTGATCCATTTGCATATATAGCTAAAGATACCAGCATCTGGCATCAATGTGAGAAGAGGCCTTTGGTCCAGGGAGGACATGTTTTCCTAAGTTAGGGGGAATTCCAAGGCAATGGGTGGAGAGGGTTATTAGGAGCAAGTGATCCTTCATGAAGACAAATGGAGGGGGGTAGTGGATGGGAGTGGGTTGGGAGAAGGGGATAACATTTAAAATGTAAATACAGAGAGAGTATATAATAAAAAAAGAAAAAAGAAGTATTGATCATATAGAGTTATATATGTATTGAAATTAAAGTCTTAGCTGAGAAAACAATTTTATAGGATATTTAAAAAAATGAAATTGGTGCAGAATTTACTTCTGAAAATATTAGATACTATCTAAATAGTATGCTGGGGCGTAAGGAAGAAGGGTGGATGCTGGAGAGTTAAGAGACAAAATCCTCTGTTAACCCAGCAAGACTAACAAAGTGCCTGCAGCAATCCTTCCCACAAATTAAAAATAAATACTAAATGATAAAAATAAATGAGCAAATAAATAGCCACTGACTTGGACTGCTCTCATCATGAGTTCACAGGTCTCTTTTGGAGAGATATATTAATGACAGATTTAAATTTACAGGTATCTACTTCACTGCAAACATTGACAATGACCACACTTACATAGATGCAGCAAGAAACATTTGAACTTTCTTGAGAGTACACATATATAAAATAAGAAACTCTAGGAGGTCTGTGTTGTGCCTAGAATGTAGATGGCATGGCTACATTCCTATTTGTTGGTGAAGATGAGTGAGAATTGGCTAGGATGAGTGAGGTGGAGAAACCCTGTTGTGCTCACAGTGGGTTACTGAGCCACAGGCAATCCATTTTTTGCTGACTTTCTGTGAGCCAGGCTCCTTGTAACTTGATAACTATTAGTGGCCTGACAGGCCTGACGTTTAACCCTTGAATGACCCTCAAGTAAAAAGGACACTTTTCTGCCTGATGCCTCTTTCCTACTTTATGGTATTTTACTGGACTTCATAGACTGTGGAAGAATCTTTCTTTTACACATAAGAAATGAAACAACTTGGGGCTTTCCTCTCACATCTTTTTCATGGTCTGATTCAGTTCTGGCTGGGTCACAATTTAACTCCAAATTTCACCTTAGCCATTATAAATATTTATAGGTTTGAGACATAGTCCCTAACAGGGGGTAGCCTTAAGTGGTCTCTTCAGCCAAAAGATGTCCTTGAACTTCTGAACATTTTACGTTCCCTTTTATTCTTGCATCACAGGTATGTGACACATCCAGTTTGTGTGATACTTTGGATCAAACCTGGGGCTTCTTGAATGTTCACAGAGCAGTCTTCTGAGCTACTATATCATCCTCATCATCCTCATCATCCTCATCATTATCAACATCATCCTCATCATTGCCATCTTTCTCTGTGATCTTTTGTAAATGGCTCATTAAAATTTTCCGTAGGAAGAAATGAATGGCTTTGAAAACCACCATTGTGTTTATCCTTGATCTTCTTGTGAATAGCAAGTTAACACTCAGAACAAATGGCAAGTTCCATGTAGAAGAGACAAATCAGTAAATCAGTAAAGAGAAATGAAGTCTGAGGAACTCATCCTCTTAAAGACGAACTGCTAAGTACTTAACAGCAAAATGTCTTCCCTTCAATGCAGGTTAGTAATTCAAGTATGGCTAGTATATCTGAAAATACATTAGACACAAAAGGATAGCTTTTGGGATTAGCCAATAGATATATACACAGTGATTCCATTTAAGATTTTCTCTTTGTTTGTTAGCAAGATTCCATACTGATAAAAATAAAAATGTCTGTGAAGGTAAAAGAATAGCAAGGCAAGAAATATAGAGAAGCAGAAGGAGAGAGAAAATGAAAACAAATTGCCAGAAAGAAAAGAGGGTAAATAGGTAGTCACGTGACAGAATAGGTAATAGTATTTAAATTTAAAGACCTCTAGAATGGTGAGACATCAAACTAGTTAGGAACAGAGATGCCAATACACTACATTTTCTCATTGCCCTTCAGAGCTCTAGCCACACACTTACTGAAACACATGGTTTGTAGCTTTGCATTCAGACATTATGAACATTAATAAATCTTTCTACTTTCCAGTTCTTTTATGGAGGACACAAACACACAGCTGACACTATGTACTTAGGAAGGGATGTTGTGCTATTGGAGTTTATAATCATTTTCTATAAGTGAAGTAAATGACTTATGCAATGCTTTGTGTCATGATGGTTTTCCCTTAAAATGCACAAAGAAAATATAGACAGGTTCCAATTCATAGAGGACTTATTTGTTGCAGTCAATATTAAAATATTCGTGTTCAGATTCGTCATGTCACCCTGTCACCTGGTTAGTTTTGGCACCTGCAGGTCATATAGAACAATATATTTATCTCAGCTACAGCTGCCCTGTGGTTAGTATCTCTCTGGACTGCTTATGTGCTAGCCACGAACTCCATTCATAGTACCTGCAGCAAAGCCCTTATCCCAGAGGTGGCTACCCTCTCACAATTCCTTTGGTAAGTCACTAACACAACTGACCCAAACTTCCCAATTCCATGGCAGGATTGGTGTGTCCTGTCACCTTTTTTTGAACTCAGCTGACTCAACATGTGAAGGAAAACACTGTAGATTTATATTAAGGCATTATGTGATTGGACAGAGAAAGGTAGGTGGAGAAAAGAGAGGAAATCGGGAGAGGAGGAGGGAGAGAGAAAAGATCAAGATGGAGCTCAAGAAGAATGAGATGGATCCAAGTGGACCTAATTGGTGATAGGTAGCTATGAATATTTTAAGAATTTTACAGGTCTTTTATCTCATATGAAAGGGCAGTTTGTAACTTTGTCGATTAGATGCAATCTTATTGTATAGAGGGTTTGTGGAATGAGAATTGAATGTATAAACCTGTATGAAAAGCTATCAGGTCTTAGAGTCATGTTTGTATTGGGCGATGGGGTAACAAAGACGTCGGGGCGGTAATTCCACCCAGCACAGAGGCAGTCTACTAGTCATGCAGAAGGAGTGAGAGCACAGGTGCAGCTTGGACCAAGTGACAGAATCCATGCACACAGATCCATATTAAGTGGAGCCCTCAGAGTGAGACGACTGGGGGGGGGCAATAAAGAGATAAGCCAAATTTTTATTTAAATTTACTACAATAAAACACCAAACAATTCACTCTGACCAATTGACATGATACAATTTTCCCATCTAGACAAATCATCCTATACAAATCCATTCATTATAAAATATCCATTACAATTTGTATTTCTGCAGAGACGCACAGAGAAGATCATAAGTGTCTTCCTCCGTCTTCCCTCCCCCTCCTTGCTTCTCTCTTCCTTTTTCTAAAACTTTGTCCTGAACTACCCTTCCATCTTGTCCAATGACAGGTCTTGTGCCTGCCCTCCTTTAAGTTTAACCACACTTATTTACTTTCTGTTTGATGAGTGATTACTCTAGAAACAATGAGAATCAAAACCATGATACAGCTTCACTTTAGATCAGTGAACAATTCTAGTGACTATTATCACCAGTAGAAAGGAAAAATAAACAAATATCTAACTGAACTCCCTTGAGACAAGACTGGGTCTTGAGTCCCTTTACAGGGACAGACTCATGGCAGGGCTTGTGATCTAGCAGATAGGCAGGCTGTGCATGTTCAATGAAGTATGAGAGGGTGACTGATACTTTGGGTAACAGTGACAGGAATGAATACACACAATATGCAGGATGATAGAAAAGAAGGCTTATAGTCTTTCTCTTTGGACTACGGGTAATGGAGACAGAGAATTACATTCAGGTGACTAAATGATTTAAGATGGAGAGAGAGAGCTGGGTGGAGGAAAGGGAGAGGAAGAGGAGAAAGAATATAGCCGTGTACCCCTGACGATATAAGAGTAAGATCTTATTAGTAAAGTCCTTTGAGACATGTTTGAATCTAGAAGTTGAATTTATCTCTACTTTGACTGTTTACAAATACAAATAATAGGTAATTTACTTAAATCCTTTTGAACTCAAGAATGTGCTATATATACACAGAGAAACACAAACCAGCATACAGGTAGACACATATCACAACACTTCTGACAACTTAGGATCTTACGTATGCCATCACTACTAAAAACATAAATTTCTTCTCACTTAGCTCTCACATATTTATAAATGTGTCCTTTCCAATTGACAGGTTCTATAGCCTCCGGCCTTTTTCCCCTATTATTCTACTGAAAGAATATTGCAATCTAATGTGTGTAAATATTCAGAAATTGGTATAATCTCCACTCCCACAAATATATTTAATGTCTTTGTTTGTAGGACAAAGAGAATCAAGAAATTCCATGTGTTAGATTGTGGTAGTCTTCTTAATAAAAAGTACACTGAAATGCCCCCCACAGGATGTTCTTCATCATGGACAAACACTATAGCCTAAGTTTTTCATCTCTCCCTGATGGATGCTCAAGAACAGAGCCATTCAGAGGTTCAATCAATCATACTCTATTTTTTTTCCATTCTAACATCCATGTACAAGAATGCTGGCTTCAACTGTCTTCTTCAACATTTAACATTATTCATCCTCTTCATTTTTATCTACATGTAGTAAAATTCCAACCAGTCATTTTGTACTTTTGATAAATGATGATATTGTACCTCCTCAACGCACACACAGAGTCCCATGAACCAATTTTATTTTATAGAATCAGTTTTGTCTCTGATGAATCTCCCAAATAAATCTTTCCAGCCTCTTTTCTGCTAGATGGAGTACTATTGTCTGAGATGTGACAGGTTACTGCCTTAATGATGCGCTGACATTACATTGCTTATTTGTAATTACATTTTCTGTAATGATCAAATAATATTTATAGCACCCAAACTACCTCTAAGTCTGTCCAACTTTTATCACTTAATAAATCTTTTAAGGAGATAGTTAAACTTACAGCTTACTTTGAGGGTTTGAAATTAGTGAAAGGTAGCAACTCCCAGGGGCTTAATTTACTAGGGGGAAAAGTGGTAAGCACAATTTACATTTTGTTTTTAAAAGTATGACATGGATCCTTTCTAGTCAGGAAGATGACACCTACGTAAATTGTTGTTTATAAGAAGAAAACAAAATGTTTTGGTTCAAGTCCTGGTTATGCCAGATGCTTACCTCTTTGGGGGAAGCCACTTAATGGAACTGTAAAAACTTTCCTTTTATCTCTCTTTAGTAGACTGTAAATATTGCCAGCACTGCTAACTCTGCTGAGTTGTAGGGATGATCAAGTGACACAAGGGATATTAAAACAATTTAAGGACTCTAAAGTGAATCTCATAAAAGATAAATCAGTACCCAAAACATAAGGCAAAAAAATATTCAATCTTGCATGTTTTCCAAGAAACACAAATCAAAGCAGGGTAACATTTCAGTTGCTTTGCCAGTGGCATAATAGATTAGTATTTGCTTCTGAAAGCAAACATGGTAATATGTTTCAATTGTCCAAACACTGTTTATCCTTCTCAAATTGGCAATGATGCAAATGGATAATACACATTTCACTAACACCTAAAGCTTCCTGTGTCTCTTGTATTGCATGCAGCTCCTTACACAATCTGTCTCAGAGATTCTCCTCAGAGTACAAATCAAAACGAAACTCTGTCAGACAATAAGCATTATCGGAGCACTCTCCAAAAGAGCAGACAGTAATGGAGATGCAAGGCCACTTGGTTCATGCTTCATGGGTGGTATGAGATTGGAACCAAACATGATGAGAGGTGACTGAGCATCAGAGTTCTCGTTCTTTATTTCAGAGCTTCTAAATCTGTGTGCAAGGAAACAGTACCATGGAAAGAAGTTGATTGACATCTTAAATCTCCTATGTGTTTTATATAAAATCACCAACTACTAGCCAAATCAAGAGTCTGCAAATCATGAGAAATCTATGCACAGGTATTTATGCAAAACCTAAGTAAACAAACAATGGGCATAGTGTTTATAATATGCATGTTTTATGAGAAACTATTGAAATGTATGGAGGACTGGATTGGTGACTCACCCCTGTAAAACAATGTAATACAATGACAATACCTGGGAGGCAAGATGAATGGGAGTTTGAAGACAGCCTGGTTAACTTAGTAAATTCAAAGCCCACTGGGCTCTTCATGCTGTCATTTTTTGAATGTGTATACATTTTTATTATAACTACATTAAGCCCCTTTGAGATTCCATGAACTTTGGTCTGTGTGATTGCCATTATTGTAACTCTTCTATGGAATTGTGTGCATGAACCTACCTAGGAATGACAAGCCAGCATCAAAAGGCCCAGTGACACCATGAGAAACTCATGTTTAGCTCAGTGTCTAAATAGAAAAACACTCACTCTGGTGTTAAAATCAGAAGAAATTAAGAAGGAAAACAGGTGCTCCATGTATGATTCTCCCCCTTGAGATAATCAGGGCTCTTGTACTCTGGGCTGGACTAAGATAGATGCTTAGCTGGGTGGGTGGGTACAGACAGGATCTCAATCATCACTGAGGGTTTGAGCAAATGATACACTTCCAGGTACAGCTTCAGAGAATTAAATCAATTTAACGGGGGCAAAAGGGGATAGTTATGAACCTTGGGAAGGTGCCCAGGGTCTCTGGGGCAAGAACTGGAGACAGTGTTCAACTGGCCATGATAAAGCTGTGAGAAGGTAATTTATTTGCATACTTGGGCTGTAGAGTGGTGGTAGAGGAGAGTAAGTGTGTAGTGGGGGGCTTATTAAGTCAAGCAAAGAGTGAAGCCTGATAACTCTCAGAGTAGTGAGTTCTTACTAGGAATGATGGAGAGAGATAGCAGACTTTATGGGGCCAGAAAGCCTACTCCTTCTGACCTCATTTGAGTTATTCATGCAGAGCAGAAGCTCTTCTCAACCCTTCCTCAATAATCCTGGGTCATGAAGGTTCCATAGAAAACTGCCCTGTGGGCTGTGCCAAGAGAAATGTGGTCGTCCAGCACATTGCTGGGACTGATGACACTTGTAATTTATCTCCCTCAGACAGGTAACAGATGTTTTCCAAAGACAGCCATTTCCCCCACATTTGGTCACACTTTCCCTTTTTCCAGTGACTAAGTGACAATAGACTCTGTAAGTAAGTCTTTAGCACTGGAGCTAAATCAAGATGTACCACTTAATCCCTTTCTGGTTTCCAGCTTGGAAAATCAGTTCCTTTATAATGATTTAGAAATTGATACTATAATCCATACAGTGACCTAGGATTGATGATATAAATGAAACCAGGGGAAGGCAAGAAATATAAGTACCTGATTTCTTGATTTTGAAGCTCAGTGTCACTTAGCAATTTCTTCGGAATTGAGATCTCATATTCAAGGAGGAGAAAGTTCTGACAGTTTTTGACTTCAGATATAAATAACACAACTTTCAGGACATCTATAAAGTTGACCAGATTTAGAAGATTCCTCCCTCGGTAAGGTTAGATAAGCAGTGAGGAGAAACTTTTGAATCTTTTTTCTTATGTTGCAGCTCCTAATCCCTGCTAAGAGAGGCTTTCAATGATGCAGATACATTTGAGTTGTCCATGATTCTGCATGTAAAAACCTTACCAATATTCATACAATTAATCCTGAAAATCATAGGTGTACCAAGTTGGAATTTGATGGTGTCTTTACACTGGTTTGTGATTGATTCCAAGTTTTGATTGAGTGCATGATTATTCATGTCTTCCCAGTGATGTTGGTGTGCAACATTTATTCACAGGAAGGAGATATTTATCACATAATACAGTAATTACTATATATAAGCAAAAGCCAAGACAAGAGTCTGTCAAAAAAGGAAGACAAAGGCAAGAAGACAGAAAACACTTTATATATTTTTCTTTCTGTCTCTCTGTAACTGTCAGTCCCTGTCTTTGTCTCTGTCTGGCTCTCTCTTTGTGTGTGTGTGTGTGTGTGTGTGTGTGTGTGTGTCCGTGTGTGTACTACAGGTGACACTGTAAAATATGAAGGGCTTATTTTGTGAATTTATTTTCATAGAAGAGGAAGTATTTCACTTGTCTAGTAATACATTATTTTATTTTTTGCTTTAATATTAAAAAATCAATATGCAATCTTTTGTTACAAACTTCTCTGAGATTTACATGTGAATGTTTGCTTTTCCTCAAAGGAAAGGTGATTATGTCTCAACATTCAACATTTTTCTTCCAAAGTAAATTAACCAACTCTTCTAAAGACTCAGACCATGTTTGAAGGTCATGGCTACTTTAAAATTAATATGAGGTTTCTTGGGTGTGCTATTATGGACTTTCTTGATCTCTTAGAAAAGAACCCAAGAAAAGGAGGAAGACTCTGAAAATATTCTACTTATGGCTGTAATTCCCTGATGTATAATCATGACTCTTATTTTCTCTTTGGATAATAGCTAATTTTTAGCTTTTCATCAATGTAATAACATCTGAGTATAACCTGAAAATCTAGCTGTATTTTATGTTCATGGAAAAAGAAATGAAGTCAGTTTATATCCTCGATATGCTATTTGGTAATGAGGAAGAAAAAGGGGTCATCTGGGGCCCAGTATTAGATATGGCCTCTAAGCACACTTTGGGGCCACAATATAAAATAGATTTAAGTTTCTGTGACAACTATTTACTGTAACTTCACAGTTAGGACCCTCTCTTCTCTGAAAACACTAAATACATTTTATACTTTTTTTACAGATCCATTTATATTTTTCTTTGTGTCTCCACTATGGAAAAAATTTGCTATAATACCAAAGATCCCACCGCTAACTCCAGGAACAGCATAGGACTAGTGCAACAATGCAACAGTCAATACTCATAGACTGAGCAAATGAATGGAAACTGAATGTAGGAGAAGGCTACAGTGCACCTAGAGGCATTTTGTTCCTTTTTCCCCCTACTAGTGGTCATGTTTTCAAGCAATTCATGAAACTGTGTTGAATTTTATCTGCTTTTATTTGCAGAAAAGCAGTCAGTTTATGCCTTTTATAGCTCACTGATTTTAGTTGATTGGGACTCAATGAGAATGCTTTAAATCTATAAAAAGACATTGCTCCCTATATCACATGGCTTAGGAAGTAAAGTGTGTCCAGGGTAAAATAAGAATATGATTGAACGTAAACAAAGAACAGTCATCGAATCATTTTATCCACAAAGCCCAAATTTCCATCATTTACCACCATCAAACAAGATGGCACCTAAAGTCTCTGAAGATCTCTCCACGCACCTGCCATTTATTCTGTGAGTAATCTCAAGTAGTGAGAACTATTGATCTCCTGATCCTACAGATGAAGGGGCATAGGAAGGTTTACACAGACATAAAATGAGCTGGCAATAAGCTCCAACCTGCAATATTGTGTATCATGAATAAGTTAATGAGACTCCATTCTCCTGTACCTTGGAGACTATATTGCTACTTGGCTGAAACTTTGCAAAGTCAGCTCACAGCAACTGTGATCAGGAGGGAGAGCCTCTGAGGACCAGCAGATTCAAAGCCCTCTAAGCATCTTCCTACCTCTGTGAATCTCCTGTTCCTTTCTTCTAGAGGTTGGTGATAATAAAAGTAGCTCTAAAAAGTTTGTATCTGGGTTTTTATTTTTGGTTGATATTTATCTGTGAGCACTGTTTTATTCTCTATAAAATAAATATGATACTGTATACATTGTAAAATCCACAAATGCTTTTAGAGTGCACATTTCTCCCCAGGGACAGAAAGTAGGTAGATGACAACCTCTATTACCTCTTTTCCTAAAGAAAGTTATATTCCATTCCAACTTGCTTAATGACACTTGGTAAGTCATTCAAATGCCCATTATTATGCCTACTAAAATGACACAAAGTATCCAATCTATAACACTTATGTTGCCCATAAGAGACACTTTGTTTACAGAATGTTGCTAGAAGACTCATGGACATTAATTCCCCCAAATAAAACATTTCTTTTCAGTAACACCTTTAGCCTAATATAATTTTCAGTATGGAAGAGTCATAATTTCCACATGAAAAACCATTGCATGCTAGATTTTATGAGTAAACCTGACACACCTCACTTAGGTATGGTTCCTAGCATCAGTAAAAGTAATTTTGATTAGATACTTGGATGCTTCTATAGCGTTAATGCTAACTGGATTTTATATAGCATTAAATATAGTACCTCTGGATACTCTGAATAACACAAATCAAAATGACATATAACAATGACCCCTTTTTGAGTTGTATGGTGATGGTTAAGAAGGCAGAGTTCATTTATTCTCTAAGAATACATTCATAATCTTCTAATGCATAAGGTTAGAGACAGCTTGCTCCACCTTCACCATCTGGAAAATGATTTTTTTGTTTCATTTTATTTATTTTTTAGTAAACAAATTCATTTTCAAAAAACAGTGATAAATGTACAGATTTTAAAAGAATTTTTGCAAAAAACTATATGAATATATTTTTGTCAGTACTTGATTTTTTTTAAAGTATGCATTGAAAACTTACTAGTTACAATGATCATAAAGTACATATAAAACAAAATGTAACATGGAAATTGTGAAAGTTGTCTTGGTGTGTAAAGATTAAACATAACGATTGCCACAAAGATTGGCCAAGGACTGCCACAAGGTTGCATTCTTGGCTCTTGAATTATTAATGATTTAAGGTCTACGTGTACCACACTCTGAGAGGGTGCTGTACACTTGTTCTTTATTTCTAAAAGGACTGAGGCTTTTACATTTTAGTCTTCCTTCTTTTTGAGCTTCATATGGAACACTCCTCCACTGTTGGTGGGGTTGTAAGCTGGTACAACCTCTCTGGAGAACAGTCTGGCAGTACCTCAGAGAATTGGACATAGTACTACCTGATGACCCAGTTATTCCACTTATGGGCCTATACCCCAAAGATGCTCCAATATATAAGGACACATGCTCCACTATGTTTATAGCAGCCTTATTTATAATACCCAGAAGCTGGGAAGAATCCAGATGTCCTTCAGTAGATGAATAGATACAGAAATTTTGGTACATTTACCCAATAGAGAACTACACAGTCATTAGAAATAAAGACTTTACAAAATTCCTAGGCAAATGGGTGGAACTAGAGACTATCATCCTGAGTGAGGTAACCCAGTCACAAAAGAACAGACATCATATGCAGTTACTGATAATTGAATACTAGCCCCAGAAAGCTCTGAATACCTAAGAAACAACTCATAGACCATAGGAAAATGAATTTTTAAGGTGAGAGCAGTTGTGATATGGTTTAGTGAAGCTAATGTTGTGCTTTCTGTTTTATTAGTGCATGAGGTGTTTATTCTTCTTTCCAAATATTTAAATATGTATTTTTCTATGCTAGATTCTCAAATCAACTCTTTTGGGAAGGGTAATTATAATAGAACACAAGAGAGAGAGAGAAAAATAAATAAATATTTCCTTTTACATTTTAAAAGCAAGTATGATACTGTTTAGGCTTTGTTTATCAAAGGTGAATTCTTTAACATTTAAGGAAGTAGATTATATACTAAAATTTTCGGCAGACTCAAGTAGTGTCTGGGTTGTTTCCTTTCCCAGTTTCTACAAAGCTGTTCATTAATAGACAATGAGAAATGAATGGCTGAGGAAATGCATGGACTTAACATTTGGCATATGCAGCAAAAAGTATTAAGCTCCTTAACTTTCCCTAAACCTATGGATCTCAGCCTTCCTAATGCTGAACCCCTTTAATGCAGTTCTGAATATTGTGGTCACCCCAACTGTAAAATTATTTGTGTTGCTACTACTTCATAAATTTAATTTGCTGTTTTTATGAATCCATATGTAAATAATTTTGGAGATAAAGGTTTACCAAAGAGCTAGAAATCCTCAGTTTGACAAATTCTTCCTTAAATCATAATGTGACAAATCTTAAACTGTTCAATACTAGTGTGAGGTCAGGTAAGACACAGGATCCAATAGTTATTGAGCTGTCATGGCTCCATTACCAAGGGCAGAAAGAGATTAATACAGGTCTAGAAACTGCATTGTGGATTTACTGAAGTCATTGGCAGGTTTCAGTAATCATTGGAAAGATAAAATGCTCATTGTTTTCCTCTGAGCACAAAATTAAGATTTAAAAAACAAAATCAAGGTATGAAAAGGAATGTAAAGTTTTGTTTCTTGATTATAGATTATTAATTTTATAGGAGCCACGACATTCAAACATGGCTTGTTTATAGAATCTTCACTGTTGCTTGATCATGGCTCAAGAGATCTCATGAATGCCCACTTACATGCCAGCTGGGACTCTCTCAGATCAGTCCAAGGAATAGCCTACAATGGGTACAGCTGGTAAATGGTAACCAATGGAAGAACGTAATTGACATTTTGTTCTTAAACTTTTAAAATCAACCTTATTGTCATTACAATGATACAAAGTAATATATCTTCACATGTACATAAATGAAAATAAAAGTTGTGGACTTAGCTTGGTGGAGGCTGGAGAAAGCTCAGTACATAACATGCATGATGCAATCATGAAGATCTGAGTTCAGATCCTCAACATTTATGTGAAAAAAAAAAAATCATAGCTGGGTATAGTCACACAGAGTTCTGTCACACAAGCACGTGGGTGGTAGAGACACACAAATCCTCACAGCTGACAACAGTCAGTGAAGCTGATCACTGAGAGCTAGGTTGACTAACTGACCCTGTCTCAAAGATCAGGAGAAGAATGATGGGAGAATATACATGACATTGAACTCTGGATTCTACAAGTATGCAACACATGTGCATGGGGACCTCCTGAAACAAAAAATTGCCACAGCAGGTAATATGACTCAATGCTGAACCAATTTCTGATTCTTAAAATTTATTGTTCATCGAAACTTAAAGTCTAGAAACATATTCAACTTTTATGTACGCACATAAGTGTTATTCAATATCCTCACATTTTCAAAGGATTTAGAGGTTTTCTGAGACCTGTGAGGATTTCCCATGTGATATTTATCTCATTTCAATTTAGAGAATCCTAAGATAACTGCTCGCTCATTTATCACAACCACACAAGCAAAATCATCCAGGCAATTTCTGCAAAATGATACATCAAGTTGAAAGTTATATGCCTTAATATTTATGTTATGGTCCAAATAAATTTATTTCTCAATATTTTCCATTAAATAAAGATACAAATGAAACATTCAAAGCAAGCTGACATGTCTCCCCAGTTTTCAGAGAAGTAGGAAGTAGGAAGGGAGACGATTAAAAGGACAATAACAGACTCTCAACAAAGCTGTTAGAGATTAGTCATTTGATCAACATATCAAAAAGCCACATAACAGGAAATTTTAGAATATTTTATCATAAAGATTATCTCATAGATTATTAAGTCTTTATTGAAGAAATCAAGAAGGACGTAAATTGTGTTCCTATTGCTTCTGATCAAAACAATTTAAAATAGTTTTCTTGAAGTATTAAAGAGCTATGTGCTGTTCACCTAAGTACGTTGTGGTGTGGAATTTTTAAATTATGTTACATAAATTAAGTGCCACCATGCAACATCTATATAACAAAATTAACTCAGAAAGGAAACAGAAAATGATGGAGAAAATTCATTATTACAGCCACAAATCATTTCTGCATGTGTGTCTTCAGAGCACTTCACTTTCTTAAATGTAATTTCTTTATCTGCATAGTCTTGTGAATAAAGTCTACAGGGAATATCTGGAGACCTTAATGGAGGATATGGTTTACAAGGTTTTTCTTCAACTTGTTTTTTTTTTTTTTTTTTTTTTCACTGAAAGCCCATAAAACCACCAAACAGAGAACATACAGGGAACTGACATATGCCTTCAACACATACATCACTGTTGTGCAATTCATGTGGGACTCCTAACAGGAGCAGAAGCTGTATCTGACTCTATTACATGCCTCTGGTCCCCTTTCCTTAACCAGGCTGCTTCATGTATCTATAATAGGAGATGAATCTAGTCCTACAGCAACTTGATATGCCCAGGCATACTGATACCAATGGGAGCTTCTCTTTCTCTGAGGAGAAAGGGAGAATAAAAGGTTGGTGGGGAGCAGAGGTGAGAGGAAGGAAGTGGGAGGAGAGAGAGGGTGCTATGATTGGGATATGAAGTAAATACATTAATATTTTTAAGAAAGCCATTTTTAAAAGAGACTTTACTTAAGCCATTTTCTGAGATGGAAAAACTTAAGAATTCTGATTACACACTAAGGACATTAAAGTCCACATGTGAGGCCTCACATCTTTGATTCAAGAACTCAGGTGCCTGAAGCAGACTTCCTACATTCTGCATTACCGTGAAAATACCAAGCCAAGCAGAATGCCACAGTTAAAAGACTGTCAAAAACTAACAAAATACGCACAAGTACACATTTAACAGTGTCTGCTCTTCAGATTTTTATATATTTGCATGTGTGATACTGATTCAGAATATTAGAACACAAGTCAAACTGACTTTTTTATTGTGTAGCTAGTCTTATTATAACTCGTTTTACTGTGCTTATTTAATATATTTTAAAGACCTGCTATTTTTTCTGAAGGGAAACAGAGAAGTAGAACTGGGGGAGAGGTTAGGTTAGATGGAGAGACTGAGAGGATAAGGGGGGAAGGGAGAAAGCAGTCAGTATATAATATAGGAGAGAAAATAATACAAGAAAGAAAACAAGCAAGAGACACAATGAGTTAGTGTGGGAAAAAATGGTTCTATTCATTTATTTTTCCTTTGTCATATCCAAAGGAAAACAGATCTCTAACAGCCAAATTGTCCCTTCACAAGATGATGGATTCCTAAATGCTGAGTTTGTTCCTTTCCTTGAAGAGGTAACTGTGATGAATCAGTGTCTACAAAGTGGTACCTGGCAGAACAGTAATGTTAGTTAGACAAATGTTCTGTGTGAGCAGCAAGACATAGGAGACAGATATTTCTTTATGGCTGGCGTAGGCAAACACACTCATATTCCTTGAAACATGTACTAAATGGAATAGATACATTTGAGATCTTGAACATATACTATTTCTCTTTGAAAATGAGGAAACTATGGGAACTGAGGAGTCGGGCTAGTTCAGTGCCAGACAATGTCAGGATACACTTCTCTCATAGTGCTCTACTTTCTTTGACAATGAGTTATTCACTCAGAGTTTAACATGGCCTCATGCTTGTCTGTGAAGATTTTAGCACCTCAGGACAGATGTATTAAATTTGCACCAGAAGATGCTTCCATCTCCACCTTTACTAAACTTTAAATTTCTGGTTTTATTTTCCTGTTGTGCTTTTATAAATACAAAAAAAAAAAAAAAAAAAAAAAAAAAAAAAAAAAAAAAAAAAAAACACTTATTTCCTCAGGATTTACATAAACAATAGGATAATCATGAATTCCTCACAGGCAATTGCATTCAGCCAGATTGGTGACTAAGTGTTAGCGATGCTGAATTGGGACCATGTGCTAATGTCACTTCAGATTTTACACTTGAATTGTGTAATGTGATCCCCACAGCAGCTTCAGAAGCCTTTTTTCCCCTTCTTTATTCAAACATGAAAAACAACTTTGAAAATGTTAAGCAATATTGTCCAAGATTTCATAGGGAAACCCATTGATAGGACTTGATAGCAGACTCTGACTGCAGTGATTCTAAAAGTAAAAACTTTATGGGTACAAATATTGTATTGATTAGAGATTATTTGTTTTCTGAGAATTAATTTTGTTTTTCTTTTCTTCTTATCATCACAGAATCATCATCCTTAGCATGATAATACATGGAACATATCTCCATGTTAGCAGTAATATGCCAAGTATCACAGAAGACTATACTCAGTTGGTGGGCTTAGAGTCAGGAGTCATACATACAACTATTAAACACAATCTATATGCTCTTTCTACCTCTGAAGGACATGTGTTCTTTATCGAAATATGTACTAGGTTCTATTTTGCAGTGTGTAGCTCTAACACTGTCTTCATGGGATGTTGTATCCCTACTATGAAATATCATAAATTATATTAATACCTATCATTTAGGGATTCTGTCATCTATAAAATCTGGATCGTCTAACATATATTCTCTTCCAGGATATCATCCAGAACGAACCACCCCGTGCTACCTTGCAGAGAAAACAACTTCAAATGATGGTAGAGAAAAAATCAGATACCTTTTGGAGTAAGAAATATCAGAATTGGGTGCACAGGGACATTGGGATATTTAAAATATGGAACAATTAAGAAGTAACCCTGGCCTTACAGACATACCAAATGAATGTGGGTAACTTACAGAATAAGTGGTTAGATGGCTTCTCAGGATATTTGCTATAAGAACGTCAAAATAGAATCCACCAAAATTCTACAGAAGCAAATATTTTCACTTCTCCAAACATTATTTTTCCTTTCATTGTCCTCTTTCTTACTAATAGAGAATCTAAATCTCTCCTTACAGCACTCTAAACACCATCAGATTCCATCATGTGATTTCATTGTTCATGACCAAAGTTTGGGAGAAGACAGATGCCATCTTTGTTTGCCTAGATCTAATGTAGGCTAATAATTTCTAATGGTTTAATAAGCCAGTCAGTGTATGATAAAAATAGTATTCTAAGCATATTCACTTTCATAATTTTTTGAAGACTTAATTTTTCCTCAACCTCAAACACAGGAAGAAATGTAGGACACTTTCTTTGCAGTCCTCATTCCAAAACACCTTATAGATGCTGTCAGTTCAGAATGTCCAATTGATAATTCCAGTTTTTCTATTAGAAATTGATTATAAATTATGAATTATGGTTATACTAATTATAAATATATTAATTATAAATGAAATATTTATTGTAAATATAAGAAAATATATTAATTATAAATGTATTAATTATGAATAGACTAGAAATTACAAATTGGTAATTCCATTAAATGTAGCTCTTCTGACACATTCATTCTTTTAATTTATCAAAAATGTAGTCAAAAAGCAGCTTTACTAACAGCCACCAATGCTTCTTTCTCATGTCCATGTCCTCAATTAAACTTAATTATTGTAGCTTTAAGGATTTGCCACTTATTTCTTGCCATCATTACCTTTTCTCTCTAAACTGCCAATCAGCCTTACTTTTCCCACTCTTTTCTACTTCCATTCTAAATGTCAAGATATGTTAGAGTGTTTGCCACATACTGCTGAAGCAACACAAGAGACTCCAGCTAGGCTTGGAAAAGAAAAGGGAATGGAAAAATAAAATACTATGGTATCCTCATTACTTGTCTAATAATATCTACAGGCATACAGAATAACAGTAATAGTAATTTACTTGCTAACACTCAATAGACCATGTCTTACTAACTGGGATTCTTTAAATAAAGTTGTGTTGATTATCCTTGCTTGTAACTTAAAAGGCTGATCATGGAATTAACTAAAAGACATACTTCTGGAAATGTCTGTGAGGGTGATTTCTATAAAATTTCTAATAAGGAAGATCTACCATTAATATTTGGAACCTTTCAAGGAGTTGTCCAGAAACAACGAGTTTAAAGAAAAAATCAGTGATTTCTGCCTTTGTTTCTTTCTGCGGGAATACTTCTATCCTGTTGTTGTTGTTGTTGCTGCTACTGCTGCTGCTGCTGCTGCTGCTGCTGATGATGATGATGATGATGATGATGATGATGATGATTGTTGCTATTGCTACTGCCATCACTAATGTATATCAGATTCCAATGTGTGTTTGATCTTCCACATGAGCTGAAGAACAGCATCTCATCAGGACTTTTTCAGGCCTTCTACATACTTTAACTGGGACTTCCGACTAACTTTGCTACAATGGCTGAGCAGCCATCAGGTCTGAGTCTCTAAGGTACACAGATGGTCATTGTATACTACCTATTAATTAAGCCATTCGAGCAAACATAATTTTCTAAATATTATATAATTGAACCGTTCCCTAGTGAAACCATTGCCTAATAAAGAAGAACACATGAAGAGACAACAAAAGTATTTTGACAAATCCTCCAGAGCTCCCAGGAACCAAAACCCCAAGCAATGAATACTTATGGAGAGGGACCAATGGCTCCAGTTACATTTGTAGCAGAGGGCAGCATTGTCTGACATCAATGGGAGAAGAACCCTTTGGTCCAGAGAAGGCACATTTTCTCAGTGTAGGGGAATGGCAAGGTGCTGAGGTGGGAGAAGGTGGTTGGAAGATGAAGTACATTCTTGGAAGCAAGGGTGAGAAGGAGACAGGATGGAAGTGGAGGAAGGTAAGAGGATAGCATTTGAATTGTAAATACAGAAATATCCAATAAAAAAGAGTATAGCTTTTAGTCAACAGTAATTTAGAAACTGCAACCATAGAATGAGTAGGACAGAAAGACACAAAATATATTTTCCATCCCTGATATTAATTTGGGCAAACATGATCTTTTATAAACTTCATTTTGGGCTAGAGCTTGCAAAAAGAAAAGTCTTGGCCTTAGATAGAAATGAGCCTAAGTTCTATCTGACAATCCATTCCAACTCTAGCCATTCTTATGGAACATCAGATGTCAGAAACAGTCTGAAAACTGTCATCCATCATCTGCATACTGTGGTACACTTCAGTGTTCCCTGTCTTACAGACAAATTATCCAGATGTCAAACTAATTTTTTCAGTTTCCACTTGAAAGCTTTGTGTCACCTAGGTCTAGTCAACATTAAATCAATTTTCTTCCTTTACTCTTCAACAATAGAAAGACCATGTGTCTGAGAACATTGTGCTGTTATATAGTGAGGTCTGAACAGAACATGTGGTTACTCTGACATTCTAGTTAAACCACGATGATTCCAATATTCTATTGATTTTATAGCAGTACTTTTATTTCTTTCTCTCGAGCATACATCTTCTCTTTTACACAAAACTCTTTGAGAGAAAGTAGGCTCTTAAATATTCTCAAGTCCTTCATGGTAATCTTAAGTACTATGTGCCATATATACCTTACCTCATTAATAGTTACTCAATGAAGAGCTTAATTGACAACATTGAGCTGATTAAAATTTAAGAACTAGATTGCACAGATAAAGTGAGTGAGATAAATGAAATAAACTAGTATCTAAGGTTACATCAACATTGTGTGTGTGTGTTTGGGTGTGTAGATATTTATGTAGTGTGTGTGTTTGTGTGTGTGTGTTTGTGTGTGTGTGTGTGTATGTGTGTGTGTGTGTGTGTGTGTTTGTAAAGGCCAGAGGACAATCTTGAGTTTCATTCCCCCTTAGAACCTGTCCATATTACACTTTGATACAGTGTCTCATATAAGCCTGGGTAATGAGATTAGGATGGCTGGTCTATAAACCTTGGGAATTAGACTATTTTTGCCTCTCTAGTGCTGGGACTTTCTTGCTTGTCAACATAGCTTTTCTTTACATTAAGTATGAGTTATGGGTATTAGACTCTAATCCTCATACACGGATGGTAAGAACTTTACTTCTTTAGCTTTTCCTCTGCTCTTGCCCTCAGTATGCTTCATCATATTGAGTACTCTATGTTGTTGGGATACCTTCAAGTCACTGTCACAAATGTTGAAAGCTACTGGAGAGAAGAATTAGGCTATTTAGTCTTCCATAGTTATTCACTACTCAAATATCAAATACAAGATTAATAAACAAATAAAGATCAAATTTATTCAAACACAAGGTAACATTTCTTCTTCTTTTGGCAGTTATAGCTTTATCTTATTCATTCTCCCTAGATTCCCCATATTTTCCTAACTGATGAATGTACATCATTTCCCATGTTTTTGCTCACATAGTTATTGTTGTTCATTATATTCTCAGAGTCACACTAATCCTCTTCAACATATGTGTACCATGGTTATGTTTATCAGTGACTCTTCTTCACCCATTTTCTTCTTCAACAATTGGCTCTTGTCCAATCCATTTTCTAGATGTTGATTCAAACATTATTCTCTCAACGAAGCCTTAGGAGAACATTCATTGTTTTAACACAAATAAAATTCCTCTTGTATATGTTTTTTTATATATCTATATATATATGTGTGTGTGTGTGTGTGTCTGTATCTGTATCTATATCTATATCTATAGCTATAGCTATATGTATATATATCTAGATCTATCTATATAGATAGATTATAGGTATATTGATAGATATATATATAGATATATATACCTTCAAATCTTACATTCTATATTATAGACAAATTCAATGGACTAATGTCAATGGCCTACTTCCTACACCTATGTATATTCTAAAGCTCATGAAAGCAGAGTCCTTCACTGCCTAATTACCCCTAAGACCACCAGTGCCTAGAATAGTTCTTAAAAATGGAGATTACTTAATAAATATCTGGAACTGACTAAATGAGCTAATATCTGCTTTCTCCTTTATTTATCACAAGTATACTTTTCATTAGGAAGAAATCTACAAGAGACTTGTGTGAGAAGCAGAAAACATTTTAAGCATATTGTAAACAGCAAATGGCTCCTTTACTTATACATTATGAAAATAATTAAGAATATTCATTATTGTAAATATAAGCATAAATAGAAATACTATGGATAATAACTGTTACCATTGCTACTGATATGAATTTTTATGAAATTTGGTTTATGTGAAAATGATGTTATTCTTCTGAATAGAATGGAAGCCAATATTTATGAACAGGTATGCTTGAATCTCAATTCAGTGAGACTGACAATGAGATCTCAAGAATCAGTAGAAATGGCAGTTACAATAGAATGGACGGGCTAAAATGATACATACTTCTTTCCATTTCTTTTGACCTGCAAGAGTTTTCATTCTGTTTTTTTTTTTTTTTTTTTTTTCTCTTGTCTTTTCTTTTTTTTTTTTTTTTTTTTTTTGGAAAAAAAAAACTAGTAAAATTCAATTTTTTTTTTCCAATTTGTTTCTAACCATGATTTCTTCTTTCAGTTATGTAAAAATTACAATGCTGTTCATAGAAAACCACAGGAGGAGGACTATGGGAATGAAATTACCTGTGCACTTGCGATCTGTGTCTTCTTTTTTGGACCCACTAATTGTCAACTTGCAATTGAAGTTTTCTTCCCAGTATTCGGCAAACCATACATTTCTCCTGTTGTTTTCAAGTGTCCGAGATGTGAAGTAAGCATCAAATCCTAAATAGAGTTAAATGAGAAGGTTAGAAATCATAGATATCACTGTTCCATATGAAGAAGAAGAAGTAAAAATAACCCATGATAGGTTGTAGGATAGAATGTTTATTAGGCCTAAAACAAACACACAAACAGTAATGCACACATTATATATAAAGTATATACACACATACTTTACATGCATATATGCATACATATATGTATATAAACACATATGTACATATGAATACATAAACACACATTTGGCTAGACTATAGATCAATCTCTAATTCAATAAGAACGGAAGATCTATAAGCACTATTTCACTGAAGACCCAAGGAGTGATATAAACAAAAAGAATTTTGCATGTCTAGTAAGCTAATCCAGCTTAATACTGTCATCCTAAGGGTGTTGACTTATGTAGGCAACAAATCTCTGGGCATCCCAATGGGAAATGTCTTATTAGATTAGTTGAGGTAGAAGTCCCTCCTGAACTGTGGGTAGGACCCTTTCTTAGACTGGTTTTCTGCACTAAATAAAAAGAATAAAGCAATCTGAGCACTAGCACTCATTCTCTGCCTCTGTGACCAGACGCTTTCCAAAATACCTGCTTTAATACATAATGGCTGCAGTCAACTGTAAGCTCCCATGAACCTTTCTGATTTAGCTTGCTTTGGTCAAGTATTTTCTTGTCATATCAGGGGAACTTAACAATTTTCTAGTTTTGTCATCTTCCCAGAGTACCAGGTGTTTCAGTGCTCACTGTAGACCTGGCATGCAGTAATTATTATCATGATTTTCATTTGTTAGAAAAAAAAAGCATATGCTTAGAAAGAATTACAATATGCTTAAAGTCAACAATTATATTCTAGTCTTTGTACTTGGTTATTTCAGATACTGGTTAGTGAATAACATTTCAGGCCTTTTTTTTTTTGTTTTGTTTTGTTTTGGTTTTTTTTTTTGTTGTTTTGTTTTGTTTTGTCCCATCATTGAACTGGTTTCCGTGTCAAAATGGAAATAAATTGATTGTTGAAAAGGCCATAGGTACATAAGCATGTCATTTTACTGTTGTTCATAGAAAGTCTACATTAGCAGAGACATTAGAGCCCAAGTACCACACAATTCCCTAGCTGCTGTTTCTGGATTGGGTACTTCAAATATTGCAATGGAGCCTTGGGGTCTCAAGAGAATCAAAGTGTAAGCAAACAAAGAAAAAGCAAGCAAACAAACAAAACCCATAAAAGATCAGACTCAGACTCAGAAATTCACAGGGACTAGGGTGGAATGCCAGTTCCAGTAATGTCACTACATCACAGAAACCCAGGGAAGTCCACACTAAGCACTGCTACTCTGACTTTTGTCTTTTTGTAGAAATGAAAATAGCACCAGCACCATTTCTGTCCATCAGTCTGCACTGTGCCATCAGTGGTAGTGGAAAGAATTCAAAACTTAGAATGTTTAAGGCCAAGAATTAGAGGCAAAGACGGACCTATTACCACATACTTAAAATATTCTGCTTTTCTGTATGCCATAAAAGATGTGTCAGTGGGTGCAATGACAAAAACAGAAAGCATTTTAAATATATTTTCTCTTTAATTGTCACATTAACTCTAGGCAGCTGCTACAATTCAGAACCATACGCCAAAGTCAGAAATGAAGATCCAGAAGAATTTGAAAGAAGGATACCTGGTTTCAAACATCAATACCTGTTACATATGCTATAAAGTGGGGTTATATATATTTCGTTAAGTGTCATAATATTTTTTTCAGCTGAGCAGGAAAATGGAGAGCAGACTTATTGCAGGAGAGGTAGTTGGATTTTTAGTTTCTTTCTCATTTTCAGATTTTCATACCCACCAAGGATCTAGAAAAGTATTATGGAGTTTGCTCTTATTCACAAAGTGTGTCTTTTTTTTTCCTAGAAGATGCCCATTATACAACAATTCATACTACAGGGGAAAATGGTAGTTCAACTATAAAAAAACACATTATGTGTTCTGATGATAGAAAGAGAAACTAAAACAACTTGATACATGCTTCTGTGGTCTGATTGTGCTGGGGCAACCCAGGTTCAGAAAACATGTCTTCTCATACAACCCAAGGGGCAGAGATAAAATGGTATCATCATGTAGGTCATTCTTGCTACCTTGCTTTTGCTTGTACAAGTAAGACTTCCTTACAGGACCCAAAACCATAGTTACCTTTTACCAGTATCGTGGGAGAAGATAAATGGATTCTTGCTGGTTCCCTCTACTCGCTTACATTCAGAAAGTAGGAAACTAACCACACATGAGATCTTCATGTCTTTAAAGAACTTTGTTATGGCCAGACCTTTACAGTGCCTGACAGTAGTCTTAGAATCCTTTTTACATAAGTATAATTTGTGCCTCCTTACTGGCACCTAAGGTGCTTCTAACACAAATAAAAGGCAAAGCCTTGCTTCTGCTGAAGAATTCAACTCCTTACCCATGGTTCGTCATAATTTCAGAAGCCTAAAGATTCTTACTATTTACCATTAGAAACAGGGCTCATCATAAAGAGGTTTAGTGACCCAGATGGGGCAGCAAGGCAGGGAAAGTTTCAGACATTCAAATAACTAATAACCCTTCTTTCTCTACCTGTCTCTTTGTCTCTTGTGTATGTGTAAGACATCTATTAAATTTCAGAAGAAACATGATCTGAACATATATCTCAGTACAACTAAGACCATTACCAGAGTGTTGAAATATAACCCAAGTCACCAAGTCTCACAGTTTTGATTCAAAGGAAACAGAATCAAAGATTTATTAAAGGAAATCTACTATTCTTTTATGTAAAACATATAGAACTTTTAGTGTGAACTTGATCCTTTGGTTGAACTGATAAATTTAATTTCCTAAATTCCTTTCTGGGCTAGACTGAAGCAGTGTCTCACTGTCTCATGTTGAGCACAACTGCCATCATTTGGGACTTTAATTCTAAACAGTAGGGGTGGATGAGGAAGGTTTCAGAAGGCAGTACAAACTGTTCTTGCTACGTTCTCTCCTCTTTGAAATGAGGTGATGGCCTCATGTACCTCCTGATATTATGGAGTGTAGCCAACAGATGCATGATTCGGCCTGGGAGTCATGATCAAGGAAAGGTCCTTCAATCTGAAAGAGGAAGGAAGATCTCCCCAAAGGGTGACATATAAAGTGCTATTAGGATGTCATTAGAAGTTCACTGGACAGAAAGAGGCTTTACCTGGCATCTAAACCATCAGAGATATGCAGCAGTCAAGCATTCTATGTTCTCAACTCCAAGGTATGTGTTGCAGATCAGAGGACTAGCCTCATAAGCCCCAGTAGAAAGCAGCACCGTCCCTTTTGAACTTACAGCTCAAGGGCAAGGGCTCTTTTCAATGCTTCCAATACTGCATCCTGCTCAAGAAAAGGTTAAAGTGCTATTGGTTAAAGAATGTGCTTTTCATCACAGTATGCGTGATCTTGGGAGCAGTGCATGGATCCTCCAATAAACAGGAGAAAAAAATACAAAAAAGGAGTTGGACTGTGGCTCACTGGTAAGGGCGAGACTGACCTATTGCACAGGAATATATGAGTGGAGAAGAGAGGAATGAAAGTGATGTTGTAGAAAGAGAATTCCCATATATACATGACTTCTTGAATTAAAAGGGAAAAAAGCATAGATAATGGAGGAGGGCTACACGGTCATTGTGATATCAGACTTGGTGCTAATGTCTCAATTGGAGGTACAAGACTGTATAATAATTATTATTTTTAAAGATTTTATTATTTTATTGTATGTGTATGCTGTGTTGCCTGCATGTATATTTGTATACTGTATGCATGAGGCCAGAGTAAGATTTCAGATTTTTAGGCACTAGATTATACACGTCATAAGATTCCATATGAGTTTGACAATGAAACTCAGATCCTCAGGAAAATCAGAACACCACTCTGGCATCTTATAAAACAGATATGGAGCATTCTACCAATGAAAGTTGCATATCTCTTCTTTCAATTCATTCATGGTCAGTACTGAGAGTAGTCTAAACTTCACTGAAATGAAAGAGACCAAGTTGAATGTCTTAAATAGCATATTTAATTAAGTCAATGGAACTTATAAAAGCAGCAAGATATAGTCAAGAAAAGTCATCCACGTATATATTTTCAGATAAAACTCAATACAAGATGGAGTATAAACTCAGAGTTGAAATAATAACAAAAGCAAACAAACATAAAGGATTGCATCTAAATTCTCATGATACATATCCATTTATTCTGGCAAATACCAGTACTTCAGGAGGGTTCATTTCAATTTCCTTTCTTTTTCTTCTTACCACTTTACTTAAAAAAAGAGGGATACATATACAGTTTTTAAAAGGCATTTGGCATAACATTATAGGAATATTTTTGTCAGAACTTAATTCTTTTACAGGTGTAATAGAATGCATTAAAATCCTGCTAGTTACCATAAGCACGAGATACAAGTAGGACAGAACATAACATAAAAACAGAATTCTTGTTGAGTATAGATTAAGGAGAGTGATCGATGAATACCAAAAATTGCCACAAGGCTATTATCTTAGCTCTTCGATTATTAAAGATTTAAGGTCCAGGTGTACCAAACACTGAGAGGGTGCTATACATTTTTGTTTTCCTAAGAAGAACTGAAGCTTTCATATTTATTTATTTATTTATTTATTTATTTATTTATTTATTTATTTATTTATTTATTTGGTCTTTCTTTTTCTTGAGCTTCATATTGCCTGTGAGTTGTTTGTGGGGCGATAAGAGCTTACTGGGGTTAGTATCCAGTATCAGTGACTGCATATTATGTCTCTTCTTTTGTGACTGGGTTACCACACTCAGGATGATATTCTCTAGATTCATCCATTTTTTTTTTTTTTTGGAATTTCATAAAGTCATTGTTTCTGATAGTTGAGTAGTACTCCATTGTGTAAAGGTACCACAATTTTTGTATTCATTCATCTACTGACAGACATCTGGGCTCTATCCAACTCCTGAATATTATAAATAGGACTGCTATGAACATTGGGGTGCATGTGTCTTTATTGTATGTTGGAGCCTCTCAGTTGTATATACCCAGAAGTTGAATAGTTCTTTAGGTAGTACTATGTCCAATTTTCTGAGGAATAGCCATACTGATTTCCAGAGTAGTTGTACCAGTTTACAACCCCACCAACAGTGGAGGAGTGTTACTCTTTCTCTGCATCCTCACCAGCATCTCCTGTAATCTGAGTTTTTGATCTTAGCCATTCTGACTGGTCTGAGGTGGAATCTCAGGGTTGTTATGATTTGCATTTCTCTTTTGACTAAGGATGTCTAGCACTTCTTTAGATGCTTCTCAGCCATTCCATTTTCTTCCATTGAGAACTTTTTTTATTTAGCTCTGTACCCCATTTTTAATAGGATTTTTTGATTCTCTGGTGTCTAACTTCTTGAGTTCTTTTTATACATTGTATATTAGGCCTCTATCAGATGTGGGGTTGGTAAACATCTTTCCCCAATCTGTTGGCTGCCCTTTTGTTTTCTTGACACTGTCAACAAAAACTTTGCAATCTTATTAAGTCCCATTTGTTGATCTTTGACCTTAGAGCACAAGCCATTGGTATTCTGTTCAGGAACTTTTCTCCTGTGCCTATGTGTTCTAAGGTTTTCCCTGCTTTCTCTTCTAATAGTTTCAGTGTACCTGGTTTAATGTGGAAATCTTTGATCCACTTGCACTTAAGCTTTGTACAAGTAGATAAGAAAGGGTCTATTTTCATTGTTTTACATGTTGAATGCCAGTTGAGCCAACACAATTTGTTGAAGAGGCTATCCTTTTTCCATTGAATGTTCATAACTCATTTGTCAAAAAATCAAGTGACCATATGTGTGAGGGTTCATTTCTGGATCTTCTATTCTATTCCATTGAATCATGTGCCTATCTCTGTACCAGTACTATACAGTTTTAACACAATTGCCTTGTAATATTACTTGAGGTCAGGGATGGTGATTCATGCAGATGTTTTCTTGTTGTTGTGGAAGAATTTTGATATTCTAGGTTTTTTGTTATTCCAGATGAAATCGCTCATTGCTCTTTCCAACACTATGAAGAATTGGGTTGGAATTTTGACGGGGATTGCATTGAATCTGTAGATTGCTTTTGGTAAGATGGCCATTTTTACAATGTTGATCCTACCAATCCATGAGCATGGGAGATCTTTCCATCTTCTGAGATCTATCTTGATTTCCTTCTTTAGAGATTTGATGTTCTTGTCATACAGGTCTTTCACTTGTTTAGTTAGAGTCACACCAAGTTATTTCATATTGTTTGTGACTATTGTGATGGGTATCTTTTCCCTAATTTCTTTCTCCACATGTTTGTACTTTGAGTATAGGAAGGCTACTGATTTGTTTGAGTTAATTTTATATCCAGTCACTTTTCTGAACTTGTTTAACAGCTGTAGAAGTTCTATGGTGGAATTTTTGGCATCACTTATGTATAGTTTCATGTCATCTGCAAACAGTGATATTTTTATTTCTTCCTTTCTGATTTAGATCTCTTTGATTTTCTTTTGTTGTCTAATTGCTCGAGCAAGGACTTCCAGACTATGTTGAATAGGTAGGGCGGAGTGGGCAGCTTTGTCTAGTTCATTTATTTTCTATGACATTTCCTCCAAGATAATTCATACCTTACATGAGTAACAATGTTATCATATTTTCTGAGAACTAGACCAGTTGTTTTATATTTCATATGGAGAAATATTCAAGAGCCATAATGCTTTAAAAAAATAAAAGACAGGGACTGAGTATGATTCTTTGGGTGTATAAGAGGAGAGATATTCATATCAAAAATTCCATGATAAATTAATCCTAAAGTTTCTAGGACAAAAGCAAAGAGTTTCTGGCACACAAGAAATGAGGCCACCAAAGCAGGACTAAGAATCACGAGTAGGTATGGGGGTAGAATGTAGTAGGGAATAAATGTATTATTTCACATCTGTAGGGAAACAGAATCCTTTTTTTATTTTATTTTTGTTCTCATTTTTATTAGATACTTTCTATTTACATTTGAGATGTTATCCCTTTCTTCTCCGCCTGCATTTGTCTTTACAAAGGTGCACTCCATCCTAATTACTCTCTCCACCCCATTGCCTTGACATTCCCCTACATTGGGAAAACATGCCTTCCTGGACCAAAAACCTCTTCTCACATTGATACCAGACACTGATATCTTCAGCTACATTTGCAACTGGATTAATAGGTCTCTCAATCTGTGCTCAAATGTTGGTGTTTTAGTTCATGGGAGTTTTGGAGGGTTTGGTTGGTTGTTAATTTTGTTCTTCCCATGAGGTTGCAAACCCTTTAGGGTCCTTCAGTCCTTTCTTTAGTACCTTCTTTGGGGTTCCCTGTTCATTTAAGTAGTTACCTGCAAGCATACTCAGTTGTATCTATATTATTCTGAGGGAGCATATCTAGCTGGAAGTAAGTACAGTAATAACATCTTGGAATTAGCAATAGTACTTGTATATGGTGGCTACATATGTGGTGGATCCCTGGGTGAGGCAGCCTCTGAATGATTTTTTCTTCAATCCCTGCTTCTCTTTTCGACCTTGCATTTCCTCCCATGAATGCTTTGTTCTCTTCTTGAAGAAGGACTGAGGCATCCCCATTTTGGCCTTCTTTCTTTTTAGGCTTCATAATGTCTTTAAATTTTTTTTGAGTGTTCATAGCTTTCTATAGCTTGTATCTACTTAACAACACGTAGTGCATACTATGTGTTCTTTTGTGACTGGATTACTACACTCAGAATGATAATCTCTAGTTCCATACATTTGCTTATGAATTTTATGAAATATTAGTTTTAAATTGCTGAGTAGTATTCCATTATGTAAATGTACCACACTTTCTATATCCATTCCTCTATTGAAGGACATTTGGGTTCTTTCCAGCTTCTGGTTATTATAAATAAGGCTGTTATAAACATGGTGGAGCATGTGTCCTTGTTATATGTTGGAGAATGTTTGGGGTATATGCCCAGGAGTGGAATAGCTGGGTCCTCAGGTAATACTATGTCCAATTTTCTGAGAAACAGCCAGACTGATTTCAAAAGTGGATGGGCCAGCTTACAACTCCACCAGCAGTGGAGAAGTACTCCTCTTTCTCCGCATCCTTGCCAGCATCTGCTGTCCACTGAGTTTTTGATCTTAGCCATTCTAACTCCTGTGAGGCGGAATTGTTTTGATTTACATTTCCTTTATGGTTAGGAATGTTGAGCATTTCTTAAGTGTTTCTTAGCCATTAGATATTTCTCAGTTGAAAATTCTTTGTTTAGCTTTGTACCCCATTTTTAAATAGGATTATTCGATTCTCTATAGTCTAACTTCTTGAGTTCTCTGTATATTTTGGATACTAGCTTTCTATTAGGTTTAAGATTGCTAAACATCATGTCCCAATCTATTGGCTGCTGGTTTTTCTTCTTGACAGTGTACTTAGCCTTAGAGAATCTGTAATTTTATGAGTTCCTATTTGTTGATTCTTGAGCTTAGAATATAAGCCATTGGTGTACTGTTCAGGATATTTTACCCTGTTTCCGTGTGTTATAATCATCTAGCACTCCTCAACTGGCTGAATGTTGATTATTTCATTTCAGCTTTTCACAGGAATTAAATATTATCTATCTCAGAAAATATATCGGAAAACCTCAGGTAGGAAACTGAATGGAAGTCAGTGTTAAGGGGTCTTTCCTAAAAGGACTGTCAGTCACATGGTTGTAAGAAAGTGTGGAAATAGTGGTCTCTTTCATCTATGACTAAAGAGCTTTGTGGAGTTTTATTGTCATGCCTTCCTTCTAGTTTCCACTCATGTCTGCAGAGTCCTGTCTTGACTTTTGGGTCTAGAAGTCATCATCTTTACCCTATTCATTCCTGTTTTTCTCATTTGCATTTCTTCAAAATGTTACTAAGGTAAATTAAGTTAAACAAATCATTTTGGCTGACCTCATGGAACAAAGCAGACAGAGATGCACTGTAGAATTCTCTGTCTATGTCTACTAATGAGATTGGTGGCAAGCTGCCATTATTTCTGAGCAAACAAGTAAGAGTTATTGTGATGAAAATTATTCCACAATGAAACAAACAATCCCATGAAAAAATGTTTATGAATGAGGCAGAGAAAGTTATATATACAATGTTATTCTAGAAAATACCTCCACTCCTAGCCTCTACTGAGGTGATCACCATTCTAATAACATTTAGCAAAATAGTAACATTTCAATAATACATGCATGATGAAATCACTGGTTGGCTTACTTTAACTAAGATAATGACCTCTGACTCATTGTCATATATGGTAGAATCCCATTTTTTTAATTCTTTTCTTATGTATTTGTTGATTCTGTACATGAGACAAACACATATAGAGATAGGAGAGAAAGAAAAGGAGGGCTATGTATAGATGTATCTTTTACAACATTACTGGGAGATTCCATTCTTAGGATTTTATAAGTATTAAGATCCTGTGAGGTAGTTATTCTCCAAGCAAGGTAATTTTGGTTTCTATGCAAATATTTCATAGGTATAATCTATTAATAATTCATGACTGTATAAGAAGTACACATACTGAGTATATCCATGCCACTGCCTTCCATTAGCATAGTAGACATGAATAATTAATTCTGAAAATCAGTGTTTAGACTACGGTCTCTAGCCCCTTTGCAGTTTCAATCTTTCAGAAGCTAAATTTAATATAAAAATCAATGAGCCATTCCTGGTAAGAATTTGTTTCCAGTAAACTGGTGTTACAAACTGACTATTTACAAACATTATAGTTAAATTTGAAATTAAAATTAATAATAATACACTTAACATAATTTACCATGCCTGAAGCATCATTTTAAATTCTTTTCTTGGGTGTATTTTATGTAATCATGTTTTTTTATGAATTTATGAACTTTAGTCTACTAACAACTCTTGAAAACTCATCAGGTGAATTACATGGTATTTTTGTATAAAATAGCGTATTTACTATCTTCATGATATAAGTATGATTGGCAGTCATTACTATTTTTTCAGAGATTTAAGAACAATAGTGTATGCTTTAAAAATTGTTTATTAATTAGTGGCTTTGGACCATTTTTTAATATTACAAAGACATTATTTCCTACAGAATCAGAGCAACTCAGAATAATTACGATTTTGATGCTGGGTAAAAAAAAAAAATTCTGGGAGAATGGGATTGAGATTTTTACTGGTACACCTGCAACACAAGGCTACACTTGCTTTTGCTAATTCGTAAGAGTGGATGTCATGTCTCAACACTACTGACAAAATGATTTACTGAGAAGTACTAAAGTAAAATCTTTTCCATAGAAAAAATGAACAGGCATCTTAAATATTCAGGAATTTGGGGCTGGAGAGATAGCTCAGTGGTTAAGAGCACATATTGATCTTGTATGCTAAAATCTCAACACATAGAATGGGTGGTACAAAACTGTCTAAAAACCCCACCTCCAGGGATGTCTCAAGATTCTTCCATGGATTCTTGAACTTGTGCACACAAACCTACACAGAAAACTCCCAACACACATTCATAATTAAAAATAATACTAGTAGTAATAGTAATAGTGATAGTAATAATAATAATAAAGAGTCAGGTATCTGCCACTATTTATATTTTCTATATCTGGAACATGAATATCTCATGTTACCTCTTATTACTTTTCTAGTGTCCAGATAGAAACAAATCTGACAGTGAGACTCCAGACTGGAGTTTTGTTAAGTGAAAGGGTTAGAATATATTAATTGTCAATGGCAACTACCAGGAGTCTTATATGGTGCCTTTGAAATAAGATTTGCCTTCCAATAAATGAGGCTTTCAATATTTAGAGGGATGTTATTAAGACCCAGTGTCTCTGTATGCCTCTTTTAAGACAGCCTTTCAACAACCTATAAATCACAACTTATCTAGAGTCCTATTTTGAGGGCTTAATCTCCTGATCTACATGTAGAATATCTGTGTAGAACAGAAGTTCATGTGCCTGGACATACTATGAGGCAATATGTGGCCTGTGTAAAAAATTGTTTACCTATGCTTGACTATAAGCTACATCAACTAAATTAGAGCACCTACCCATGGGTCAAGGCACCAGCCTTTAATTTTCCAGATGTTTTGGGTACATAGGCAGACTTGACACATAGTCCTCTAGAAGATAAAACAATTTAAGCCACTCAGATATGTTTTATACATAGTCCTGAAAGATCTACCCAAAGTTTAACAGAAATTCAGAAGACAAAGTCTCCTAATCTGAACATATGATACTTTATACACATATATGAATTATAAATCATTATAAAAATATCCAGTAATGAAAACAGATAAATAATATTGGACATAGTTAAATACATTTTGATGTAGTGTTTTGGTTATTTTTTAAAAATAAGGTTATTTATGGCATAAAAATTGACCAAAATTTTAGTCAGTAATTCTTTGGTATTTGGAAGAAAATACATGTTTTTGTCAAGACAGATGTCAACTTAATGACCAAGCATTGAAATTTTGTGTGACAGATTGTGTGACTACTTAAATTATTTTTATGTTAAATGTTTGAACAGTTTTTAAGAATCATATCAAATTATCATGACTGATTTATCTGTGTAAAATTCTCTAGCAAAAATAAAATAACGAGATAGTAAATTTTAAATGGAAAATTATTGATCATTTGCTTATTAAAGAAAAAACAATGCATCAAAAGCCAGAGAATTTTTTTTACATGGTGAAAGCTACAAATTTTATTTTTAATAACCATACAAGAGCCATGTTGCCTGGTTACCGTCTTCATTTTGTACTTTGCTCTATAAATGCCTCAGCAGCTAGAGGGTTTTTTCTAAGCAGAACATCTAAACTTATATAATCAAACATCTATAACAATCCAAGGGGGTTTATCCAAAATTATATTTCATTTTCTTTCTCATTAGATGCTTCCCCCCTGTCTTTTTTTTTTTAACAAGAAACAGATTTAATTACAATAAAGGCAATTTACATTATGTCTCTAGCCAACATCAAATTTAATGGAGAGAAACTTAAAACAATTAAAGTTTTAAATCAGGAACCCGACAAGTTTGTCAGTCTTTCTATATCTGTTCAATGCATCACATCAAGATACAGCTAGAGCATTGTGACAATTATAGCAGATCAAGGAAACAAAAATGGAAACAAAGAAGTCAAAATATTTCTATTTGCAGATGCCATGATAGTATACATAAGTGATTCCAAAAATTCTACCAGGAAACTCCTCAAGCTTCCACTGGCTTTAAGTAGAGAAAAGACAACAATAACGTTTTAAAAGAGGGACATGTCACATGAACACATATGAAATAAGAAACTTGACTGAAAAAGAAAACATAGTAACACTAGTCACAAAATCATTTAGTGTAATAATTTTTGGTATAGAAATATAAACTTATCATTGCTCTTAGTGGCACATTTTATCTAAAAGTAAGACTTGATTGTTGAAGACTAAACACTGGTTCCAGAACATAAAGTAATCATTCTTGAACTGACCAGGAAACTCTTTCATTGATAGATAACATTCTTAATGCTGGACAAAAAAAAAAAAAAAAAAAAAGACACTGACAATGGTACCCATTACTGGATCCTTCATGATACAATATTGACTCATCAGACAGATGTGCTCACTGGTATAATACCTGCAAGAGTGTTTATGGGAATAATGAACTGCTCTCTTTTATTTGAGGCTTATTCCATGAAAGGAAATTAAAATTTGCTATTTTATGTTCAAAGTCTATGGCTAAGAAAGTGATACATTACTTTTCTTCAAAAGATTTTACTAATTGTAACCAATAAAAATTTCCATCAGAGAAGAAAACGGGAATTCTAGGCTTTTACCTGGTAGAAGAGCACATGATAGTTAATTGTCGGTGGAGTATGGAGAGTTAATTTCCTTTGCGGGTGTGACTACTGGCAGGATATAACATCCATGCCCATGTGGCATTAACTAGCTAATTGAATTAGTTTTTTAAAGAGGTCATGAAGTTAGAAGAGAGAGTCTTCCAGATAAAATGGAAGTTAGATATCATCAAGACATATCATATACATGTATATAATTTTCAAAGATGTTTTAAAAGAAAGAAAAAACTGGTTTCTGGACATTCAGGAATGATACTTTAAACATCATTCCTTAAAGTACCATTCCTTTAAGTATATTGATATAGGATTTGTAAAAGATGAACTGTTCAGAACTCATGATTTTTCCATTTTATTCAAATTAGGTTTAATAATTATTTTTCATTTTCTTGTGTACAGATTTGAATAATTTAAATAGAATGATTGGCAGGGAGGTGAACACCTGACCCCAGTAAAATCCCCTAGCTTACTCAGTTGAATTTAGCAGTAAGAAGGTTCAGGTCAACCAAAATTTCTTAATTTTTCCACTGGGAGTCTAAACTTAAGATCAAATTGCAGCTTCATGGCCTGGGAGGAAGACATTTGCTTCAGATGAGAAGAATAGATCTAATGAACACCAAAGAACAAGAAAGACGAACAGTGCAAAGGATCTTGCAGTTTGTGAATTTAGCTAAATTCCAAGACTCTGATATGTTCCTTGCTCATAGATTCATAACATATTCCCTCCTCCTTAGAGTAAATTCACCACTCCATTTTTTTTAAACGACTTTATTTTGCAAAACAAAGATAAATGTAAAGATTTTAAACATTTTTTGCTTAAAATTATACATTTTTGTCACCACTCCATTTTGCTTTAGAACACACAACACATGTTTGTATTTCAATCTACAGACATGAAATTAACACTGATAGAGGATCACATATAGATATTGGTCTCAAGGAGACTGCTAAGAAGCAAGACAAAGAATTTTTTGGGTCTATGAGAGAGGTTCCTAAGTTCTACAGAAGCACTGATATATGTATTGATAAGGAGAAATAAACATTTCTTAATTTCATCAAGGTGGATCAACTCATGTTGGAAAGCAATGACCTTCAAATGCTTAAGATATGGTGTTGAATAAGGGAAAAATTTCCACTCAGTATTTTGTGTTGGGTGTGATGAAACTCAGTGAATATCCCCTTAGTTCAGAGGAAGATACCCTAGCTTTCCTTTCAAGAGGAATCTGCTGATAGATATAATTTGCAATCTGTGCTTCAGTGAGCAATGCAATGGCTTTGGTGTCCAAACCATATGATAACTTTTAACATCTTTGGATGTAATATTTCCAACAAAATATGGCCAGTATTGTTTGGCCTTTAGTACTAATGAAAATTTTTCATTCTTCTGTGGAATAAAGTCCCAGACAAGAGTTTACTGACAGGCAAAGGCACAGGTACAGGTTGTGTCCATGTCTGATTACTCCCTTGATAGATGATATTATCCAGAGGAAATGCATTTCCATTTGAATTGATGCAGGTGGCTTTGTCACACAAATTTAAAGTACATCATGTATATTATCAGAAAATAGCATGATAAAGTAATTAATTGCAACATAACTTAATTAAATTAAAGAGCTACAGATTCCATGTCCCAGAGACAATTTCAGTGTTTGTTTGTTGATGGTAAGAAAATAGAAATAACCCCAATAATGGCCATTGTGACCAGTCACATTTCACTAAAAAATGTTTTAAATGATTACACGGGATTAAAAGTACAAAAGGCATTATTATAACTCTTACAAATTACCTATAAGTTAGCTATGATTTTATTGGTTTTTGGAAAATGAGTACATGCCAGTTTGTGGAAGAATGATCATCATATTACTAGAGAAGAACACATTTGTAGCACTAGGCAAGAATTTCAGATTTGTGGCCAGACACAGTTATACAAAAATACTTTTTTATTGAATCATATGATATTTTCAGTGCTATGTAACTACTATGCCAATTCTTAGATAAATAAATTAGAGTCTATTAGAAGGCTTATTTCCATCTTCCCCCAAGTTTATCACCTAGGTATTACAGACAGAGTCTGCAAACATGGCTCCATAGTTAAATGAATATACTAAACTTTCAAAATAACAGAGTTCACCTGCATGCAGTTGTTCTCAAGCACATGAAACTCCAGCTCTAAGAGATTCCATACCCTCTTCTGGACACAGCAGACATATGACTCCATATACACATATCCCACACAGACACACATAATTAAAAATAAAACAATCTTTTAAAAGAAATGAAAGACCTGATGTTTTAATTCTGATATATTTATTATTAAGCGTACACTACTAATAATTGATTTCTAAAGTACTAATTGGTAAATACATATTGAAAAGCTATGAGAAAAATAATTTAATATCATTTATTCTTGTTATTTCTATGTTAAGCCACTCCTCTGTCATAACACATTTTAAAGTTCTGACACCTTTGGGTATGCTATAGGTATGAAGCTGTAGTTTCAGAATTCAGAATACTGTTTATGGTGCTTGACACTGAGGAAAAACATGAAACTTTCAAGGGGCAATATATACAAAGGGGGAACATGCTGTTGATGGAGGCAACTATGGTCAGCATTCTTGTCTGAGTATGCCAGTGTAGGATCTATATGTTGGAAGCACTGAACTTATAGAGAACTTAAATCTTTTCAACCAGAGTAGTATAAAAGATAGTTTAATTGTCATATTGACATAGTATAGACTCCTTCTCAAAGAAGATCTTGACGAAAATAATTTAGATTGGGTGGGCCTATGATAATCACTATGGGATATATCTTAATTGTGTGAATGTTGGTGAATGTAGGTGGTACTATTTTGCTGGGCTGTGACTAAATGAAATGAAGAGAGCTGAGTGTTGTGTTCATGCATATGTTGCTTTCTTCTGCCTTAGAAGAATGCAATGTGACCTGTTCTCTCAAAGCTTTTCTGAGGTGAGATGATAAATATGACATGCTATAACCCGGTATTATGAGCTAAAATATACCCTTTCTGCACTAAGTGGGTTTTTTTTTTTTTGTTATGATTCTTTATCATAACAGTGGGAAACAAAGTTAAGATGGGAGAGTACGGTACATAGAAGACTAGATAAGAGAATGCTATGACTTGGCATAGCCTAAAGGGCATGTGACCTTGAGTAGTCACACAGATTACTAGGCTCAAAGAGCTTAATATTTAGTTTCAATGTTCATAGCACTTTCTTAAAAACTATATTTTTAAGCAAATATCCTTTCCTCTTTTACAATAATCTTAAACAGTAAAGCCAGTTAAGGGATGATCCAAACCCCTGCCTTTTCAATTCCCCATCTGTTGAGAATACTAAGAATGTGTTTAGTGCATAGCAGGCACTCAATAAATACTAATGCGCTAGAGTTTCTGAGCTGTGTGCTCTACGTGGTTTCTAAATTTCTCCAGAGCTATTTGCTATGATTTGACTCTGAAATGATCTTCATAAGCAGATGAGTTTGTCTTCATAGGGTGGTGCTATTTTGAGGATGATGTAAAAAATTTAGGATCTTGCTATCAAAAGTAGATCACTAGGAAAAACCTTTGAAGATTATAATTGATTCTGGTTTTGGTTTGTTCTTTCTTAATTCAACTTACTCCCATGTGTAAAAGGCACTGCTCTACCCCATCATGATAACCTGAAAGCCTACCTAAATGACTTTTATCTACAAAATCGATCCTATCAGATATACTATCATAGAAAAAAATGTAGATCATATACAGTTAGGAATAATATATATGAGTCAAATCTAACAGTTTAACAATTCTAAGTATGTAGTTATTACCAAAGGTAACCTTGAAAATTTGAAAATATAGTGGTTACATATACATGTATTCAAATTTTCACTCCTTTAAATTTATTTTAAACCACAATGTAAATAATTTATCATAACTTGGGATATGTCTGACTTGTTACAGTCTCTTTAAATTAGGGTCAATGAATCCCAGCAGTGTTTCTGTAGTGGCTAAATGATGGGATTAGTGACATAACATCACATTTTCCTGTGATATGTGATTAGTGCCACCTCAAAATGTGACAATCAGAAAATTTACAAATATTACTAATTGTCTTGGGTGAAACACAATTGACTGATATCAAGTGAGCACCACTGTTTAAAATAAATTAATTCTTTATAATGGCTTTAGATAGATGAATAGAATTTGCCACATAAAATTATATAATGTTTTTTTAATAGTGGTGAAAATTAATATGAAATATTTTCATTGTGAGACATGGGGTTAGATTCCTGAAGCCATTTATGAATATTAAGTTGTCTGGAACAAGAGTCACTAAAGTTTCATTAGCATCAACTTCCCTGGGGATGGGATTTAGTTTTCTTTTTGTACTTTTCATTAGTTTGGTTACTTGTTGAATTTTTAATATGCTCTCCATTGTGTATAAGAAAAATGAATACTTCTGGTAATCATAGACAAATTATATAACCATCGTGAAAACAAAAAATGAACATATGGTAGGTACGTGAACTAAGCCTATGGACATGTTATATGATGATACCTCAGACCAACTCCTGATACACTCTGTTTTTCTTTTCTTCATCTCTGAAGAATCAATATGGCATGATCATGAGAAATGGGAAGTCTATTACAATAAAGGAAGGTTTTGTATCTTAAAATATAGAGGTTATTTATAACCAGAAATGAAAATAATCAGGTTCAATAAGAAAGTGTTAGAATTAATGTCCTTAAGAATGGCTGTTTTTCCCAAGGAAAAAGGGTGGGGCTATGGGTAAGAGAAAATATTTTCTGCAAGGCTGTACATTGTGCACAAATGGGATTACTTACCTGAGTCCATTTTACACACATATTCTATACACAGGCATGCAGCACACATGCACAATATATGTGCTCATATTCTCGATCTACTAGCCTATGTATTCGAAACCTTCCTTTAGATATTAATTCTAATACCACTTTTACCCAGCAGTATAATTTTTAATGGCAATCTAAATACTTGTTTTTTAACCCACAAATAATTTCTGTCCTCTCCTCTTAACAAAGATTCTTTATTCAGTAAACAGAGACCACTACTGAAAGCCACAACTAGTGAAGAAAAAAGGGTTGTCAATGGGGTACCCAGGCCCGGTGTACACCTCTACAGTGCAATATTCATGCCTAAAGATCTGGAAGCATCAGGTAAGATGGGAAGGAAATAGTGTAAGAGACTGAGTACCCGAAAATATGCTGTGAGATAGCTTCTTTGTAGTCATGGTGTGGAAGCTAACATTCTTACAGATATGAAACCTCAGTAAGATAGCTGCTAAAACAAGACCTACACAATAACATTAGTTGATATGTCAGTGTAGATGGGATATATCTCACAAAGCTCTTAACCTAGATGGAGAGAGCTATAGGCAAATGACGATGGTGAGGAGAAGGGTCAGTTTTCCAACAGCATGAGCCCCATAATTATAAAAGTGCATACACATGGTCAGTCATAAACACATAAAGACACGCTTATAAACATAAACACTAAGTATATTCAGCAGGGTATATTTATATACATCCATGAGAATATGTACAAATAAATAACAAAGGTAATTAAAGAATACAAGGTTACAATTTGAAAGGGTGTATGGACCAAAGATGAGTTGAAGAAAGAAGAGCAAAAGGGTGGAAATGGATGCAAACATAATACATTTAGATATCATTATTGGAAATATTATAATTAAAAAGTGAGCCCCAGAAAATAAGAGGTCTTTAATACATTTTAATTCAAAATGCAAATGACAATATTTTTTCAGATTTGTTAGTAGGGAATCAATGAGGGTTTATTAGCTCTCCTTTCATAGCTAGTTAATACTTTTAGAAAAGAAAGTGAAATAAAAGACCACTAAGATGCTATACACATAAAATGCTAGAGTGTTCAAAGGTAGCCTGAGATGTACTGCAAAACTGTGTGTAAAAATAATTAAGTAATGTAGTTTGTTTGATCATAGCTGTATTTATTTTCAACTTATAAATAGAGCATATATTAAACTAAATATGTAGTTATAAGATTTTTCAAAGAGTAATTATTGATAAATTATTCATTTATACTGAAATCTAGGCTTGCTAAAGTCTTATAAGCAATTATCTGTGACACACTTTTGACTCAAAGGGATTTTCCAGAGGAAGGGAGTTATGGTTCAAATGCAACCATGGAATTTTGGGTCTCATTCCTTGTACTTAATAGCAAGAAACTGGGAGAAGTCTTGTTCATTTGAACAGACCTCAATATTAGCACACACACACAAAAGAGGATAACTTTAAAACATTTTTAAATTGTAAATTTAATATTGGAACAAACCTCCATTGCATTTACTGCTTGGAACACATATGGGAGACAGAGAATAAATATATAACTTAAAAAACCTATATTGACTCTGTATTTCTTTGAAAAGTCCTATACTTACAAATAAAGGAAGAATAAAATATCCTAAATGAAAACTGAGTTGTAGATAAAGATGAATAGAATAAAAAAGGCTCATAATTTTGACTCCCAATTTTTCAATATTTTAAGTGATATACATAAAAAGAAAATATACACATTGGATGCATGAACATTGTGCTGCTTCTGTGCATGTTCTGAGATAGATGTTTTTTATTGTTAAAAAATGATAGTGGGATGCTAACCCCAGAGGCTTGCACTCCCCCAGAAACAACTCACAGACTGTATGAAGTCCAAGAAATAAAGAAAACAAAAAAAAATATATACATATATTTACAAAACAAGAAGACTGACTATTTCCATGTTCCGTTTTGTTTTGCATGTACTTTACGCTTATTGTAACTATTAGGTTTTCAATGCATACTGTCAAGCCCTTGAAAAAAATCAAGTTCTGACGAAAAAAATATATTCACATGGTTTTATGTAAAAATTATTTCAATGTCTGAAAAAACATTACTGACAAAAATGTATAATTTTAAGCAAAAAAATGTTTAAAATCTGTACATTTATCTTTGCTTTGTAAAATAAAGTCCTTTAAAAAAAATGTGTGTACAAATCATCCTGAAGGGGAATCAGTTTATTCTGGGTCCTAGTTCTAGATATTTCACTCTGAGGCTATGAGGTACAAAACCATGTGTCCTAAGAAATAGTGCAGCTCCTTGCATAATGGATAGAAGATTCAGGGAAGGAGAAAGTTAGGAAAAGAGGAGTAGATGAGAATCAGAAGGTACACAGAAGAGGAAAATATTTAGGAGAAGGGGAAGGAGGGCAAAAAGAAAGAGAAGGGGATACTGAGAAAATAAAAGGAGAAGGAAGAACAATATTAGCAACAACTGGGAACAGGATCTCTTACACAGTATGCCCTACTGACCTACTGCCCTATCCTGAACCTAGCTTCTATTGAGATTATGAATCTACCACAAGATTAACCCACTGATAAGATCAGGATTCTCACAATCCTCTAAATTGCAAAAAGTATCAATAACCAGGCACAAAACAAGATTCAGTATGTATAATCTTTTTTTCTAGAGCCATTTCATATACAAATGTATATTGTGTATATTTCAAGAAACTCCAATGGTTTCAAATGAGTTGATTTTTGAATAAGGTATGGTTTAGCAGTACAATGTGATGTCAAATGATTGGGCTTATAAATTTTTTTGGTATGATGCATAAGTTACTTTTCTCTGTGTGATGGAATATCTGGAGGAAACAACTTAATGAAGGAAAGAGTGGAATTGAATCTATGTTTTAAAGGTTTTCAATCTGTCGTGGCAGAGACTCATTTCAGAAATCCATGACATTTACATGGGTGCTGGGGTTCTAAACTTGGTTCTCTCAATTACATAGCAAGCCTTTTTACCTCTGTATCATTCCTCAAGTCGGTAATCCATTTAGATCATATTTGATTCTATTCTGTTATTTATTTAGATTGCAAAACTCTAGTTAGCATTTTGAGTGCCCTTTCAACATCAAGAATTCTTTTAGCTAGTCTAATGCTGGAATGACATCACTGTAGGTGAAGTGACCATCAGAGCATTGATGTTTGTCAGGAAAGCAGGAGGACTGTCAGAATGGTTTCCTCAAGAAATAGAACTTCAGAACCTTAGATATTTTTGACCTCCTTTAATTTGTAACAAAAAGTGCCATCTGAAAATTTTATTTTATTGCATTTAAAATGTGAAAGCAATTTCAGGACTTATGAAGAGTACATTCATCTGCTGTGTACCACATTAACTACTGAGTTCCTATGCGTGTGTGCGAAGAAGAAGGAGGAGGGGGAGAAGGAGGAGGAGGAGGAGAAGGAGGAGGTGGAGGAGGAGGAGGAGGAGAAAGAGGAGGAGGAGGAGGAGGAGGAGGAGGAGAAGAAGAAGAAGAAGAAGAAGAAAGAGAAGGAGAAGAAGAAGAAGAAGAAGAAGGAGAAGGAGAAGGAGAAGGAGAAGGAGAAGGAGAAGGAGAAGGAGAAGGAGAAGAAGAAGAAAAGAGAGAAAGAAAAAGAAAAAGAAAAAGAAGAAACCCCCCTGTTAGATGCAATTGCCAGCATCTAACTTTTAATGTATACCTAGTAGAAACTGTTTAAACCATGCAAATCCATAAAAATAGAAATATACAATTTGTTTCAGGTTCTGCACTTCAACTGATAAAACAGCATTATTCTAAACTTTGGAGAAAAGAGCAGTTTGACTCTGATATGTATTATACTGATATCCAGGAGTACACATAAATGCACAGAAAAAATCAATTAAAAATCACTATGTATGTAGGGTGGCTAAAACTATCACTCATATTTATTTTCTTGATATCAAAGCTTGTGAAGAATAGGAATATGGGCATCTAGGGTGTTTAGGTAGAATATTCATGAGAAGAAATGGAAGTTTCCCACTGAAAAACCTCTGAGAAATCTGAGGTTGTATTATATAGCTTGGTTTCTGAGACTCACAGCCCCAAAGTCTGTTTCTTCAAGAGAAGTAACAAAATAAGCCTAGCCAAATTTCAGGCAATGTTTCTTAAGGCTTCTTCATTCTATTCACTCCTAAAAATACATAATATTAGTTTTCAATTTCTACATGTGTGGCTATGTGTTTACATTTGCCATGTGTATGTGTGGATGTGTGTGTGTGTGTGTGTGTGTGTGTGTGTGTGTGTGTGTGTGTTCGTGTGTACATATGTTCTAGAGGATAAAACCCAAGTGTTCATGCATTCTAGGCACAGGCTGTACTAGTGAGCAATTTCCTCATCTCTCTATTTTATTATTGATTTCCTTGTACTGTTTTTATTTACCAAGATTCTTTTGAGTATTTCCCAAGTTCTAGTCATTGTTGGAAGAAACTCAAATTTTAATGAACGAAATAGAAAATTTTCTGCGTTTTGGAGGTTATATTATTCTTAGTGAGTCATGGGTGGGTTTTTTTTTTTTTTTTTTTTTTTTTTTTTTTTTTTTTTTTTTTTTTTTTTGCTTGTAATAGGACTTTGATTATTGGAGAATTCTCAGAATAGCTTAAAAAATGGGAAAAACATCCACAGAACCACAACATTTTTCTTTTTCTTTTCTTTATTTTTTAATTGAAGAACATTATTTTTAAAAACAAAGATAAATGTACAAATTTTACGCATTTATGCATAAAAGTATACAAATACATTTTTGCCATTGCTTGGATTTTTTTTAAGGTTAGACAGTGTACATTAAGATCTTACTAGTTACAATGAGCATAACTTCATGTAAAAGAGGATGTAACCTGAAATTAGTCAAAGTTTTCTTGGTGTGTAAGGAGTAAAAATAATGTTTTTTTCTTTTTTTTCTTGAATTTCACACAGTCTGTGAGTTTTTCTGGGGTGTTCAGAGCTTTCTGGGGTTAGTATCCAATTATCAGTGACTGCATATTATGTCTGTTCTTTTGTGACTCGTTTATCTCACTCAATATGATATTCTCTAAATACATCCATTTTTATAAGAATTTCATAAGATCATTTTTTCTGACAGCTGAGTAGTACTCCATTGTGTAAATGTACCACAATTGTTGTATCCATTCATCTACTGAAGGACATCTGGGTTCTTTCCAGCTTCTGGCTATTATAAATAGAGCTGCTATGAACACTGTGGTGCATGTGTCTTTGTTGTATGTTGGAGCACCTCTGGGGTAAATGCCCAGAAGTGGAATAACTGATTCTTCAGGTAGTACTATGTCCAATTTTCTGAGGAATCGCCAGACTGATTTTCAGAGTGGTTTTACCAGTTTACAACCCCACTAACACTGGAGAAATGTTCCTCTTTCTTCACATCCTTGCCAGCATCTGCTGTCATCTGAATTTTTGATTTTGGCCAATCTAACTGGTATGAGGTTGAATCTCAGGGCTTTTTTGATTTGCATTTCCCTAATGGATAATGATATCAAGCACTTCCTTAGATGCTTCTAAGCCATTCGATATTCCTCAAATGAGAACTTTTGTTTAGCTGTGTAGCCTATTTTTTGATAGGGTTGTTTGATTCTATGGTGTCTACCTGCTTGAGTTCGTTGTATATTTTGGATATCAGAGCTCTATCTGATGTGGGGTTTGTAAAAAATCTTCTCCCACTCTGTTGGCTGCCCTTTTGTTTTCTTGACAGTGTACTTAGCCTTACAGAAACTTTGCAATCTCATTTAATCCCATTTGACAATCTCTGACCTTAGAGCATGAGCCATTGGTGTTCTGTTCAGGAAATTTTCTTTTGTGCCTATGTGTTCTAAGGTTTTCCCTAATTTCTCATCTAATAGTTTCAGTGTACCTGGTTTAATGTGGATATCTTTGATCCACTTGTACTTGAGCTTTGTACAAGGAGATAAGAAAGGGTCTATTTTCATTCTTCTGCATGCTGTGTGCCAGTTGTACCAACACCATTTGTTGAATAGGCTGTCCTTTTTCCATTGAATGTTTACAGCTCCTTTTTCAAAAATCAGGTGACCATATATGTGAGGGCTCATTTCTGGATCTTCCCTTCTATTCCATTGATCCATGTGCCTATTTCTGTACCAGTACCATGCAGTGTTTAGCACAATTTCTGTGTAACATAGCTTGAGGTCTGGGATAGTGATTCCCACATATTTTTTCTTGTTGTTGAGGATAGATTTCACTATTCATGGTCTTTGTTATTCCAGATGAAATTACACATTGCTCTTTCCAACTCAATGAAGAATTGGGTTGTAATTTTGATGGGGTTTGCATTGAATCTGTAGATTACTTTTGGTAAGATGGACATTTTTATAATGTTGTTCCTTCCAATCCATGAGAATGGAAGACCTTTCCATTTTCTGAGATTTCCCTTGTTTTCCTTCTTTAGAGGTTTGAATTTCTTGTCATACAGGTCCTTCACTTGCTTAGTTAGAGTCACACCAAGGTATTTCATATTTTTGTGACTATTGTGAAGGGTATCTTTTTTTAATTTCTTTCTCCATATGTTTGCCCTTTGAATAGAGGAAGGCTACTGATTTGTTTTAGTTAATTTTATATCCAGCACCTTTGCTGAATGTGTTTATCAGCTGTAGCAGTTCTTTGGTGGAATTTGTTGGGTTGCTTAAGTACACTATCATGTCATCTGCAAAGAGTGATGTTTTTACTTCTTCCTTTCCAATTTGTATTCCTTTGATTTCCTTTTGCTCTCTAATTGCTCCAGTCAGGACTTCCAGTACTATGTTGAATCAGTAGGGGGAGAGTAGGCAGACTTGTCGAGTCCCTGATTTTAGTGGGATTGCTTCAAGTTTCCCACCATGAAGTTTGATGTTGTCTGTTGGTTTGCTGTATATTGCTTTTATTATATTTAGGTATGGGCCTTGGATTCTTGACATTTTCAACCCAGAGGGAGCTTCTTTAATAAATCAAAAGAAAATGCATCAAGAAGTGAAGCGGTTAGAAAGGAGAAAACAGGCTCATGTTGGTTTAGGACAGATGAATAGAAAGAAAAAACTTTACATAACTACCTAATGTTACTTAGTAAAAACCATCTACTTGGTACAGAAATTGCCAGTTTCTATTAGAATAAGTATAAGCACCATGGAATTTCCACGCATAGCCAAACTATACCTGTAAATAGGCCATAATGGAGAGAGACATTATAGTGCAAGAATATTTCCGTGAAAAAATGATTATTGAGATAATCCTAAGATGATGCTTAACAATGTATTTTGGACATTCAATATCCAAAAGTTAGGACAAAGGATCACAAAGGATCTATCAGTGGTTCTCAGCTCACAAGTTTTGAAATCAAAAGACTATTCCATGAATGATATATCAAAATTCTAAAAAAATCTTTTAAAATTGAGCAATATGACACAAAATAAAATACTTAAGTGTTTACTTGTCCCAATCAAGGAATCCTTTGTGTCCTGAAATAAATGATCTCACACATACTTTCTAGCCCCAATTTGGTTCAGCTTTTATTGTCTTAATATGGGTAAGACATTCAAAATCACAACAGTAGTGTTTTAATTATTGTAATTCCTCTATATTCAAGCCAGTTCCCTAAGAACTTTCTCTAGAACATTGCACTTAATCCTCTCCTCACTATATGATAACAGTACTGTTCTTACCCTCCAGTCTAAAACTTACACTTTATTATTTACTGTTAGTCTGTTTGTGGATACTTACCACAGTGTCCATGCTGAAGAAAGTCAAAGACAACTTTGTTGTATTGTTTTTGCCCTCCTATTATGCTGGTTACAGATACTAAAATCAGATCACCAAGCTTGCTGGCATGTGCCTTTACTCACTGAGTCAACTTACAGTCTATCACTTTTACTTTATTGATGAAGTGTTGGAAGCTCAAAGAAGTCATATCATCCTATCCATCAATGTGATTACAATCAATTTATCTCTCATTGATTTCTTTCTCAGGCTGAGATTATTTCTATATTTATATACATATTAGGATACCATGTCATTGATCACTGCCTTTCTCAATGAATCAAACACTCTAAAATTAGGCTTTAATGAGTTCCATTCACCAGTGCTGCCCCATTCCTTTACTTGTTGTAGAACTTTGGCATCTCTCAGTAAAATTTGACAAAGTAAATTATAATAAGTAGAATAATGAATGAGTGATGGATAAATAATACAAAATACCATAGATTTTGAAAAGAAATGCTTAGGTTTACTAAGTGATCACAGAGATCCAAACACTATAAGCATAAATTACAAAACAAAAGTTGAAAAATAATACTTTAATTTTTTAAAAAAAATTGAATACTTAAAAGAAAAGAATGAAGGTAGAGAAGTAGATAGATGAGGTCTAGACATGTAAGTGAGAAAAAGTAAAATTGATTCTCAGTCTTGCATTGGAACAAACTAAGAGTGGAAAATTGATAAATGAATTCAACTTTTACCTGTAACTTTCTCCATTACATGACACCTCTTTTACTATAATTTCCATTTGTTCACCTTGTCTTGTGACTTAATGCACAGCCTTTCATTATAATATTTTGAGATTTTGATGTTATTTTTGAAAAAAAAAACAACTCCCTTAGGGTTGTATATGTGGAAAGAATAATGTACACAGAAGTTCACTTGATTTAACAGGAAAAATGAGATGCAAGAGATTCTGTACCTCTATGCTGAAGCTTTGTAAGCTATATCCTTGCAGTGTACATATTCCTGTTGCTCTATTTAACTTTGGAACCATGAAGAAATTAACTCAATCCAAAATTGAATGGATAGAGCAAGATTATATTCTTCCACATTGATAGGATTTCAGGGCTTGGGCCAATTTACCATATAATTCATCTTGACATGATTTCTTGAAACTAAATGATTCTTCTATTTACAAAGCAGTATTTACTTTGTCAATAGGTACACTTTCTTAAGCAAGACAAAAAAGCCCAGCAGACAGTAACATGCATGAGATATCTCTGAGGTAGTCATTCAACTATAGTATTAAATACAGTATGTCAACATTAGTTGCTGTCTATCAGTTAAAAAGTACTCTCCTGTGAGTTGTTTCTTGGGTGTTCGGAGTTTTCTGGGGTTAATATCCAATTATTAGTGACTGCATATTTTGTCTGTTTTTTTGTGACTGGGTTACCTCACTCAGGATAATATTCTCTAGATGAATCAATTTTCTTAGGAATTTCATAAATTCTTTGTTTCTAATAGCTAAGTAGTACTCCATTGTGTAAATATACCACAATTTTTTTAATCCATTCATCTACTGAAGAACATCTGACCATATGAAGCTCAAGAAAAACAAAGGCCAAAAAATGAAAGCCTCAGTCCTTCTTAGGAAAAATAAATGAATATATAGCACCCTCTCAGAGTATAGTACACCTGAAACTTAAATCATTAATAATCCAAAAGCTAAAAATATAGCCTTGTGGCATTTTTTGGTATTCAAAGATCATTATGCTTAATCTATACTCACCAAGAAAACTGACTGTTTCCATGTTACATTCTGTCCTACATGTGCATTATGCTTATGGTAACTAGTAGGATTTCAATGCGTGCTATCAAACCTCTAAAAAAAATGAAGTACTGACAAAAACATATTCGTATAATGTTATGCCAAAATGCATGTATCCCTCTTTCTTTAAATGAAGTTGTAAGAAATATAATATACAAATTCTGGGGGACAAATGGTATATGAATGGCTATTATTGTTACAAAATGTACTCTCCTAGACTATAGAAGTTTCTGAATAAAATGATACATGCAGAGTACAATTTTCTTTTCTCTCTTTCTTCCTTATGAAACTCCTAGTCTTAATAACACAGCTATTCCATTAGTATGTTAAAACTGATGAAGACTCTACTGAACTAGGTCATTCAAGTTATTTCTTGTATTCATGAGAGAAACATTCTAGAATTCTCTGCACAATTCTTAACTTCTGAAAAGGTAAAAGCATTTGTCACTACACAAGTTAATACAGACTGCCTTCATTTTAAACCAATCCAATTTCTTTATTAGCTTGTTTATCCTTTGAGTGGATGAAAGCTACTGATTTGTTTGAATTACTTTTATATCTAGCCACTTTGCTGGAGTTGGAAATCAGATTTAGGAGTTCTCTGGTGGAATTTTTGGTGTCACTAAAGTATACTATCATATCATCTATAGATAATGACTAGAAAATATCATCCGAAGTAAGGTAACCCAATCAAAAATAAGACCCATGTTATCCACTCTCTGATAAATGGTTATTAGCACAAAAGTTCAAAATACACCATATACAAATCCCAGACGACATGAAGCTCAAGAAGGAGGACAAAGTGTGGACACTTCAGTCCTTCTTATAAGGGGGAAGAAAATAATTATATGAGAAAATACAGAGACAAAGTATAGCCCAGAATCTGAAGGAAAGGCCATCCAGAGACTGCCCTACCTAGGGATCCAGCCCATATACAGCCACCAAACTGAGACAATGTTGCTGATGCAAAGCATGGCATGTGGACCGGAACCTCATATAGCTGTGTTCTGGAAGGGTTTGACAGAGCATGACAAACACAGAGGTGTATGTTCATAGCCAACCTCTGAACTGAGAATGGGATCCCCAATGGAAAAGTTAGAGAAAGAATTGAAGGAGGCTAAGGGGTTTGCAACACAAAAAGAACAACAACACCAATCACTCATAGCTCCCAGGGACTAAACAATCATCAATATAGTACACATGGGCAGATCTATGACTCCAGCTGCACTTGCAGCAGAGGATGGCCTTGTTGGACATTAGAAAGAGGAGACGCCCTTGGTCCTGCCAAAGCTTGATGCCCCAGTGTAGGGGAATGTCACAGTGGAGAGGGGAGAAGGGGTATGTGAGTGGGTGAATACCCTCATAGAAGCAGGAGGAAGAAATAGAAATAGAGGATAAGGAAGGAAAACAGGAAAACAAGATAACATTTAAAATGTAAATTAAAAACATTCAATAAGTTAAACATGAAAAAATAAGAAATAAAATAAAACATTTAAAACTTTATCTATGAGGTTATTCTGGTGAAGTAGGTGCTGTTGAATTTTTTTAACAATTAGAGCTAGAGAAAAAAAATTTAAAAAAACATAGAAACAATCTGCCTTTATGCAGCATAATTTGTTTATAGGAAATAAAATGTCCAGGGAGGTTTGGAGAGTCTCTGGAAGATAAGAACAAAGGAAGCAGAATCTGAGGATTCACACAGGAGACAAGCAAGGATAAAAAGGGGCACCATATTCTCTGTATAACATGATCATAATACAACTCAAAAAAAAAAAAAAAAAAAAAAAAAAAAAAAAAAAAAAACACAACCAAAAAGTTGCCACTTGAATTGTTAGTGACCAATAAGAATTCAGGACAAACTCATTAATTTAGACACAAAATGAACAGTTGGAAAATGTTTCCTAAATCTTTTTGCATTTAACACAAATCTCCAACTATACACCCCACAAAAGATTACAAATTATGATGCTTGCATGATTGAGAGATGTTTTAAAAATTTTTCACACTGAAAGTATGTGTATAAATACACCCATACTGTTTTGTGATGTATAAGAAACTATAGAAATTTTTTTACTAAAAAAGTTTTAGGAAGAGAAAATATGTGTTCTCATGAGTTTTTCAGGCTTGAGTTATTCAGTTTTAGATTTTCTAGAAAGGTGTATTCAATATCTAATTGTGTTTTATAAAGACTTTATTTTATGCCCCATATAAGTAGCACTCCCTAACGACAAAGAAAATCTCAAAGAATTGTTTTAGGGGCTATCAAGATGGTACAGCAATTAAAAACATGTCCTCTTCTTTTGTGACTGACTTACCTTACTCAGGATGATATTCTCTAGTTCCATTTATTTGCCTAGAAATTTTGTAAAGTCATTGTTACTAATAGCTGAGTAGTTCTCCATTGTGTAAATGTACCACAATTTCTGTATTCAATCATCTACTGAAGGACATCTGGGCTCTTTCCATCTTCTGACTGTTATAAATAAGGCTGCTATAAACATGGTGGAACATGTGTCTTAATTATATGTTGGATCATCTTTGGGGTATATGCCCAGAAGTGGAATAGCTGGGTCCTCAGGTAGTACTATGTCCAATTTTCTGAGGAACCTCCAGACTGATTTCCAGAGTGGTAGTACCAGCTTACAACCAAAACAACAGTAAAGGAGTATTCCTTTTTCTCCACATCCTCAACAGCATCTGCTAACATCTGAGTTTTTGATCTTAGCCCTTCTGACTGGTGTAAGATGGAATCTCATGGTTGTGTTGATTTGCATTTCCCTGATAACTAAGGATGTTGAGCATCTCCTTAGGTGTGTCTCACCCATTCGATATTCCTCCGTTTAAAATTCTTTGTTTAGCTCTGTAACCCATTTTTTATTTGGATTGTTTGATTCTCTGGAGTCTAACTTCTTGAGTTGCTTGTATAAATATTGGATATTAGTCCTCTATCAGATGTGGGATTGGTCAAGATTCTTTCCCACTGTGTTGGCTGCCACTTTGTTTTATGGACAGTATCCTGAGCCCTACAGAAACTTTGCAATCTCATGAAGTCCTATTTATCGATTCTTGATCTTAGAGCACAAGCCATTGGTGTTCTGTTCAGGAAATGTTTCCCTGTGCCTATGTGTTCTAAGCTTTTCCCCACTTTCCCTTCTAATAGTTTCAGTGTACCTGGTTTTATGTGGATATTATTGATCCACTTGCACTTGAGCTTTGTATAAGGAGAAAAAAGGATCACAAAAAAACAAACATAATATGCAGTTACTGATAATTGGATACTAGACCCAGAAAGCTCTGAATACCCAAGAAACAATTCACAAGCCATATGAAGCTCAAAATGAAGAAAGGCCAAAATTGGAAGCCTCAGTCTTTCTTAGAAAAAATAAAATAAGTATATAGCACCCACTCAGAGTGTGGTATACCTAGACTTTAAATCCTTAATAATTTAAGAGCTAAGAATTCAGCCTTGTGGCAAACCTTGGTATTTAAAATAATTATGTTTAATCTTTACACACCAAGAAAAATTTGACTATTTACAAGTTACATTTTGTTTTATATGTACTTCATGGTCATTGTAACGAGTAAGTTTTCTTAATGGAAAAAAGTCTTTATGAAGTAAATTTTAATATCAGAAAAATAAAACTCTTATAATTCTCTTTACAGCAAATATATAATATCAGTGCTTTGGCCATCTTAAGTTAAAGGCCCTTTATCATAAAATATATGGTTTTAAACTTTACTCAAATTGAATTTATAATCCCTATGACTTCCCTACACATACATAAAAAAGAGTGTAGTAAAATTATCAAATACAAACTATATTAATAATTGATCAATCTTAGTTTGTGGTTTTAGAAATAGTACATGCACCTAACATATATTGATTCCTTGGCTTATTAGTTGCAGAGTACGATGCAACAAAATACGAAACACATGCTTGGTGACATTCGTCCATATCTACAAGATCAGTTCATACTATCAAACCTTTAAAAATAAATCAAGCAGTGACAAAAATATATTCATACATTTTTATGCAAAAATGCTTTTAAAATATATACATTTTCTCTCTTTTTAAAAATTTAGTTGTTTAATTTTTAAAAAGTCCTGCTTTTGCTAGGGTTTAGAATTTGAGTGCAACTACCCTCTTATAGTTCATAGCTATCTCGACCTCCAGCTCCAAGATCTGAAAGCTATCCTTCTATTCTTCTTGAGCACTCACATACATATACACAGATACGAATAATTTTAAAACATAATAATTTAATTACTGATATAAATGTGTATATAGACATTATCCACTGGATCTGAAATTAACAAGCTGTTGTGAGCTGTCAAATATGAGTTCCAGGAACCAAACTAGCTTTCTGCAAGCCCAGTGCATTCACTGTTTTACCAGCAGAGCAATCTCTTTAGCTCCAGGGTTAGTACATTTAACATACCCAGAAGATACCTAACCGTGATATCAATATCAGCTCAATATAGTTCATTAAATTTAGATTTCAATAATTTGTTCATTTTGATTTTATATGATATTTGTCAAGGTGGGAATTTTGAAAATGGAGCAGATAGTGTCTTTGTCAGTTATAGTAACAGTATTGCAAACAGTCATAAGATACTTCTTTTTCTCAGAGGTACACTCAGCAACAGTGGGGGAGATTTTGTGATACATGAGCCATTATCAAAGTGCTTAAGCTTTAAGATACAAAAGTTACTTATATGTGGCAAAACACTGACAATTGTTGACAGTATGTATTGTCTATATAAGAACTATTACCACTATGTTTATGTGTATGTGTACATTTTCATTAAATATAAAAATTTCAGATATTGAAAAGATCTTACATATTCAAATATTCCCTGGTATATCATCACGGGGACTAAGTATTATTTAGCATCAGTAAACTTTACTAATCTTGTACAATTGTGATTAGAATTGCCAGTTTATGTTGAACTGCCAGTAAGTTTTCAACATAAACAACCTGGTAATGATGCTTGGAACTGGTAAAATTACTAGCAGTTGGCCATTTCACAGTTTCTGCCCAGTCAGTATACCTTGTAGCCTGACTATGAAGCTACCAGCCAAGAACCTTTTTCATATATTGTCATAATGACAACTTGGGTGCTGAGGACACTTAAAATTCACTCTGGAGACATGCTAGTGTCCTAGGCAGAGGATCACTGGTATCATAGTGAAAGACATGCTCCTAACTTGGTCACGTCAGACTGCAGTCATGTAAGCAAGATAGTCCTTGGTGAACCCAGTATGGTCTTGCATCTATTTTTACCTAGGCAAGAGTGCTTGTGATTAGTGAAAGCATGGTCCTATGTAATGTATTGTGCAAACACAGTCATTTGTTTGTATAGAAGCCTGCCATCTTCTATGTCACTATGATTAGTGACATAACTTGCCAAGTCTCCTTTTTCTATAGAAACAAGGTCGATTATTCCTTCAAATTAGCTAGGAGACTTTCCCCTTTTTTTGCATTCTGGTGTTAGAGCACTATGCTCAGTAAAACAGTGTTTTCTTGCTTATATTTAATCTCTGTTTTAGATTAGAGCAGTACTGTCTGTGGTGACATTGGGGATAGCAGCCAGACCACTACAGAAATAAAGGGTTTGATTCAGCAAGTAGGTGGGGCATATATGAGACAGGGCCAACAGAAGATACAGAGGGAAGGAGAGCAAGAGTAAAGAAAGGTACTGTTGGAAAAAGAGGTAGAGCAGGAGAAAATTAGAAGGTATGAAAGATCTAGAAAAGAGAAACTTGGTTTTGTTCTTAGATGAAGGGGTAGTGCTTGTCACTATAGCAGAAGATCACAGGACTGTTCAGAGCACTAGCACAAGTAGGAACTGCCTGCTACTTATTGTCAGTGCTACTGAAGGCTCAGATGACAACATAGGGTTATGCTGAGTAACGACATGTGCCTCAACGCGAGCACTCAGAGATGTCATTCTCAGGCATCTAAATCATGGTGCAACATAACATAATCTTTCAGGGATTTAGACTGAATCTTCCAGTCTACCCCTTAAGCACTGGTTGTTCAAAAGCACAGGAATGCCAGCAGTAGGAGAAAATAATCTCTGCTATTTAATAGTTTATATCTGGATGAAACAAAGGATGCCATAGGAATGATTACTATCCATATTAGTGAATATGTTATATTAATGTTTAGTTAATATTGGTTAATGAAATATTAACTAAGTATATTTCATAGAATTCATTCAGAATTCATGTGAAATGTTCCTTTTGTTAAAAATCTGAATGTAGCATGGCATGAATACTATTATAGAATTTTCTATCAAGAAGTGAAGGAACACAAGGTTCATCTTGGCATTTGACAAACTTGGATACACAGGAAACTATGAACAATAAGTAATTCACACAACTAATGCATTTTAGGGCTTTCTTTTTTGGGATGGAAATCCAAATCAGTTTGACTTGAGCAAATAGAATTCTTTCTTTCCTTCTTTATTTGTTTCTTAATTTCTTTCTTTCTTTCTCTTTTAATTTGTGTAAGCTCACTTATAAAGTTACCCAACTTCAGGGTTAGAGGGTTCCAGGAACAAAATGCAATAAAAGATTAGTGTTTATTTTGTTCTCTGTCTTTTCCATCTCCATAGATGCTACAGGATGGCCAATTTTAATTCTAAAATTGCTCATGCTTTTGGAATAAACAGAATAGTTTCTCTATACTTTCTCTACATTCTAAATGTTCTCTAATCATTTAAGAGTCCAATGGACCTATGGATCTATGGAGTATTATCTGCTGAAGTCTCTATGAGACTGTGCCTCTAAATTCTGTGCATTTGCCTCAATTAAGTTTCAAATCACCTGGACTGACATGGAGATGGGTAAAGGAGACAGAAGGACGTGACAAGATTTTAGCAATTGAACCTGATGACTAGCCACATACTACTGAGAGTGACAAGTGCATCCTACACAGACAAATGCAGGTATTAGTGACATATGCAGTAAAAATTTATGAGACCAGCTTACTTATCTAAGTGGCAACACTCATGACTTTGACAGTTTCAAAGGAATGCACTCCATCTATTAGTACTTAGAGTTTTTAAATCTTCTTACATAAGGTTGTGTTATGTAAGTATTTATATTTGGAATCTTTATTTTTCAGCTTGAAGAGGTGAACTAAATCTTTCACCAAAAGAACTTCTTTCATTCTTGAGGAGAATATGAAGCTGTTTAGCTACACAGGAAGGGCAGGGATTCCTACAATCAAGGCCACTTCCACGCATTCTCAGAGAAGACACCATGTGGTTTTAATTATTCTCTCACTCCAAAGGTAGTTTTGGAAATATCAGCTTTTCTCCCTTATTGCAACAACACCATTTCCTTTTCTTCCCCATGCCTAAACAGACAACAATTCTCTTCATCTCTACCTCACGGGCACTCTCTGAATGCCAGACATTGGGTCATGAGCTCTGTATGGCTATACTGCCACTTGAGCTCAGTGGCATTTTAAAAGAAGAGACAAGGTAAGTTCTAGGAAATGAAGTAAGATGTCTGGTTTCTACATCCTGACACAAAGTTCAGATAGAAATTCAACTCTGCCGGTTACCATTGGATGTGCTCAGTACCACTGTCCACTGTCACCATTCCACGTATGCCATACGACTTAGAATTCTAGTTGATAGGGAACAATAACCATACCAGAATACCCCAGTGTTTCCCTGCCACGGTACAGATGGAACAGTACTTCATCTGAGGATACAGATGAAATAATAATTTATGTGAGGTGAACACAATATGAAGAACATGGTGAATGTGACAATGCAAAAGGAGTATCTGGTACCACTAAAATCTTCCCCTTTAAGAGAGAAACACCCTCCCTTAGGTACATTCATCAAGTGTGTCCTAGTCTACTTATACTCATGACTTAAATATTGATTCTTTAGAAAGCATCCTCCCAGGGTATATTCAGCAGTGCCGCCACTGTTACTCTGAAGAATATGAACTCAAGACATGATAGCAAATCCACCTTTAACATAGACAAGGTCTGGTAAGAAGCTATTTGGAATATATATTACATATACACATATGGAATATATATTACATATACATACACATATTACATATACATATATGTAATACATATGTATATATACATATAAGTAAAATGTGTATGTATATGTATATGTAATATACATTCCATATGTGTATATACTATATATGCTATATGTGTATATGTAATATGTATTCCATATGTGTATATACTATATATGTATATACATATGCCCATATATATGTGATATATATGCACACACATTATATATATTATATGTGTGTATTTGCCGTTTATATTTGTAAATATATGTATATGTATACATATGTCTGTGTGTGTGTGTGTGTGTGTGTGTGTGTGTGTGTGTGTGTGTGTATAGTATGTTGACACTCAGTATAAAAGACAAGGAAAGAAGCTGAAGAGACATCCATAGGTAATAATGTCTGGGCTTGGCTAAGAATTATTCCCAAGTTGGCAGGGCCAGAGAATGTCCATTATTTTTTGTTTACATTCTGAGTATCAAAATTCGTATTCAATATAAGTATTCTACCTTATGTAGAGTACTACCTGCATGTATATGTATGTATGTACATATGCACATATTCATGTGTGGTTATATAACATAATATACAAAAATACATTCTGACTGCTCAAATATACTGAATATCCAAAAAACAGTTCTATGCATGTTATTAATTTCATACAAAAGAAATTAAGTTTACCTAGACTGTTCTGAGAGTCACAACACCTCATACAAAAGGAAGAGAAGAGAAAACAAGCATACAAACAATAACAACAATAAAGAAGATGAAGCACCATGTAAAAGGCCTTAGGTCAAAGAACTACCATGGAAGAGGTTGGATTCTTATCCTGCCATGCTTCTTCTTTTAGAAAACATGACAGTGATGTGAATGTTCTTCCTTATTCACTGTGCCACCTCTACATAAAAGCCTTTACTCACTTCTGGTGACTCCAATTTACATAAACAAAATAAAACCAAATGTAAAAATGCAGCTTTTCTGGAGTGCAGCCTGGTGGTTCTTCAGGAAATTGTACATAGTACTACCTGAGGACCCAGCTATACCAATGCTGGGCATATACCCAAAAGATGTTTCAAGATATAACTAGGGCACATGTTCTACTATGTCAATAAAAGCCTTATTTATAATAGCTGGAAGCTGGAAACAACCCAGATATCCTTCAACTGGGAAATAGATACAGAATATGTGGTACATATATTCAAGAGAGTACTACTCAGCCATTAAAAACAATAACTTCAAGAAATTGTTAGGCATATAAATAAAGCTAAAAAATATCATCCTGAGTGATGTAACACAGTCAAAAAGAAACAATTAAGGTGTATATTCACTGATAAGTGGATATTAGGGAAAAAGCTCAGAAATTCCATGATACAACTCAAAGACCCTATTAAGGCCAAGAAAAGTGTGGGTGCTGGAGCCCTACTAAGAGGGAGGAAAAGAAAACATGTAGAGATTTGGGGGGTGGGGGAGACTTGGGATGATGAGAGGAGGAGGAGAGAAAAAGTCAGGCAGTGTTGTGTGGGGAGGAGGCAGGTATGATGTAGAGAGGGTCAGAAATTTAAACAGAGGTATGTAACAATGGGGGATAGAAAACTGGAGTTAGCCACCAGAAAGTCCCAGATGACAGAAAAACAAGAGGCTACTAGTATCTAACAGGAATGGCATTATCTGACATGCCCATCAAAGAGAATAGAAGACCTGTAGAGACCATATCCAGAGTTTAGGCAAGGCCCCAGGTGTAAGGATTGGGACCACTCACCCTTCACAAAAATTTAACTGAGAATTATTCCTATCTAAAGGAAATATAGGAACAAAGAGTGGAGCAGAGACAGAAAGAAAGGCCATTCAGAGTCTGTCCCACCTGGAGATCCATCCGATATGCAGACACCAAATGCAGACACTTGCTGATGCCAAGAGGTGTTTGCTGACAGGAGCCTGATATGAATGTCTTGAGAGGTTCTATCAGAGCCTTACTGATACAGATGTGGATTCTTACAGCCAACAATTGGACTGAGCATGGGGACCCTGACTAAGGTGTTAGGGAAGGGACCTGACTCCTGAGAGGGAAGCCCCAAGGAACAGACATCATGCAGAAGATGAAGCTTCAGAGGACACATTCATATTATCTGATTTCTCTACACACCCATGTATGCAGAAATATAACAGAAAATTGGCTGAGACCCAAGTCATTGGAATATTAATACCAGTAAATGTAGGTTGAGGTAGACAGCTTTGAAAAGTTAATGACCACTTATGCTTCTGAGAGACAAGCAAGGCAAACAGGATTTAGAAAACTGTGTATCTGTGACAACCAGGGTAAAGTGGCACAAACAAGGGAGGCATTGAGCTAATGGTAGCAGCTTTCCTTTGAGCTGCTGTGAATCTGATGCAATGTGTCCTTAAAAGAGCAATAGATGGCTTAAGTGCCTGTGGAGTTCATAAAAGACAGGGCCATAATTTAAATTTTAGACAGACTTCAAATACATTATTATTCTAATGCATTTTCAACCCAAACTATATTTTGAATTATGTTAGCATAGAAGTCAATTAGGTAAAACTTTATTTTTTCCAAGAAAAATATATATTAAATGCAAAGTTGATGCATTCTCAAATTTTTCTTCATTGCCAATGATAAAATTTTAAATGTCATTTTATATCATGTATGTATACTGAATGTATGTATATGAGCAACATGTATAATGAAGCCTACTATGGTCCTAAGAATCACTGGATTCTCTGAACCTGGGGTAGCAGGCAATTTTAAGCTACTACAAAGTGCTGGGTACTGAGCACAATTTCTTCTCAGAGAACATTTATGTGCTCTTAACCAATGAATTATCTATCCAGCCTCAAGATTAGTTTATTTGTAATGAGAATTACTTTAATTTCTGATTATTCTTCTTTTTTTTGTTTAACAATCTATTCTTTTAACATATTCAATGAAGATCAAAATTATTAAGATATAAAATTTTAAAGGTTGCATGGTCATTAGCAAATATTACAAGTATCATCTGGTTTGTTTTATAGTAAACTACAGAAATCTAGAGCAGCTGCTGAATAAAAGAATCTTATACTCAAATATATATATATATATATATATATATATATAATACCATGGTGATTTGACACTGAAACACTGAAGAGATTACACTGTGACCAAAGTTGCTATTTCTACAAAGTGTCTTGTGTATTCATGACCATGACCATCAGGTTAATTGGAAGACATTTTTTTTTTTTTTTAGATGCAGGGCAACGTCTGTAATACTATTTCTAAAGACTCATTTTTCTCAATGATAACAGTTTTCTCATGACTGGACTCTTCAATTTCCCAGTGTTTGTTGTTAGGCATTATTAGATCATGTGTGATATAAATAAACAGCATTATATTTTGCCAAGAATCATGCTTCCTTATCTAGTGACCATGACTGGCAAGAAGCTTCTTTCCATGATGCTATTCTATTTCTTACTGTGCTCTGGCTTCAGTTATTATGAATATATTTTCAAAGCACTGTTTATAGAAATAGGTCAAGTCCATGAGTTGATTATAACAAATTAAGTTCAGATCCCAGATCTCGTATTTGCTGGTGTGTTTATGGAAAGCAAGTAGAGGCAAACAGATTCAGAAAGAGAGAGAAGGGAATCTATGTACATTGATAAGTTTTGACTTATTATTGTCTTCCACGGGTTCAAGTTAGAAAGCTTGTTCCACTCAACTGATGGGTTTGTTGGGGGGGCATTATGCAGATTTATGGAGATAAAAAATAACTGGTAAAATTAGGTCATATGTGCAGGACATTGAAGAATATATTTGGATACTGATTCCACTGGAATGTGAATATTCTCCAACATAGACTCCTGAAGCCATACACTGAACTGCTCTGCTATGTCTGCACAATCATTAAAAAGCAAAACATGAAAAAAAAATTACATTTCCCCTCAATTTTTACCTCTTTAGAAGTATGTTCATTGCAACAAAATGATGACTGGGAAAGTATATCAGATCCCGCTTTTTCTTCTGTAACACTCATTACCTGAACCATTGTCACTACATCATAATAAAAATTAAGAAATCTTATAGTGGTTAAAACTACTTACTATAATGAAAGCATACATCAAGATCTAAGAGGATTTGGTAACTATTACTGTTTATCACATATACATTATTATTGCTTCTATTTAATCTCGTGCTATAAAAATTTTATTACCACTGCAGTTTGTCCAAATATGTAACCAAAAATTTGAGTTTCATGTGAGAACAAAGGGTTCCTTTTTATAATTAAAAAACTTTATTTTAAGAAACAAAGATAAATGTACAAATTTTAAGCATTTTTGCATAAAAGTATATGACTACATTTTTAAGATTGTAATTAAGAATTTGTGTATACACATACATGCACATATGTATATATGTAACAATAATATAGGAAAGAGGTTATTAATTTGAGGGGATAGGAGAGAATCTGGGAGGGGCCAGAAAGGAGAAAGGGGGATGTGATACAGTTCTTTTTAAAGAAAATATATTCTTCTTTTGTTTTCTTTCTTTTTTCTCTTTCTTTCTTTCTTTCTTTCTTTCTTTCTTTCTTTCTTAATTTTTGTTCCTTGAACTTCACAGAGTCTGTAATTTGTTTCTTGGGTGTTCAGAGCTTTCTGGGGTTAGTATTCCATTATCAGTGACTCTATATATTATGTCTGTTCTTTTGTGACTGGGTTATCTCACTCAGGATGATATTCTCTACATGCATCCATTTTCTTAAGAATTTCAAGTCATTGTTTCTGACAGCTGAGTAGTACTCCATTGTGTAAATGTACTATAATTTTTCTATCCATTAATCTACTGAAGGACATCTGGGTTCTTTCCAAATTTTGGCTACCATAGAGCTAAAATGAACATTGTGGTGGATGTATCTTTCTTGTATGTTGAAACGTCTCTGGGGTAAATGCCCTGATGTGGAATAACTGGGTCTTCAGGTAGTAGTATGTCCATTTTTTTGAGGAACTTCATGATTGATTTCCAGAGTGGTTGTATCAGTTTACAACCCCAACGACAGTGGAGAAGTGTTCCTCTTTCTCCACATCCTCACCAGCATCTGTTGTCATCTGAGTTTTGGATCTTGGCCAATCTGACTTGTGTGAGGTGGAATCTCAGGGTTGTTTTGATTTGTATTTTCCTGATGGCTAAGGATGTTGAGCACTTCCTTAGATGTTTCACAGTCATTCGATATTCCTCAAATGAGAACTTTTTGTTTAACTCTGTACCCCATTTTTAATAGGGTTGTTTGATCCTCTGGTGTCTAGCTTTTTGAGTTCTTTGCATACCTTGGATATTAGGCCTCTATCTGATATGGGGTTGGTAAAGAACTTTTCCCACTCTGTGGGCAGCCATTTTGTTTCCTTGACAGTGTACTTAGCCTTACAGAAACTTTGCAATCTCATTAAGTCTCATTTTTTAATTTTTGACCTTAGAGCTAGAGCCATTGGTGTTCTGTTCAGGAAAATTTCCCCTATGCCTATGAGTTCTAAGGTTTTCCTACTTTCTCCTCTAATAGTTTCAGTGTACCTGGTTTAATGTGGAGATCTTTGATCCACTTACACTTGAGCTTTGTAAAAGATAAGAAAGGGTCTATTTTCATTCATCTGCATGCTGAGTGCCAGTGGGATCACCACCATTTGTTAAATATGCTGTGCTTTTTCCATTGAATGTTTACAGCTCCATTATCAAAAATCAGGTGACCATATATGTGAGGGCTCATTTCTGGATCATCTATTCTATTCCATTGACCCACATGCCTATTTCTGTACCAGCACCATGCAGTTTTCAGCACAATTGCCTTGTAATAGAGCTTGAGGTTAGGGATAGCGATTCCTGCAGATGTTTTCTTGTTGTTGAGGATGGATTTCTCTATTCTAGGTCTTTTGTTATTCCAGATGAAATTGTGCATTGCTCTTTCCAACTCAATGAAGAACTGAATTGGAATTTTGATGGGGATTGCATTGAATCTATAGATTCCTTTTGGTAAGATGGCCATTTTTAAAATGTTGATCCTTCCAATCCATGAGCATGGGAGATTTTTCCATTTTCTGAGATCTTCCTCAATTTCCTTCTTTAGAGGTTTTAATTTCTTGTTATACAGGTCCTTCACTTGCTTAGTTAGTGTCACACCAAGGTATTTCATAGTTTTTGTGACTATTGTGAAGGGTATCTTTTCCCTAATTTCTTACTCCACAAGTTTGTCCTTTGAACAGAGCAAGGCTACTGATTTATTTGAGTTAATTTTACATCCAGCCACCTTGCTGAACTTGTTTATCAGCTGTAGGATTTCTCTGCTGGAATTTGTGGGGTCACTTAAGTACACTAACATGTTATCTGCTAATAGTGATGTTTTTACTTCTTCCTTTCCAATTTGTATCCCTTTCATTTCTTTTTGTTGTCTAATTGTTCTGGCCAGGACTTCCAATACTATTTTGAATAGGTAGGGGAAGAGTGGACAGCCTTGTGGAGTCCCTAATTTTAGTGGCATTGCTTCAACTTTGCCTCTGTTAAGTTTGATGGTGGCTGTTGGTTTGATGTATATTGCTTTTATTATGTTTAGGTATGGGCCATGTATTCCTGTTTTTCCTAAGACTTTTAACATGAAGGGGTGTTGGATTTTGTCAGATGTTTTCTCAGCATCTAGTTAGATGTCCATGTGGTTTTTTCCTTTGAATTTGTTGATATGGTGGAATACATTAATGGATTTCTTTATATTAATCCATCCCTGCATCCCAGGGATGAAGCCTACTTGATCATGGTAAATTATCTTTTTAATGTGTTCTTGGATTTGATTTGCAAGGATTTTGTTGAGTATTTTTGCATCAATGTTCATAAGTGAGATTGGCCTGAAGTTCTTTTTCCTTGTAGGGTCTTGTGTGGTTTAGAAATGAGTGTTATTGTAGCCTCAAAAAATGAGTTAGGTAGTGTTCCATCTGATTCTATTTTGTGGAATAATTTGGAGAGTATTGGTGTTATGTCGTCAATAAATGTCTGATAAAACTCTTCACTGAACCCGTCTGGACCTGGGCTTTTTTTGGCTGGGAGGCTTTTGATGACTTCTTCTATTTCTTTAGGTGTTATGGGATAAGTTAGATTGTTTACCTGGTCCTGGTTTAACTTTGGTATCTTGTATCTGTCTAGGAATGTATATATTTCCTCCAGATTTTCCAACTTTGTTGAGCATAGGCTTTAGTAGTAGAATCTGATGATTTCTTGAATTTCTTCAATTTCATTTGTTATTTCTCCACTTTCATTTCTGATTTTGTTAATTTGAATACTCTTTCTTTGCCCTCTAGTTAGTCTGGCTAAGGGTTTATCAATCTTGTTAATCTTCTCAAAGAATGAGCTCTTGGTTTTTTAATTCTTTAAATGGTTCTTTTTGTTTCTAATTGGTCAATTTCTGCTCTGAGTTTGATTATTTCTTGCCCTCTACTCCTCTTGGGTGTATCTGCTTCCTTTTGTTCTAGAGCTAACAACTGTACTGTTACGTTGCTAGTGTATGCTCTCTGCAGTTTCTTTTTGGAAGCACTCAGAGCTATGAGTTTTCCTCTCAGTACTGCTTTCGTTGCATCCCATAGGTTTGAGTATGCTGTGTTTTCATTTTCATTGAATTCTAGAAAATCCTTTATTTCTTTCTTTATTTCTTCTTTGACCTTGCAATCGCTTAATAGAGCATTGCTTATTTGCCATGTCTATGTTTACTTTTTGTTGTCTTTGTTGTTATTAAAGACCAGCCTTAGACCATGGTGATCTGAAAGGATGCATGGGAGTATTTTAATCTTCTTATATTGATTGAGCCTCATTCTGTGTCTAATTATGTGGTCAGTTTTCAAGAAGGTCTTATGAGGAGCTGAGAAGAAGGTGTATTCTTTTGTTTTAGGCTGATATTTTCTATAGATATCTATTAACTCCAGTTGGTTCATAGTCTCTGCTAGTTTTACAGTGTCCTTGTTCAGTTTCTGTTTCCATTATCTGTCCATTGATAAGAGTGGTGTAGTAAAGTCTCCCACTATTATTGCATAGGGTAAAATGTATTTTTTGAGCTTAAGTAAGGTTTTTTTTTAATGAATATGGGCACTTTTTTATTTGTAGCATATATATTAAGGATTGAAGATTCCTCCTGACAGATTTCCCCTATAAGGAGTAAAAAGTATCCTTTCCTACCTTTTTTTGATAACTTTTGGTTGAAAATCTACTTTGTTCAATATTTGAATGGCCACTACAGCTTGCTTCTTGGGGCCATTTGCTTGGAAGTTTTTTTTCCAACATTTTACTCTGAGATAGTCTTTGTCCTTTTCTCTGAGATGAGTTTCCTGTACGCAGCAAAATGCTGGGTTTTGTTTATGTATCCAGTCTGATAGACTATATCTTTTTATTGGGGAGTTGAGTCCATTTATGTTTTTTTTTCCTTCTCTCCCTTTTTCAGTTATTCCTTTAACCACCTCTCTCTCTTTCTCTCTCTCTCTCTCTCTCTCTCTCTCTCTCTCTCTCTCTCTCTCCCTTTTTCTCTCTCTTTCTCTCTCAATCTCTTGTTCTCTTTCTCTCTGTCTGTTGGTATCTATGTCTCTTTCTGTCTATGTCTCTGTGGATCTCTTTGTGTCTAACTGTCTCTGTATGTCTCTGTCTCTATGTCTATCTCTATCTGTTTGTCTCTCTTTCCTTCTTTCCTTTCTCTATTGACTCTTCTAGATCAATGTATACATATATATTTATCTATATTCCAAATCCTACCAACCTCCTGGTCTTCATTTGCAGTATTTCTCCCCTACCACATCCACTTTGTCTCTGAGAGGGCAGTCAGATCCTACTTTCTCAGAATATCCATAATATACTCCACACAGCCAAAGAAGTTAAATATGAAGAAAGTTTGAATGGAGGGTGTTTGAATCCAACTTAGAAGTGGGGATAAAATTGTCATGGAAGGCAGAGGGACATGACTGAAGGTTTGGTTTAATAGAGGAATACGGAGGGAGAATCTCACATTAGTAGATGCAATAGAGTGTCCCAGAGAGCCAGGAGAATGAATGAAATATGTAGTTGCCCGTGGTTGAGGATGGGGACATTCTATATTAATTCCCAGAGACCTTGGATGTGGGAAGCACTTAGGAATCAGTGCAAGTGACCTGCCTAAAAGAAATGCATGTATAAGGATGAAACAAAGACTGAAGGAATGGCCAATCAGTTACTGCCCTATTTTGAGACCCATCCCATAGGCAGGCACCAATCCTTACACTATTAATGATGCAAATTTGTGCTTGCGAACAGGAGCATAACATAGCATAGCTCTGAGAAATTATACTCAGAAGCTGACTGAGGCAGATGCAGATACTTAAAGACAAATAGAGGTCAGAAGTCAGGGATACCTGTAGAAGAGTTTGGGGAGAGACTGAAGACCCTCAAGGAGATGACAACTGAGGAGGAAAGCCAACATTGTCAGCTAACCTATTCCCCTGAAAGCTCTCAGATATTGAAGCACCAACCAAAGACTATACACAGACTGGTTTGAGGCCTTCAGCACATATGTAGCAGAGGACTGCAAGTCTGGCCTCAGTGAGAGAGGATGTACCTAATTCTCCAGAGACTTGATGCACATGAGGGGGGATATAAGAGGGGGGTCTCCTCTTGCAAAGTTTTACTTTTTACTGCAATCCATCAGCCTAATTTTTAAATATTCATTACTTACTGATTTCCTCCTTTGTAGATTTAGAATGTATAGTTCAGCAAGTAATCTAAAGTAGATGGTCTCTGAATGTTTAACTTTTTTGAGGGGAGGTGGGATGAATTGAGTGATACCCATATTTGGCCAAGTTGTCAGCATGTACAACTCATTACACCAAGTTTCTGATAGTAAATTAAAGACTTGAAAATTTTTAGTATAATTCATCTACTGCTGAATTTCAGATACTCTGAATAAATTAAGTTTACAATAGTCATTATGTTTTGTTTGTTTGTGTGTTTGTTTTTCAGGTATGCAATAATTCAGGTAATGGATAGATGAGAAGGGGGGTGCTCTAGTTTTAGTTTCTGCAACACCAAAATGCAGAGGTGCTTGTGTTAATGCTGTTATATGCATCTTATTCTATGCAGGGAGGGGTTCACAAAGGCAAAGAAAGAGAGCTATCATCTTTGTTGGTGCTTAATAGACAGTTTTTGTTCATCATTTAGGATCTGGATCTTTCTGAAGGCATGTTCAATTTATTTTAATTTCCTGTGATCTACAAATAGCATTCAGGCCTCTGGGGCATGTGAATAAGAGAAATGGGACTAAGGATACATCATACCAACACTTATTATTGATGGTCAATAAGAAAATAATTATAGAATTTCTTAATTTGGAAAATAGTGAGATGGCTAAGTGGTTTAGAGCACATGCTACCCTAGCAGAGGATCCAGATCTAGAGTCTCAATAGTACATGATAGTTTATATTTTTATTAGCTCCAGTTCCAGGATTTTAAGCTACTTTTCTGACCACCATGGGTCTTTGGAACATAGGTAGTACACATACATACATTAGACTAATTTTTAATATATATGTATATATATATATATATATATGTGTGTGTGTGAATGAATGAGCAAAATAAATGAATATAAAACGTTAAGAAATTTTTAACTTGCTAATTAATTGAAAAATAAAAGCAGTAAGAGAAAATGGTCAAGTAACATATAAAGGCAGTCCAGTCCTATCAAAAAATAGAAGCAGTCATCAAAAGTCTCTCATCCAAAAAAAAAAAAAAAAAAAAAAAAAAAAAAAAAAAAAAAAAAAACAAAAAAAACAGGACCAGAAGGATTTAGGGCAGATTTTATCAGACCTTCATAGATCTAATACCAATACTCTATAAATTATTTCGCTAAACAAAAGGAACATTACCTATTTTTTCCTATGAAGCCACAATGACACTCATACCTAAATTATTCAAAGATCCAAAAAAGAAAGAAAACTTTAGACCAATTTCCCTCATTAATGTCAATTCAAAAATACTCAATACAATTCCTACAAACCAAATTCAAGAGCACATTAAAAAGATCATCCGTCATGATCAAATATGCTTTATTCCAGGGATGCAGAAATGATTCAATATATAAAGATTTATCAGTGTAATCCACTATATAAACAGTGTCAAAGAAAACCTCATGATTGTCTCAATAGATGCTGACAAAGTATTTGATAAAATTCAACAGCCTTTCATGTTAAAAGTCTTGTAAAGATCAGGAATTCAAGGTTCATACTTAAACATAGTAAAAGCAATATACAGCAAACCAGTAGCCAACATCTAAGTAAATGGTGAGAAACTTTAAACAATGCCACTAAAAACAGGGATTAGACAAGGCTGCCACTACCTATTCAATATAGTACAGGAAGTACTAGTCAGAGCAACTGGACAATAAAAGAAAGTCAAAGAGATACAAATTGGAAAGGAAAAAGTAAAAATATCACTATTTTCTGATAATATTATTGTATACTTATTTGACCCCAAAATTCCACTAGAGAACTTTTAGAGCTGATAAAAAAACTTCAGCCGAGTGCTTGGATATAAAATTAACTCAAAAAAAGTCAGTAGGCTTTCTTTACTCAAAGGCTAAACAGGCTGAGAAAAAATTATGGAAATGATAATCTTCACAGTAGTCATAAATTATCTAAAATATGTTGGTGTGACTCTAACTAAGAAAGTGACAGGTGCTTGACATGAACTTTAATTCTCTGAAGAAAAATTGAAAAAGATCTCAGAAACTGGAGAAATCTTTCATTCTCGTGGATTAGCAGGATTAATATTGTAAAATAGGACAACTCCCCAAAAGCAATCTCCAGATTCAATGCAATCCCTCTCAGAATTCTAACTGAATTCTTCATAGAGTTAGAAAGAGCAATAGCCAAGTTTACGTGTAATAACAAAAAAAAAAAAAAAACCAAGTTATCAAAAACTATTTTCAACAATAAAAGAACTTCTGGGGAAAATCACTATACCTGACATCACTATCCCTTATCACTATTACAGAGCAATAGTGATAAATATTATATGATACTGGTTCAGAAAAAGTATGGTAGGTCACTGGAATAGATTGAACTTCTAGAAATGAACCCTTACACCTATGGTCACTTCATCTTTGACAGAGGAGCTAAGACTATCCAGTAGAATTAAGATAGAACTTTAAACAAAGGAAGCTGGTCCTAATGATAGTCTGCATGCAGAAGAATGTATACAGATCCATCCCTATTGCCCTGTACAAAACTCAAATTCAAGTGAATCAAGAACCTCCATATAAAACCAGCTACACTCAGACTAATAGAAGAGAAGAGGGGAAGATCCTGAAACACATGGTCACTGGGGATTATTTCCTGAATAGCATGCAAGAAGCTTCTGCCCAAGATCAAGAATCAACAAATGGAACCTCATAAAATTGCAAAACTTCTGAAAGGCAAAGAACACTGTCAAAAAGTCAAAATGACAACCAACAGAATGATAAACTACCTTTACCAGTCCTATATTTGAGCACTAATATCCTATCTATACAAAGAACTCAAGAAGTTGGACTGTAGAGAATTAAATAACCCTACTAAGAATGTGATAAAACGCTAAACAAGGTATTCTCAAATGAAAAATATCGAATGGCTGAGAAGCCCCTAAAGAAATGTTCAACATACTTAGTCATTAGGATGTTGATGATTTGCAAATTGAAACAATCTCAAGATTCTACCTCATAACAATCAGAATGGCTCAGATGAGAGCATATCCTGCTGATGTGCAGAAAGAGAAATATTCCACAATTTTTTTGGTGGTATTTCAAATGGGTACAAGCACTCTGGAGTCAGTCTGGAGGGTTACTCAAGAAATTGGACATAGACATGCTACTACCTGAGGGCACAGCTATAGCATTCCTTGGCATATACCTAAAAGATCCTCAACATATATCAAGGACACATGCTCCACTATGTTTCTAGCAGACTTAGTTATAATATCTAGAAGCTGGAAATAACCAAGAAGCCTTTCCAAAAGGGAATGGATACAGAAAATATGGTACATTTCCACAATGGAGTACTACTCAGCTATGAAATACAATGAAATTTTTGTTCATGACATTGTTAAGCAAATGGATGGAACTAAAAAACCTCATCCTGAGTGAGGTACTCAATTACAAAAAAAATGGTTTCCACTCACTGATATGTGGATATTAACCTAAAAGCTCAGATTACTCCAGATCTAATTCATAGTCCACACGAAGTTCAAGAAGAAGAATGACAGAAGTGCAGATGCTGCAGTCCTTCTTAGAAGGGGAAACAAAAATATTCTCAAAAGGAAATGGAGAGACAAACTTTGATGAATAGACCAAAGCAAAGGCCATCCATAGTCTGCCCTACCTTAAGATAGAGCCCATATACAACCACCAAACCCAGAAAAATATACTGACGTGCATGCTGACAGAATAGCTGTCTCCTGAGAGGCTCAGACAGAGCCCGCAATATACATAGATAGAGCCTCACAGCTAACCTTTGAACTGAGAACATGTTCCCAATGCAGGAGGTAGAGAAAGGACAAAAGGAGCTAAAGGGTTTGCAACCCCTAAGAACAACGATTTTAACCAACCAGTGCTCTTAGGCTTTAAACCACTATCCAAAGAGTACATATGGGTGGACCCATGGCTACAGCTGAATATGTAGCAGAGGATGGCCTTGTGGGATATCAGTAAAAAGAGAAGCCCTAGGTTCTGCCAAAACTTGATGCCTCCGTGTAGGGAAATGTCAGGGTTGGGAGGCAAGAGAGGATGATGTGTACCCTCATAGAAGCAGGGAAAGGGGGGAATGGAATCAGGGGTTATGGAGGGGAAACAAACAGATAACATTAGAAATGTAAATAAAATATAACCAATATAAAATAATTTTATAAAAAAATAGAAAAACATATTTCTAGAAAATTTCTAACTTACCAAAAATTAAGCAAGAATAAAATAATTTATGGAATTTTTTTTTCAATCACTAAGCTTGAAATAGTAATTTTATTAGCACCTCCTAGTTAAGAGTTCGTGGGAGCTATAAAGTTTATCAGAGCTCTAAAAGACTGTTTTAAACTGTTCCAAACAATATGAAATGCAGGAACACTACCAAATACATGTTATAAGTACAGCATTAGCAAATGCCAAAACCAGGCAAAATGCCAATGAAGAAACGAAACCATAGGCCGATCTTTCTGATGAATATAGATGCAAAAAAATGTTCAATAACTTTAATAACTAAACACAGAAGCATATAAAAATTATTCACCATGATAAACTTAGTTTATTTCCACACATGCAGGGGTCATACACAAATTGATATGTGTAATGCATTATATAAGGGGGCTTAAAAACAGATCACATGATTTACATAGATGCTGAAATAATGTTTTAATAAAGTGCACCATTCTTTTACTATAGAAGTCCTGAAGAAAAGGAACACTGCTGAACACAAAGGAACTATATGTGACATTTCTGTAGTCAGCCTTATACTAAATATCTTAATGCTCAAAGTATTTCTACAGAAATCAAAAATAAAAAGGTTGACAACTTTTACCACACTTGTTCAATGAAGTACTTTTAGTCATAGTATAATGAGACAGAAGAAATGAATAAAAGAATCCAAGTAGCAAAGGAAGATGTTGAGGTATTTAAAATTATAGATTGTACAAATCTCTACACAAATGAATCTGAAGGCTTTACCAGAAAACTTTTGGAACTAATGTATGCTTTCAGCATAGTAGAAGCATATCAAATTAAAATTCAAACGTTGGTGACAATTATATATACCAAGAACAAAACAAAAAAGGAAAAAGTCTTCATCACAGTTGCTAAAAATTACTTGAACTTAACCAAAAATGAAAAGCTTCTATAATGAAAACTAACACACTCAGAAAAAAAATTGGAACCTCTACAAGAGGAAGTCTTCCAGTTTTCATATTGTAAAAATTAACATTTTCATTACAATGATTAGTAAGATGTCACAATGCTCTTTGTCATTTAGCAATGTCCCATTATGCCATCACCATTAAATGCTGCTCTACGTTGCTTTTCTGTTCCATCAGAATTGTTCACTGTCTCATCATAATACTCCACTGGACCATTACAATGATCCAACATTCACTTACAGTACCCCCACTGAACTGTCACAGTAGCCCTTTCCTTATTGCAATCTTCTACTGTTATATAACAATGATCTACTATGTCATTGCAGTGATTGTCTCTTGCATTTCTTTTTATTTTTCATTTTGCATAAAAATGTAATAAAAATTTTACAAAACTTGTCTTTCTTTTTCTAATAAGAGAGACGCAATGTAGGTTGGCATGACAGATTCTTCATCCTTAGAAGATGGGTGTTCAGTGTGGGTGATTGTCTTACAGAACAAGCTTTCATAGTTTAATAGATAAGGAACATCATTTCATACCACACCTGTTCCAGTACACCAGAAGATTACATCTGCATCTCTGTGAGCTTTGGTGTATGGCCCTCTCTACAAGCTTATCACTAGAAGTAGAACTGCATCTGATCTTATCCAGGATACAAAGAACAAGAATAGTATAGTAGTGGCTTTATACTTATTGGTGGGAT